>NW_017729013.1:5402423-5420291 GCF_001723915.1 Gavialis gangeticus | reverse complement strand
CGGCCTTGTGTAATGCCCCGGAAATTGGGCAACCCCCCCCCCCCCCGCCGGCCGCCGCGCACACAGCCTGTGGTATCTGCAGGCGGTCGCCAGTCACGGGTCAGTGCTTGCCACCCCCCCTGGCCGCCAACACTGCCTGCGCCCCCCGCCCTCACACCTCTGCTGCTGCCACCGCCGCCTGCGCGCAGTCGCCGTGCCCCCCCAGACAATTTTTGTATACCAAAAATTCAATATAGGCGAGGTCAATTCACTCTTCTGCGATGGGTACGGTGGAGGCCCGCCCAAAACGTGGTTTCCGGCACGGACGGGCGCTCCTGGGCTGTTGTGTGTGATGTGTTGCTGTCCCCCGTATGGTAATGTGCTTGCTGTGCGTACTAGGCTGCTGTTGGCGAGTACCAACATGGTCTTGTAAAAGCGGTAGAAATGGGCCTGGGGGTCAGCGCAGTCGAGGTCTTGGGATGTGTCCCTGTTTGTTAAAGTGCGAATTTCAGTTACGTGCCGTTTTCCAGGTATAGCATAAAGCGAGGGAAGCCTGTATGTGAAACTTTCCACATGTCCATCATCTTAGGCCCTCCCCGGCAAAAATAAAAGCCAACACCTACGCCAGGAAGGCAGTTAAAAGCCCAAGTGCACAAATGATCAGCAGTGAGGTGCTGGTGAAAACTAGGAAAGCAGCTATTCAGGAGGGCACCTCAAGGGAGGACAAGGACCAGTGGGCATAAACTAACAGAGGGTAAATTCAGGTTGGATATAAGGAAAAACTTCTCTGTAAAGGTCACCAGAGTCTGGAGCACACTCCCAGCAGAAGTGGTGCAGTCACCCTCTGTGCAGGTGTTCAAGGCGAGGCTGGACAGGCACCTTGTCAAGCTCATCTGAGCCCAATACTTCCTGTCCGTGGCAGGGGACTGGACTTGAAGATCATACGGGTTGCCTCCAGTCTATGATCGGTTGCAAACAGGAGCACGGCCAGCGCCATCTGTGCCAATGCCTCGGCACTCAATGCTGGCACTGATGTCCAAGAACAAGTCTACTCCAACCTTGACCATGTTCTGACTAAGGCTCCCAGGGACAAGATCATTCTCCTTGGTGACTTCAGCTGTGGAGCTGGGCATGGAGTGGCACTGTTGGGAAGGAAGGAGTAGGGCAAGCCAATTTCAACAGCATCTTTCTCCTGAACAGATGTGTGGAGCATGGTGCTGTCCTTACAAACACCATCTTCAGATGGAGGGACAAATACGAGACTACCTGTAGACTCTCTTGCTCTAAGCACTGGCAGTGGTGATGTGTAGGGGGTGTACGGGGGTGCACATGCACCCCCTGAGAGCGCTGGTGCACCCCCTGACCGGCCACACTCCCTGCTTAAGCCAGCAGCGGTGGGGATGGGGCTGGTGAGCATTCGCAGAAGCTAGCAGCAGTGGGGATGAGGCTGGTGAGAGTCCGCAGAATCTGGCGGCAGCAGGGACAGGGCTGTCGAGCACCTGCAGAAGCCACCGGCTGTGGCAGCGGTGGGGACAGCCCTGTCAGGGGGGGCATGTGCTCCCCCATATCCTCCCTACCAGTCACTTATGATATCAGCTCCTCAAAGCTGAAGTTCAAAGGAGGATTCAGGACATCAAAAAACACTGGTGGCAAGATAAAGCCAGGGAAAGACAGCTCTGTGCTGACAAATATGACATACCTAGTTTCTTCCAGGTAGCAAAAGGGAGGTTGGGTCGGTGGTCCAACCTCCTGTGCTCCTACTTTCTTACAATCGCAGGATAGTTTGATGCTCCTTTAAGACAACGAACCTATCCAAGCTAGGTGGAAAGAGCACTTTGAGGCACTTCTGAACCATGAGCCGACTGTTACAGATGCCACTATCGAGTCTGTCCCTCAACACCCTGAAAGGAGGTCCCTTGCTAACCAAAGAAGCCAAGAATAACAAAGCTGCTAGACTGGATGGCATATGTGCTGAAATCCTCAAGACGGGCAGCAAGAAACCAGTACTGGGACTCCACAAATTTATTCTTCAAGTCTGGAACAACAAGGATGTCCCTGGGGACCTGAGGAGTGCCAGCTTATCTTTCTTATCTTTTAAGAAAAGAGATAAGTCTGTGTGCAGGAACTATTGAGGTATCGCCCTCCTTTGCACAGCAGGGAAAATCCTTGTCTGCATACTCCTGTACCATCTTCAACCTCTTGCTAAGGAAGTCCTGCCAAAATCTCCATGTGGTTTCAGACCACCCTGCAGAGCAACTGACTTGAGCTATGTTGCCTGCCAGGTCCAAGAAAAGTTTCGGAAACATCATTAGGACCTGTATATGGCCTTCATTGACCTCGCTGAGGTCTTTGACTCCCTCAGTTGCAAAGCATTGTGGAACGTACTGGCCAGATTTAGATGCCCTGAAAAGTACATCAAGGTCCTGAGGCCTCTCCATGACCAGATGACTATGGCCATTCTTTGTAGCGGATCAGAGACAGACCTATTTGTCATCTGAACCGGGGTGAAGGAAGGATGTATCATCACCCCAATTCTGTTCTCCGTGTTTGTTTGATGGAGAATAATCAATACTGAACATCGAACAGATGGAGGGCCCTTCAATTCAGGATGTTTTCTTCTGAAGACCAGAGCAGCTTAAACGACCATTCTTGACCATCAATATGCTGATGCCTGGGCCATCCTTGTGCACACCTCCAGACTGCAATGGATGTCTTTGCAGAAGCCTATTGAACTTCGGGCCTCTCTGTCAACATTGAAAAGACTAAAGTGCTCTCTCAGCCTGCTCCAGGCCATGAATGTGATCCCTGTCCTCAAATTACCAGTGAGGGAAGGACCCTGGAGGTAGTTGAGCACTTCCTTTACCACAGTAGCCACGTCTGTCAGAGAGTGAATGTCGATTAGGCGATCCCAGCACCGGATCTGATTTGCAAGCACCTCCTTTGGGAAATTGCTTCTGCATATTTTGGTTGATCATGATCTCTGGAAAGACACCAAGATCCAGATCTACAACATAATGCCCACTCTCTTCTATGGAGAAATGTGGGTGACTTACTGTTGTCATCTCAAGAACCTGAGAGGGATCACCAATGATACCTCTGGAAAATCCTCTGCATCAGATAGGAAGATTGCCACAGAAGTGCCAGAATCCGTATCAAAGCCAGCATTACCAGTATTGAGTTGGTGATCTGCAGGCACCAACTTTGCCAGACTGGACATTGTGTGCAGATGCTCAGCTCTCTACTTCCAGAACAAGTGCTCTATTCCAACCTTAGTTGTGGCCTGAAATCTCATGACACCCAGATTAAATGCTCCAAGGCCACATTGAAGGCGCACCTCAAGAAAAAGGATGCCAGCGTCAAGAGCTGGGAGGGGCTGGCTGCTGACCACCAGTGGCGCCGCAACATTAACCAAGTGGCAGCCTGGTTTAAGGTAAAGCGTCTTGCCCTTGAAGCAGAAGAGAGGGAGTGGAGGAAGGAAAAGCAGAGAAATCCCAGTCTGCAGCCTATTCTTCCCTGTGGAAGGACCTTGCAATCTCTCTGGATGGATCTTTGGCTCAAGGATTGGACTTGTAAGTCATTTCAAAACCCATCAGTGAGCCATGGTAGAGATCATGCTCAAATTGTGGGATTGCTACCATTTAAAACAGAGAGAGAGGTGACTTTGAGTGATGTGAGCAGACAGTGAGGTACCTGGATACTCCAGGACTGGCTGAGGTTCATAATCCTGCTCATTACAAACTGAAAGCTTCCAAGAATGGCTTTAAAAATGCTCCAGGGATTTTCCAGAGCCAAGGACCTGCACAAACTTCCCAGGTCAAATAAAAATGTCTTGTTAAATCACTTTCCTCAAGAGTCACGTTTAAACAGCCTGGGAGCTGCCCCATACCTTGGCAGCCAGGTTTTAGACCCTGATATATATTTTTCCCCAGGTCTGGCACTGACTCGCTGTGTGGCCTCTTGCAACGTCTTGTGGAACAGATTTTTTTAAGGAATTTTTGTCCTGACTCGGAGAGTTTTCATGATCAGTTTACTTCAACTTTTGAAAAGCTAATCAGATGCCTAGTTATGTCTGTAAGTAACTAAATACCTTTAAAAAAACCGGAAGCTTAGCCTCTCTGCTTTCTTATTGCCATCTGCCAACGGGTGCAGTAACACTTACCAGGCTCACAAGGGCATTGTAGTTGGGTTATCTTAAAATACTACCTAAATGGTGTTATTTGTTAGTATTTGGGCAGTTCTACCGGCCTGAAACTTCTGTCAGTTCTTACAGCCCGCATACAGCAATAGGCCCTGACTGCTTGTTAAAGTTGGCAGGACCGTCATCATTGCTTTTTAATGAGCATGAGATCAAGCCCTCAGTCTCTATCTCAACGTAAACCATGGAAAATGTCTCTATAACTTAAGCTTAATGTCAAACAGGCATTTTGCTTTTGATCTTTCCTTAAGAGGTCGCCTCATGGTCTGTGTCTTGCCAGGATGTTAGTTTTCCAATGAATTCGCTTACCAGCCTTACTCTGTTTTTGAGGTTGATAGAGGGGCATTCTCAGTTGAAAGCACCACTTTCCACCCTTTGTGTGTGTTCTGCTGGCTTCGTGGCCGAGCCTGTTGAGTTTGACCAGTTTCTTTTTATGTGACTCTGTTTTTGGTCCCAACAGTTAGTTGGTTGACCCTTATGGGGCCTGGTATTCAATCTAAGCTTCCATTTGTATTAGTTTGATTTGGCACCTGGAACAGAATATGTCCGTGGGACTTGCTTCTATCTGGACCTACAAAAAACCCAGGCTCACCTTAAAAATCAAGTTCCAGTTTTGCTTGTGTCTGTTTGAGTTACTCTGGTTGGTAGGAGTTCACAGAACAGGTGAATTATGAGGACAGTAACTTTTATAGTTCTGGATACGTTGGCTAATGTATTGCACAGCTTCCTGTGACTTGGTGACATGCTATAGAAGGGTGAAATCCTCCTCTGTTCAGGGGAATGGCAGGATGCCCGTGCACCATTCAAATTCGAGAGATAAGCATCATGCTGGCTCTTTATACAGCTGCAAATTTTATCCGCAGAGAGTAAAAGAATAGATTAAATAGTGCTGCAGTGTGTGGCTGATTGAGAGCAGGACAGTCAGTGTTTATACCATTTCCATCACTCTCACAGCTGAGTGCCTAGAACTTTTAATATGTCTTACTCCCTAGAGTGATGCCACTAAAGTATTTGTGGTGTTATCTTTGGAAGTAGCTCACGACCACATTTCCTAGATAGCCACTCTTGAAGGTCCCAACAGTTAGTTAGTTGAGATAATGCAGATGCACTTAGTGCATTCATTCACACAGTACAATGCCAAAACGTGCCTTGGTTCTTGGCCAAATGCAACAGGTGTCATGCTCTGAAGAAGTGCCAGCTTTCAGATAAGAGGTCATTTCCTGTCTAGCATCCGTTCTCCCATTATGTATGCAATATTGCTGCAGATTAGCACCTGAAGTAGGCAGGGGTGGACCTGCTATAGAGTTGCTGCTGAGTGCATGTCGACAGCTTGAATGGCATCTTTCCACCAGCTAAATGCAATCACGGTGTCCTTTTGGAGCACAGGACCTCTCCAGCCTTTATGCAGGGGTCTCAGATTTTTGTTAGAAAGAGTACCCTCTTTTAGATCTATGGCAATCCAGTGGTGTAATGTAAAAAGTGGCATCAGGATCAGGCTCCAGGGCCCTCCAGTGCCTCTGCTCAGCCCTATACACCCAGATTAGTCACTGTACTGCCCTGCGCACCTGTTCTAGCATTCAGGGCCGTGGCCCACAGGGCTTCCCATGGCCCCGTGGTGGGATGAGACAGCAGGGAGCCCTTCAGGTTGGATGACACAGTCCTGGGGGCGAGATCTGACCTGTGGACCAGGGGTTAAGCACCCCTGTCCTGGGGCACGGGAATCCCTTGAGCTAACCCATTGAAACCAGCATGTGCACGCCACAATTTCAGCTGTTGCTAACCTGGCCTCTCAGTTAATATCACAGACCAAATTCAGGGCTCAGGTCCAGCGTATCTGGAGCTAAAATTTAAAAAAAAATGGCTTAATATGTCAACCAAGATGAGAGCAGCAGGTCCAGCAAATGTGTGCTGAGGAAAAGCTAAAGGGCAGCCATCAGCACCTAATCCAGATACTGCATACATAAATCCAAAATGGTGTAATTAAAAATAGAATTGGAAAAATAAAATCTGAGGGAGAGCACAAGGCTGGAGAGCTTTATCCAGGCACTTCAGAGTGAGCTGTAAAATAACCATGCACTATGTGGGGATCCCTGCTGGAGAAAAAAGTGTCATGGTGCAGAATTCAGTTGTGTATTCACACATCTCTCCTTTGGAGCTGTTCTTGCTCCTAAAAGCCAGCCCCCAAAGCCCTGACTTCAACACCTGTGAAAATGTAACCAAACCATGTAGCATCTTACAAGGGGAAGGACCAGCCCGATGAATACTAGTACCACTTGGTCCCCAACAGGCTGGAGGAACAGAAAGCCTTGGGCCCTGACTATATGGGCAGGAAATGGAGCTGCTATAGTGTGAGAACATATTGCAGCAAACTCCATTGTAAACACTTTGGGCTGCTCTTGGACCCCACAAATAATCACTAATCTGCCTCCCCTGGCAGGACAGAAAATTGTGACCGCTGCCAGAAAATTGCAAGCATTGAGGAAGTACAGGGTGAGAAAGGAAGAAAGGAGATGGGCCTGTCTGTTCCAGTACTGCACCAACAGGGCAAAAGACAGGAAAATTACAGGTAGAAGAAGAGGGCAACTAAACTGTGCTCTTTTTATAATATGTTCTCACTGAAGCTTTCCTGTGGGAGTTTCCAGCCCTTAGCAAACAGCACAGGGAGGGAAACCTGGGGGACTGCATAACTCAGATAGCTGGTAATGCTGAATGGACCCTTCCTTTTAGGGTTTTTTCAGGGTCCTGCTTCCATTTTGATACCTGAGTTAAGTAGCCAGCTTTTCAAAATGGCCTAATGCTCTATACTTCCCTTTATTGTTGTGAACTACCCAACCCACATACAGCCTTGCCAGCCTGAGATGAACTGTGCCTCTGAGCCCCACAAAGCCAGATGGGCTCTTGTTATACTGTACTCCTGCTTCTAAATCCATGTGCTTTATTCCAGCAGAGGAGGTGAGCCCACACAGAGGGTCTGCGGCCTTCAACACCCTGCCAAGTGAAAGGATGAAGTTAAAGAATCCCATGCCAGATTAAAGAAGCAGGAGATTAGCCCTGGCCTGAGCACCAGTGCAGGAAGATTCACCACTCCACTAACTGGTACTTTGTCCATGTTACCCTTAAATAGCTCACATGAGAAGTACTCCATAGTTTCTTTTGGAAGATCCTTTCCCCGATCACGAGATCTCAAGGAAGATTTACTCTACCCACTGCTGACCAAGAGAAGATACAGATGATACTTAAAGCTCTGGGAAATACTTGAATTCAGTTTAGCTACTCAGCAAAGCTAGGAACAACACAGTGGCTCCCTGTCCTGTACTGCTCAGGCCAAAGGCTGAGACTGACTCCAGTGCTGGGCTCTTTCCCTTAGCAAAATGTCTTCTGCAAACCACCTGTGCTTCCCTCTCCTTTAGTCTGTCTCCTTTTAGTGCCACTGGCTGTTGTTCAGGCTCAACTAGGTCATGCAGCACAGACTGTCTCACTGCCAGCAAAGTGCAGTGCCTGCAATTTCCTCTGAAGCTCTTCCCTGCTCTCTCTCCTTTGCGCTGGGAAGCTCGGCGGAGATAGGGGCACAAAGGCTGCATTTTATTTTGTGTCTGATTGCACAGGTTGCAAAGGGGAAACAGGTCCAGGAGGCACGAGCTGAAGAAACACTGAAGGGAAGGTTAGGATGGAGATGAGAAAAGAGCTTTAGTGTCAAAAACTGCATTATTGTATGTGTGGTTCCTGCACCTGGCCTCTCCCTCCCCAAACCCAGGGTGGTGAATCCTCTAAGCCAGAAGGGGAAGTTTACCTGATGTACCGATGTGACCTTTATTACCATAGTACCAGAATACATCAGGGAAATGCTGTTATCCCCATGCCACAGGCAGGAATCAGGCACACAGTGACAAAGGGCTAGTCTTTTAAAGGCCTGTAGATCTCTGAGTCCCACTAATGTCCCTAGGAGTTAGAAATCTCAGGACCTTTTAATAATTGGGTCCTAAGTAATTTGTCTGAGCTGAGGCAGAGTGTAGCAGAGCAGTGCCAGGGACCCGAGTCTGTGCCCAAAACTGGCTCATCTTTCCTCTTAAGTAAAGGTCACCAGTGGATGCAGACTAGTGGATCCACATCAGAACGGGCGGGGGTTGTCCAGTCCATTGCTGTTACTTGACTCAGAGCCTACTCTTTGTGCTGGACATGCTTGAGTGGTCCACATGATTTGTCTGCATTATATGCACAGTTGCAGGCAGTGTCCAAACATGCGCTTGATGCCTCCACTCAAAGTTAGTAAATTCATGCTGCTAGAAGAAACATGGAGCACATGCAATTAGCCAGCATGCTCCAGTGGTTAAATAGATAGCAGCCATTTAACATTGATTTTGCATCAGGACATCTCTGGGCATGGAGGAAGCTCCAATATTATTGTTAGTACTTAAATAGCATATGGTGTGTCTTTTGGGCAAACCACATGAACAATGCATGCACATTGCTGCACTTGGGGGGCAGGGAAGTGTTATCCCAGTTTCACACAGGAGGAAACCGAAGCACAGAACTAACTTGTCCTGGGCCTGGGGAGCCACTGAGAATCAGGTTCAGAAGCTGAGACTCCCAAATTCGGCTCTGCCCTGGAGCACACACCCTCTGCACGGATGACTAGTAGTGAGCCTCAGGGACGTCCTCTATCTTTCTGCTTAAAGCAGTGAAGAATGAGAAATTTGTACAAAACACTGATGGAAAAGCAGATGCGGTCACAATATCAGTCACTAGAGGGAACCTGTACTCCTGTCTTGTGGGTCATTTAGAAAGTCGGCAGTGACAGCCATGAACACAAACAGATTGCAGACAGAGACTCCTCTTTTGTCTCCCTAAAAAGAGACCTCCTTGTATCGCAGATTTTCCTGGAGGCCAAAATGCAGGGGGGAGATGTTACCACTGGTGATGAAGTGAAAGACAATGAGGAAGGAAACGATCATCTGTGCTTCTAAATGGCTTCACTATTGCAGCTGACAGTATGGGGCCCTCTGGCCACTTACACCTGCTGCTAATGGCTGGCAAGGGGTAGTCCTTTTTATTGTAAGGAGAAGGCTGTCATGGTGCTGTTAGCGACTGCTGCAGCTACCTTTGTGTTTGCATGTTGTGTGCTTTCAGGAAGGATGATACCTCCCTTCCTTGTCTAAGGAAGCATTTGCATGTGTGAGTTTTGCTGCCGGATGTAAGCACAGCTAAGGGCAGCTTGCAGCTGAGACCAGCCCGGCCTGGCTCTTGCTGGCTCAGGCAGAGGGAGGATCCCATCCCTTTGTCTCACCTGTAGTGCCCTGTGAGGGTCCTGGTGAGGTCCACCTGGGCTACTGGGCAGATAGCAATGATCAAGTAGGGGATTCATTCCTCACCTAACCCTGCCCTTGTGCTGGAGGTTAGAAGTGGGATTCAAACATCAGTCTATTCCCAGTTCTGCCACAGACTTTCTGTGTGACCTTAGGCACATCGCTGAACCTCTGCTCTTTGTCTTTCACATCAAAATGGCACTAAGGGTAGTCTGAAACTCAAGTAATGTTTGAAAAGTGCTTTGAAATCCTCTAAGATGGAGGCTGCTCCAGAAATACAAGGTAAAGTCGACAGTTTGGGGAATGCCGGATTGCTGAAGATACTGAGTTCAGTCAAGATTTAGAAAGCTGTATGGTACGTCAGAGTACTTCCATATCCTACCCCCGCAGTATTTCAGGTTTGCTGTCTCTCCTGGGTTCTGGCTTGGTTCTGTTGTAGCATTTATACTGTGGCAGGGCATCTTTGGTGCCTGCCACTTTAAGGGCTTAGACAAGCAGCAGAGCAGCTTGCAGGTGGTTGCACTCCCAATCAGGGGTCACCTGGCCTTCAGGAGGCCACCTGATTGGGAAGCAGGCACAGCAGTTAGGGATAGGAGCAGACCCTGAGCAGCAGGGCCAGTAGTTTGCTGGGAGCAGTCAGAGGGGGAACATCACCTGGTTGGAGCTGCTGTTCCCATAACATCCTTGGAGGTACAGGGCAGGGACTATGGGGGTGGCAGGAGGTTCCTGGTTCTGGGTATGACCTAACACTACAACCTGCTAGGGTAGGATGGTGTGGTGGGGCTGCTTGTGGCGAGGTGGTCCCCAGGAAATGCCACACCAGTTGCCGCCCTAGTGAAAGGCGAGTATGGGGTGCCTTCTAGCCTCAGGCACCACAATCTGGTGGGTAACCCAATAGTAGGGACAGGAAAGGGGCCAGGCACGTCTAGTGAGACACCTGAGTTCCATGGGGTGTAAGACCCTGGTGGCCCCAGTGAGGGAGCAGTAGTGTGACCCCAGCGACAGAGGACAAGAATGGTCCCAGTGAGGGGGTGAAGTGTTGAGGCCGTGCAGAGTAGGTTTGCAGGGGTAGCCTGACGGACTGTAAATGTAGGTCCAGAGTAGGGTATATGTAGGCGGGCCTGAAGGGCTACACAGGGGCACACAGAGTAGGGTTGCAGGGGCAGCCTGAAGAATTGTGCACAGGCTGGCCCCAAAGGATCGAGAACATGAATGGGAGGCCCTAGTGAGAGGGCATGAGTGGGAGGCCCAGGGAGGGGGCATAGTGGCCAACCAATGTAAGTCTATACATGCCTGAGGCAGAGTTTGGGCCAGAGGCCAAGTGCAGTTCAGCAAGGGAGCCGGGGGAGCAATAGCGGGCAGTTTGATTTTGGATGTCATCTGTGAGGCATGGGGCATGGTATAGGGAAGGTCGGAGTCATGTATAATGCCCTAGGCATCGAAGCACTTAACGGGCAGCCTCCCATATTTTTATATCTGTTATTTAAACAGCAAGACATGGCAGGCAAGAGAGGGCAGACTGCCCTAGACAGGTGGACAAACCAGTGTTGTGGCTGGCCTAGTGAAGGGCCCCTGTCACATATACCATCTCACGATCATTTTCTGGCATCAGCAGCTTGCTAATGCTTTACTCCTACTGCTGTCTTGAAGCGGGCACATGAGGTAATGCAATCCAGTTAATTTTCATGCGGGTGCTTAGGCACTATGAGAACTGTTTCTCATAGTTCTGTGGGGGCACGAAATAAAGAGGCCCATATCAGAAGTGCTTGCTTGGTGCCTATTTCCAGTGTTTACAAGTAGGGAATAATTCCAAGGTCCCTTCCAGCCCTAATATCTATGACATCTATGAAATGCTAATTCGCTATTTATCTAGATCCCAGGAGTGATCTGGCTGCAGCACTCCAGACTACCTGAAGTTTGCAGGAAAGGATTCAGACCTGCCATAAGGAGAAGGGCAGCAGCTAAGCCAAGCAGTGCAAAGCGCGACAAAGGATTTCAGCAGGAAGTGAAGGTAAGGACGGAGTCCAGCAACATTGTGCAGGTGGCAGTAGGCAGAACTGCAGGGAGGAGGGGTAGGAATTATGAGACGAAAAGGAAACCTTAACGGTTCATAACCCATGTGGCTGCCTGCATATGGGTGAATTTAAGCCCAAGGCTTACTACCCAGCTCCTCTGACCGCTATGCAAGATAGGCTACTATTACCATATTTTATTATATAGGAGCAGCGTCCTTTTGTGATAGGCTTCAAGCCTCCAAACATTATGATTAAATATTTGCAGGATCTGGGCCGTAATTTGGCAAATGCTTTGGGCCTCATCTGGGTAAAAGTAAGATCATTATCATCACTATCAAACAGAGCTTAAACAAATGCCATCACCTTGTACATAAAATAGCTGCACATGCTATTGGGGGGATGCGTCCTTTTTTCCTTTCTTTTGTTTTTTTGCTGACATTTTAAGGAGCACTCAACCTTAAACAGTGCATTGAAATAAGATCTATATTTTGCATATCTTCATGGGTAAAACCCTCTCTACATCTGAAGGGGACTCAGTGAGTTTGAATTGGAGGCGGGGAAAACCCAACAATGGTAATTTTGAAAAAGGCTTCTGACAAACCACGTCCTTATTATAAATATTTCTGTCAATGTTTGAGGCACTCTTCCGTTTCAGTCCCCTGCAGAGATTTGAGAGAATTTTTTTTTTTTTTGGCAAGGGAAAGACTGACTGTAATAGAAGAACAGTGAAGCCGATTAGGTTCCCAGGCTGAGGTACTGAATGCCATCTTGGAGTTGTCTTTGCCCATAATTGCCTGCTGATTCCTATGAATTTCTAATGGGGTTCAAGTATTCAAGTCTCCTGGGCAGCTTTGTGCATTTGGAGGGTGTGTTGGGGAGGATTTTCAAAGTGACTAACTGACAAGATGCACGAGCAAAATCCTGGCTTGCTGAAGTCTGTGGCGAAACTCTCATTGACTTCCTTTAGTATATATTTTCTAGCTTCTTCCCGTGACAATCAGCTGTGGTGGCGCTTGTACATTTTCATGCTGAAGAAGTGATCTCCTTTCTTTCCCCTGCCTGTAAGGGCAATTCAATGTTAATGTATTTTCCTATCTAATCCCACCACATGGCATTAAAAATCCACCCCCCGCCCGGCACCCAGGGAAGCTTTGCATACAAGTGCTGGCATCATTAAATTAGGGGGCAACATCCCAGGTTGCAGCTTTCTGCCTCTCCATAATTTTTCCCTGCCTCTCTTCATCCTCACTGGCCAGCTGTGTCTTTTTTCTTGCTTGTTCGGGCTTGTAGGGCAGATGTTTTGGGGGCCTCTCCATGCTGTTCACAAGATGGGCAGTAAAACGAATGAACAAGGGATGTTAATGTGGCATGTTGTGTCACCTTTGCCGCTGTCCCTGGGAGAAGCTCCCGGTGTCCACTCTTCCTCTTACGGCCCTAGTTGCATAGCTGCTCCTTCTCTTCTGGGTAGCAGGAAGGGTCACAGGCTTTGTGGCAAAAAAAGCTCATCGGGGATAGGTGCTTGAGTCAATCCTGCTGTCAAGGGCAGGGACCTGACTAGAGGCAAGCAACACCATGAAATCCTTTTTGCTGGGCAGCTGAGGCAGTACTGGACGCTTTCTTATGAACAAGCGAAGGAAGAGGGGGCATTTCTAGTGGGGATTCCTTGGTCAAAGTGGCTGAAGACCTGCAGGGCATGTATCTTGCATTATTTTCCTCAGCAGCTGTAGTGGGAAGTTGTGAGGGCATCTCCCGCCCACCCGTCTCTGCCCCTGGGAGAAGAGCACTGCAGGGTTGAGGGAGACAGTCATGTGAATAAGGAGTGTGGGAAAGACATCAAGGGAAGGAAGGGGGATTTCTGATTTCTTAGGCCATGTCTAGACAAGCAAACTCACCGTGCCCAGCAGCAGTGCCCTCAGACGTGCTCTACAACTCCTTGTGGGTCACCTTCTGAAGTGGCAGCCATGTAACTGTGTTGCCTAGCCCGGTGGATGGGTGCCTAGCACTGCTGAGGGACACTGCCAGCTAGCCCACCCCAGGTGAGGCAGCCTCCCCGCAGTGCCACCCTGCTCCTGGCTCTTTAGGTGGTCAGCGCAGAGCAGTGTGGGATCTCTGTTGCCTGGACAGTGCTGGGGTCTCAGGTCTGTTCCTGCTGAGGTAGTTGCCATCCCTGGATGTTTCGTGTATTTTTTAGGAGGAGAGTCTGAGATGCTTCAGATCAAGCATTTGTGCAAGCTGGCAGGAGCTAGCAGCAGCTTCTCTGAGCCAGCCCGTGGAGGGCACAGTCCTGCCCCGTGCCAGCCCCGCGGGATTCATGCAGCACTCGCAACAACTTCCTTTTTCTAAAGAAATGTTGTGTTCCAAGCCAAATCAAGTCCAAATCCGTGTCAGTCCAGAACCGTAAATGACCCTACAACCGGCAAACGTCCTCCAGCCCCACGAGGGGCTTCAGATATTTCCAGTGTCTTTTGGCAGGCATCCTACATGCAGACCCAAGCCTGGAGGCTTGGGGTTCAGACGCCCCCAAGTTTCGCCTGCCCTCAGCCATGTGGCTGCAGGAACAAGCGAGGGAGGAGCCTTCCTTTTCCATAAATTGGGCATTAAGCCCCAACACCTTGGCGGGTACTAAACCACGCCAGAAGAACAATTATCTTCAGGAACACTTAAGGAAAGCTGCCTTCTTGGACCCAGATACATGGTGTTTCCTCTGTCGCAACAACACATGGCAGAGCTGGTGGGAAGCAGCTGCAGTGCAAGAGACCTTACCCCCTTCGCTTGCTAAGCCGCCACTTCTGCAAGAGCCCTTGCACCCACGGCAAGAAGGGCAGTGCCCAGCTCTGGGGAATAAAGCCGAGCCCAGCTCTGCACGCCCTGTTATCTTTTTCCTTCCCACTGCAGGGTCCGGTAGGCGGGAGGCTTCACGCCTCTGCCTCTCTCCCACATTCTTGTCACTTTGGATGCTAGCCAAATGATGACCTGGTGCCCCTAAGAAATATTTACTTCCTGTTTTGTGCCTGGACCTCCAGAGGCCCTGCTTTTCATGAATAAAATATGAGCTGTTCTTCTGGAGCCATGAAGGGAGGAAACCACTGCCAGCTGGTGCAGCCCACAGCTCTTTATTGCTTTGGTTGCTGATGCCTCCCGCCTCTCAGTGTCAAGAGAGCTGGAGGGGAGAGGAAAAAGGCAGTCAAGCCTTTGGGATTTCATGCCATCAGCTATTTCTGAGGTGCTGTGGCACTGAATTACCGGCAGCAGAGGGGCAGGCAGTGCAGGAACAAAGCTTTTGATAGTCGGTGTTGCCTGATGTTTGCTTTTGGTTTTTTATATCTTTTTGTTGGACTCTGAGCCCTTCCCGTTTGGGCTACAGTCTTCCACGCTGGGTCTCTGCTTCAGGCTGACCTTTTTAAAAAAGTTTATAGAATGAGAATGGAAAAAATATACCCACATTAAAAAAGGCTGAAAGCACCCAAATGTTTGTTGAGGGGTACCCCTGCTTCCGTGCCATGGGGCAAACTCTTGAAACTTCATTGAAGGGCATCACCAGTGTCAGAGTTCGGCCTTTTCACTGTTCCTATGACCAACGACCCACACTTGGCTCTGTCTGCGGAACATTTTACCTTGCACATGCTCATGAGGGTCTCATTGGAGTCTGGCAGCTAAGTTCTCTGACTATTTCCATTTTCACTGAGCGGGTTCTGGGCATGGACCTCAGGGCTGAGCAGGACACTGTAAATGCAAACTGCTGTGGCAACAGGTGCTAGGGGGCAGGGAAACGATCTGTCTTTGGCTCTCAGTGGGCGCATCTACACGTGTGCATTTACTGTGCAGTAACCAAAATTACTGTGCAGTACGGGCACGTGTCTGCATGTGCATGCCTGTACTGTGCAGTAAATATGGCAACTTAAGCTGGCTTGAGCACAAATTTGATACCTGCATCATGCAGGTATCAGATTTATGCCGGATCAGTTACTGTGCAGGAACACATGTGTAGACGCCCTACTGTGCAGTAACAGTGTGTGTGTCTGGACTGACTTGGGACTAAATTTAGTCCCAAGTCAGTTCACATACAGTGTTAATGCGTTTTAATGCCTGCATGTGGGGACAGCTGGACTGCTGAAGCAGCCCTAACCTAGAGTGGCCCCTGCACCCTCTACCCACTGCAGCAGTCTGGCAGGAGGGGCTGCTGCGTGGCTGTAACTTGCGGCCACCTGTGACAGCATCAGCCCAATGGCTGTGTGCCTACCAGACCCAGACAGGGACCGCATGGCCACCTGGGCTGTGGTACAGGCACTGCCAGAGGGCTGTGGCTGCACAGTTGGCCTTTGGGCGGCACTGCTGTCATGTTCTCTGGTGTCGCCGGTCTGCCATCTGGGCAGCTATTGCCCAGAAGATGTGTTCCTTGTGGTTGCCCGCTTCAAACTGTTGATGCATGTCCTCCTGACCCTAAATGGCCAGGAGGTCAGCCACCTCATCTGCCCTCCACCTGGGTCCCTGGTGCTGGCCCTGGGCAGCCCCCTCTCCCCAGGTCCTGCCACTCGCCTCATAGAGATCCTGGTGTTCCCTGTTTAAAAACTGCAAATTCTCTGATAAAAAACCCCCAAATTCTCTCATTAAAATACCCAAAATCCATGTTCTCCAGCAATTAAAACAAAACACCACTATATAGAGAGAGATCAGTTGGGCAATGTTTTATGATATTTACAATTTTAAAGCAATTTGGAAGCCTACCAGTGCCTCTATCATCATAATAAAATGAATTCTAAATAACTATATACTCTGGTGTTTGCTTTTGTGTTTTTTTGTTGTAGAAAAATCAGAACTACCCCTGCCTCCTTTGCACGCCAGGATGTGGGGCACTGAGCAGCACTGGGATGCCAGTGCCCTGCCCCTGCCCCTCACTCCCAACCAGCAGCCCTGCCAGTGCCCCACACTCCTGACCCGCAGCCCCTGCCTGCCTCCACTATCTCCCTCCTGGCTGCAGCTCTGTCCCAGCACCAGGACATGAGTCCAGCTGCAGCTGTCCCACCTGCTGCTTTGTGGCTCTGAGCAGTGCCAGCCCTTGCTGCTCTGCTCCCTGTGCCTGTGTCCAGGCCTCAGCGATCCCCGTGCTGTTCCTGGGAAGCCCTCGACTGGAGCTCAAGGACTGGGCTGGGCAAGCCCCTTCCCTTCCAAACTGGCCTGCCCCTGCACGGCCTGCTCTAGGAGGGCAGGGACCACTCCAAGCCTGGCTCTGGCAACCTCTCCTACCCAGAACTCTCCCCCATCTCTGTTTCCCTCACACACACCCATTGCCACCCCCACCCCTTGCCCCAGCCCGTCACATCCCCCAAGTGGTTCCTGGGAGCAGGAGCCCCACCAGGCTGGGGCCCCATGACCCAGCAGTGGTATGGGCACAGGGCAGGGCTGCAGTGTGGCAGTTCTCTCTGCAGCTGTCAGCAGGTCCCGTCCCATCTGGCTGCTGGGCACGCAGGGTGTGAGATTTGTGGAGAGGATGTAGGGTTTGGGAGTGGGGAAGGGGTGTGGGGAGGTGGGTGTGGGGTTTGTGGGGAGGGTTTGTGGGTGGGTGTAGGGTTTGTGGGGTGTGGTTTGTGGGGGTGGGGCTTGTGCAGGGGTTTGCAGTGGTATGGGGTTTGTAACTGGGTATGTGGGTGGGGGGTTTGTGGGGGTGGTTTGGTGGTATGGTGTTTGTGGATGGATTGTAGGGGGTTTGTGGGTGTGGAGGGACTGTGGGCCTGTGGGGGGACTGCTCAGGAGGAATGGGTCCCCCACCCAGCCCTCTGCACAGTGCACAGCCCCCCCACCCCCGCAACAGGAGCAGCGGTGGCCATCGGGGAGCTCATGTCTGCTCCTGGCAGAGGCCTCCGGTGGCTGCACATGGTGCAGGCCACGGGCCTGGCTCAGCGGTGCACACCTTCAGACAGGAGCAGGCTGCTCTTGCTGTCACCCAGGGTCCTTGCACCACACGTAGAAGACACGTGCCCTCGGGCTGGGCTGGTTCCTGCCCCCATGTGTCCCCAGTCTCTGATTGCCTCTGGGCACGCTGCAGGAGCATGTCCTGCACCACTTTTTTCTGGCATGGGATTTCCTGGTGTCAAATTTAGAGCCCAGTCTTAGCATGCTTCTTGCAGCATTTCAGATTGCTTTGAGGTGCTGCAACAGGCATGTGCTCACTCATGTGGACATGACCCATGGGTCTGAATTAAGGTAGCATGGACAACATTTACTCTTGCATTTTCGGTCTTGCAGGTGCTTGACTTTGCAAGCTGAATGGACTTTTACCATAGTTTGGGTGTGTAATGCACATAAATAGCATCAAGGAGCATATCTGTCTGCTCAGTGTCAATATTGCTATTACAATTCACTGTTTCCAAGCATTAGA
>NW_017729013.1:5386363-5402375 GCF_001723915.1 Gavialis gangeticus | reverse complement strand
ACTGGCATTAATCATTATAATTTATCCTTCCGTAGCAGGTTTCGTCCAATGGCTGAAAACAATTTATGGATTTTAATGAGTTAATCTTAAGGACACGCTTACGAAGAAAGCATTATTAGTGCCATTTTACAGATGGGGAGACCAAAGCGTGAAGCTGCGGGGTTAATTGTCTGAGGTCGCTGAACAGTTTAATCACTGAGCAAAGGACATGGCTGAAATATTGACTCTCAGTCTGCTACAAGAAGCAGTGATGCTCTCCCTTTGCATAGTGCATGTTTATATGTGTGAGCATGTGGCTTTTGTATGCGAGTGTGTGTTGCATACAAGTGTTTGTGTACAACATGTATTTGTATCAATTAAGTACTTCAGAATAGAAGTTGTCTACGTTCAGATGCTATTTGGATTCCCTTAATTTGAAACAGGCTTTGGGTTTTAACAAAGTCCCCCTGGGTCCTATTCGATAATATGGATTTATCTGATTGTGGTGCTGAAGTAAGTAAAATACAATTGTTAAACATCTGTGTTATTCACCCAATGAGATGGTCATTATTAATGTGAACTGGCGTTTAATGCTGCATTTCGGGAGGTTTCTTAATCAGGAAATTGCTGCCCAAAGCAGGCACGGGGGTGCGAATTGAGAGCTCCATAAATGCACAGTGACCTGAGAGACCTTGACTGTTTCTTCAGAGATGTTAATGTCTGTCGGGTCATTGAGCTGTCAGTAACAACCCCCCTAAGTGTGTGCTGCCATTGGGCAATGTCAGCTCTGAAGGATGAGAGATGCTCATTTGCTCCCATTTGGCTAGGGCTGGTCTGGTGGCTTCTCTTTCCCTTTCACAATTTCATCTTGTATGGACTATGCCGATGCAGTATAATGCTTTGTCAACCTGTGCTGCATTGCTCCAGAAGTGGAGCCTATTTTGAGATGGAAGTACTGAAAATAGATGGCTTTACCTTCATCTTTGGGGTATAGCGGTCACAGCAGCCATCCAGCCTTGGTTTGTATGATTATCACAATCAGTCCTCCCTCTGATATGAGGGTTTGACCTATAGAGGAACCAGCAAATTCTTCTTGTGGAGCAGCATGAACGGGCCCAGGTGTTTCATTGCCTGATGCTGTGCGCATTGGTAATTCTTGCTAGAGCGAACTTCATCTCAGAATTACGTTCTCTACCAAAATGGCTTCACAAATAAGGTATACACGAAGTATATTGTGCATGAGAGAGATATTGAATAGGCGCACCTCATCTGACAGGATTATAAATGGGTCCTATTGGAACTGGGTTTTTTTAATTGTGTTGCTGTAGACGATTGAAGAGATTTGTTTTCAGCAGTCAGGAGTGTGCTGGGCCAAGACATCTATCAGCCAGTGTAACCTTGACTAAGGATTTGACTTCCTTATGCCTCAGTGCAGCTGGAAAATAAAGGAAGAGGCAGGAACACCATTGAAAACCTGCTGCGGTGGAGCAGAGCTTTCCTGAGGAAATAAACCACTGGCAGTATAAAATCCCAGTGCTGTCCCTAATGACATCCCTGTGCACCTGTGCTCTACCGCATAGAAACAAAGGGAGTGGAAGAAGTTCACATTGTGGCCTGATCCTGTGGAGTGCTGAGCATCCTCAGGCCCCAGTACAGCACAGCTACACAAGCAGGTGCTGGCCTTAAAGGATGTGAGGGGTCCAATTGATTTCACCGGGACTGCTCCTGCGCTTGGAGCTCAGCACGTATCAGTGTATTCTGCCGGAATAGGGCCTCTGCTCCCACTGAAACCGGCCAGTATTTCCCAGGATCGGATACTTGGGAATTGCTTCTGTGCAGTCTCATGTGCAAACCCTGCCAAGTGGTAGAAAATGGTTGCCACGTACCTGGTATCCCTGGAAGACTGGGAGGGGTGCGCAGAGCGGGGGACTGCCAGGCATGTGCTGACTCTACAGACCAGAAGCCTTAAGGGAACGAGTGCTGCTCACCTGGCAGAAATCCTAAAGGATCATGGTGGAAACATGGTTTGTTCTCTCCAGGGAATGATCCCCCTCTGATTGCACAGAAGGGGCTTGCTGCTTCACTTCCCTGAGCGACCCACCGTGCCGCTACCTACCACCCAGACCGTGAGACAGCTGTTCTTCTCCTGCTGTGTGCGATGGGCCACTGATTCCTTGTGCATTTCCTGCTCTCCCAGCAGCACAAGGCAGTGAGGCTGTTTGCCTTCCTGTGAAGTGTTGCACTGGTAAGCCCAGCATCAGCAAGGCCTTTGGGCTCCATAGCTGCTTTCTCCAGCTCTGCCCTTTCAGCCCCAGAAGGCTGGTCTGCATGTACGGAGGATCCTGAACGCATGGCCCAACCAGCGTGAGCTCCCGTGAGGCTATTAGGAGCTGAAGGTCGTTGCCACATGTCAGCCAAAAAGCAATTTGTCCTGAAATTCCAGTACACTTGTGGCTTTGTACTATGCCCCTGGTGTCACAAAGTACTGATGACTTTTACAAGGTTCATGGGAGAAGGACAAGAATAAATGAGCCACGAGAGCGATGTTAAGAAAAAAGCCAGCAAGATCTAATATTTATCAGGTGTTAAAATACCATGGCATGGGTGTAGTATAAATGCCTAGCTGGTCAGGGGGTGGGGGGAGTCCTGGAGCCTTGAGTGCATCTGCTTCCATGTAGTTTTCCCTATTTGCAGATCTTGGAAAGCTTAACTAACTTCCTAACTCCCTTCTTTGTAATCGCTTCCCCTCTCTGCTTCACTTTCTCTGCCTTTTAACTATTCACCTGCTGCAGAGAGTTACCACATAGCTATATTCCGTCTTTAAAGCGCTTTGAGATCCTTAGAGGAAAAATAAATGCTCAATGTTATTCCTTCTGTGTCCTGACTAATTCTGGTCCCTGCGGCTCGCCCTGTGCCAAGGCTGAGGCCAGGGCCCTGTACCTGCTGGCCTGTTCAAAAGGGCCCGCTTGCACTCTGGGGTCCTGCACTGGCAAGGCACAGCAGCTAAAGCTGCTGAGCTGTATGTGATTCATTCCCACATGTGGCAGGCTGTTTCCCATGTCAGGAAAGGCAAGATGCTTTGCTTTTCCTCCAAAAAATGAAGCTGTTTTTAAACCTACCAGAAGTGAAATGATGGATGGATCTGGGTTTATTTATGTCCCAGGTGGAATGAAGCCTGCTTCATTCAGTATTAACCACCTGTTTATTTATGCATCCGAGCTGAAGGCCAGCCCTCTCCCAAGCAAGGGATGCTCTCTACCGTGGGGCTCCTATACATATGAAGGGGGCCGGCTCCGACGCGCTGGAAGTCCAGTGTGTCGGAGCAGACTGTAGTGTCACATGCATCAGCGTCCCCGCACTGAAAAGCATTGGGGCTCTTTGAACTAAAGCTCACTGAATGAGCTTTAGTTCAAAGTGCCCCGCCACTATATTTCAGTGCAGGGGATGCTGATACACAGGTGCTTTTAATTAGCATGACTTGCTAATTAAAGCACCCCCCCAACGCCTTCCAGTGCACCTGTAAAAAACGCGATTTACTCTGCAGTAGTAAGTGAACTTGTTGTTCACGTCAAGTGCTCGCTACCTGCAGCATGGTGAAGACTGTCTGTACCTGTTGAACGAGAGAAGTACCAAGATGCAGGAACTCCTGCGCTTTTGAGCTGTGTGGCTCAGGTTCTGGAGGTATGAAATAGAAACAGGGTATGCTAAAGGGCTTGTAGGGATGCATGGTTAGTGTTTGCACAGCACTGGTGATCAGTGCTAGGTACTAGGAAGCCTGACATGACTTGAGAAGAGCAGAGCATCCACAACTTTCATTGCCTTCAACTACATGTATTCAGCATGGAGCCTACTATTCAAATAGTGGTCTGTTGGGTGACCTTGACCAAGCAGGCACTAGGTCTCCCAAGTCTCCACCTAGCACTGTATCCACTAGCCCATGCTGCCTTCAAGTGGGGCCACTGAGTGGTGATGCATGTGTCTGCTGGATCGTCAGTAGTAGCTGGGCTGGCTGGCGATGCTGGAAAAAGTGTGTGCGAGTTCCTGGATCTGGCTTACATCAACACTTTGGCGTGTTCTGTGTTACACATTTAATCCCCTGCAAGCACGAAGAACACATGGCAAAGTCGCTTGTCTCTTCGGCTGTATTGTATCGATTTTAATGGAAGTGAGGTTTGGGGTTTTTTTGTCAGGGTGGCCCCTTGCACGCAGTGCTCATCCTGCGGCTACAGTCTGTGCCAGATTGAGGTCGCCGAAGCCGCTGCTGCTGTCAAGAGATGCATTGTTTCCCAGTAAAGAAATAATCACTTGCCCATGAAAGTATTACGCTAATTCGTTCAGCTTTTTAATGTCTCTTTAACAAGTGAGAGCTGAGCCCAGTGGATGGGTTGAACTGCCTGATGACAAAAACTTATAGCGGTGAAAGCTGAAAACCAAACTTATGAGAGATATTTCCTTTCAGCTCAAAGAAAGTGTTTCTGCTGTGAATGGCTGCTACCGTTACAAGAGAACAAAACAGCTTAATTGCTGTTTGGAAGAGGGACTTTTGGGCACATTCCCAGAAACGGTCTTGAAGCCCATTTCCCCTCCATTACCCTTAAAATAGGATTTGCTCTGGGGTTTGGTCTATGAGATGTTGATCATTGTGATATCAAAACAAGGTGAATTAGGGGCTTTGGAGGAAACCGGTCCTCAAGTCAAGGATCTGCCTCTGCTGTATGGCCCACTGTGAAGGCCTGTGAGTTTCTCTAGCCAAAGGCACACAAGGGAGGGATGTGGCTGGCATCACATGGGCTGCTCGCGACTCCCCAGCCTGAATGGCCCCAGTCAGAACGAGTCGGGAGCATGGTTCAGACTCGTGGCTCTGGAGCCAGAGCAAGACGCTGTCACTGATCTGCCTTGCTGGGGAAGAGCTGAGGGCACCGCATCGCTACCTGACTCCGGAAAGTCAGCCTGGGCCGGAGTTTGTGGGAAGCTGTTTGTGGGACTAGGAGCAGGTTGGTTCCCCTACCTGGGCCTCTGCTTTCTGTGTCTGGACAGGGGATGCTGAAACTTGCCTACATGCTTTGAGATCCTCTGTGGCAAATATGCGCCCTCAGCCACTTGGTTCATGGGGTCCTGCTCTTCTGAAGACTGAGACCCTGAGAAGCCAGGCAGGCAGTGAGTAGGACCAGATCAAATGGTCGGGGCAGCTTTTCAAGCGTCAGCATCAAACTTACACCCAGCACCTGGAGTGTGCTCAAAGTATCTGGCCCTTTGCTATGGACCTGAGCTCGTTGATAACTGGAAAGTCCAGCCAGGAAAATCTAAGCAAGGGGTCTCTTCCAACCTGGCTCATCTCCTCTGTCTTTGATCTTCTAAACCACCCTGGTGTATCGAAAGGAAATTGGGCTCCTTGGCTGCCCTGCACACTTTTTGGCTCTAATTCTAGTACAAGAAACATCTGGTGCTTCTATTCAGCCTGAGATTCAAAGAGCAGTTGCACCATGGCCCGTAAGACAGAGAAGCAGGCTGCGCCTGTCATACCGCACAAAGGGGCTCCGATGGTGACAGGCCCCAGCCTGCAAGGACCAAGAGGCCAAAGACGCTCTTCACTTTCTGCAACAGAGGGGCAGAGCTGAGGCGACAACAGAAGAAGGGAGGAGTCACATCCCGAAGGGCTAACCCTCCCTTTCAATGAGACTGAATGAAAGCTGATTTCTAAAGCATCAGCGACACGAGAGCGCGGCTCTTGGAGGAAGATTTTTGGCAGCTGCAATATTCACAACTGCCCTGTTACTGCCGCGCTGTTTCTTTCCTCCAAGGCATGTCGTGGCTATAAGAGCAGGATCAAAAAAACGCTACCAGGCTTTCAAGATGGGCTGCAGCCCCGTCTCATGGATGGAGCATAGGATTGAGGGCAAAGGGGCAGAGGCTGGCTGCTGCTCTGAACTCTATGCACATGAGAAAGGTAAGAAATGGATGTCGTTACACCAGTATCGTGGGGAGTGTCAGGCCTCCAGGGTGCTGGTCCTATCTCTGCTACCGACTTGCTCAGGGATAAATCTTTTCATCCCTTCCAGCCTCGGTTTCCTCATCAGCGAAATGGGAGTGCCATTTACCCACTGTGGAAGTGCACTTTGAGGTCTACAACCTGAAAGCCCTCCCTGCTGGTGTGTCTTGTTGTTTGGCCTCTCTAGAAGGAACTTGATCCTCAAAGAACAGTTCAGGCAGAGTAAAGGCCTGATCCTGCAGTTCTTGCTCAGGCAAGCAAGCCAGTTTGGGCATCAGGAAGAGAATGTGAAAGTAAACATGCTGCAGGGCAGTGGGGTGGGATGGCTGCTACTTCGGATTTGGTTCCTTTGCCTCCTCTCGTGGGTGTTTGACCCTACATTTACTACCATCCAATCTCCCTTCAGCCTCCCACAGCTCTGGTCCTCCTGGGTCACTTTGCAGTGTGATTCCCTCTTCCCAGATGTTTGATGCCCCAGCCAAGATTTCATCCACCTGTTTAATGCCAGGGATGGTTTAGAAGAACACTGGACTGGGATGCCACAGGTCTGTTCCTGTCTCTAGCACTGGACTACTGAGTAATACTGGGAAAGCCTCTCTGTGTCACCGTGCACCTCAGTTTTCCCATCCATAAAATGGGGATAACAGTACGTTGGTCCTTTGCGAAACACTCTGACAACTACTGTAACCAAGCACTAGCTCAGGGCTCTGGAGTCTCTGCCACTAACTCTGTGTCACTTATGAAGTCACTTAGACATTTTAGAAAGGCTCAGCATGCTCCAGCAGGCCTGGAGTCTCAAGAGGGCTCAGTGTGATGAATACTGAGCTGCATTGATAATCTGCCTGCCCTGGGCACAGCTGGGTTATGGGCACTCTTGTTCCTCTTTATCTGAAGTCACACTCGCTCCCTTGTTATGCTCGTGGTCATTTCTCAGAACGTGTTGAACACCACCCTTAAAATCAATGATGCTACTGCACCATTCAAAATGCAGAACAACAGGAGCCAGTAATGGGTTAATTAGTGGAGAAATTATACTGCCACTTGATGCTGGATTAATGTACAAGGGAATTTTCAGCATGGGCAAAAAATAATAAGCAAACTCTCCTTGGCTACCATAATTAGTCATTAAGCTCCCATCAGCCTCCATCATGTTTCCATCTACCACTTCTTCTAAGTGATCTGAGCCAGCGTGGGGGGGATGCACTGCAGTCAACCCTGCCGAAAGCTTCCTTCCAGACTGCTTTCAGGGCATGGACAGACATGTTCACACCTATAATGGGCAATATTAGTATTAAACAATAAAAGACAGACAATGTTAAAAAATTAAAGCAGATGCCTCCCCCCCCCCAGGGGTCACTTTGTCCAGGCTGGTGTAGAATTACCCCTGAAAGAATCTGAGATAAAAACCCACAAGTGCAGGTTACGCTGGTTAAGTTTCATGTGTCCATGCGAATCCCAGGACAGCTGTCCTTACCTGCTCCCCTAAGTAGCGGCAAGGTGCAACAATAAGTTGCCTACTGCCTGCAGCTGCCTCAGGACAACTGCCTGTCTATCCCTACACCTGATCCTAGCCTAATTTACATCGGATTGCAAAATGGGTGTAAATTGCACTGAGGTCTGCAATCACCTCTCCATGCTCCGTGTCTTCCCACTGCCATTTTTGGGGCCAGCTCTTGCTCCCATTGAAACCTGTTAGTAGTCCCATTGGCTTTAGTGAAACCAGAGCTCCTTGCACTCTAGTTATCATAGCAGCTGGGGCCAGCTCATAGCTTCCTAGTTTCTAGGGTCGGAAGGGACCTGAGCAGATCATCGAGTCCAACCCCGTGCCATGGCAGGAAAGAGTACTGGGAGCCGTGTGTAGGGACAGGGCAGGTTGTACCAGGCGACACCTCCGTGCCTGGGGGTAGCATGACCGGCCACATGTGCTATGGCCCAGGCTGCCCTCCATGTCTGGGCCAGGTGGGGCCACGGGACTCGCTGTGGGCCAGATACAATCACACTGCAGCCCAGATCCGGCCTACAGATCATATTTAGCACACCCCTACTGTATATTGTTGTGAGGATTCCCTTGGTTTCTGTTTCTGGATAATGTTCCCATGCATCAGGACCATTTAAAAGAAGAAAGACGGTGAAGCTGACAGCACTCCCAACAGCAAATGCAAATCCAGCCACTGAATCAAAAGAATGCATCCGGCAGGCACAGGGAGTTTGGACTGTATTTGAAAAGTGGCTTTTCCAAACAACAGTCCATATCCTGTCGCTTGAAGGACACAGCTGGTCTGTGTTAGGAGGTCACCGAGGCACATACCACAGGTGAGACTCGTGAGTTGGCCTCAGATGCCCTCAGGGCCTGCATTTGTGTGTAGCGTTGCCCATTGGATTGACTGACCCTACACACCCGTGTAAAGTTAAGCACGTGTGTACGGTAGTGTGTAGGCTTGCATGCCGTGAGCTCCATTCCTGCACTGGGATGCACTAGCATTGGCTCCTGTGTCTCGGAGGAGCCCATGCGAGCAGGGGTAGCAAAAAACCCCCAAAACAACCCTCCCCCACACACACACTGAGGTTTCTATGGTTCATTTTTTTGTTTCAATACAGAAGAAAATCCAAGATCTTTTAAACATTTTTGGGAAAGAACAAAACATGAAAGGAAGAAGCTTAGCATTTAGGGTGCTCACAACCTGCCAGGTGGACAACTTGGATTGAAGTCCACCCTCTGAATCAGCCAGAGATAGGTACTTGAACCACTTCCCAGGTTTATGTGGCTGTTGACTTTTCTTTGTTGCTCTCGCACCAGAAATCCCATCCTTGTCCTGAGACATTTTAGTTAAAACAGATGTTTCCATGAAACGCTTCTATTGCAAAAGTGGTGTTTTTGATGAGGAAAGGTTAGCCGGACACTGTGTGATGGCCTCCCTGTCTGCAGCCAGTCCTCTTCTTGCTCACAGTGCTGGGGTCACTGCCAGTCCTGCCCAGCATGAATGAAGGAAAAACTGAGGCCTCCTGGGACTCCGGATGCACGATCCATGACAGCGGATCTAGATCGAAGAGTCAAGGGTCCAGATTGTCGAATCCTTCAAGCACTGACTGTGTTTTCTTTCATGTGTGTACAGTGCCTGGCACAGTGGCTCTCAGCCTCATTGGGGCCCTAGTCACCACTGTAGCAGAAATAATAATCAGAGTCATTTTGATGGATAGCGAAGACTGTTAGAAAGTACCGGGACCTTTAAAGGAAAAACAAAGCGCTCTTGTAACTCAGCTCGCCTGCTCCTGAAATGCAAAAACAATCCGGAGCCTACCAGCTCCTGATGAACTTGCCTTTCAAACAGTTCAGCTGAAATTAGTCCTGGGACCAGGTCCTGCAATAATATAACACTGCAGAGCGGAAATGACACTCAGCCACTGTGCAGACCACAAACTATTCACAGGCCAAATATAAAACAGAGTCGGCTGATCTTACCAGCTATAACAAAGACATGGGACTGTCCAAAAAGTATCTATTGGGGAGTTTTAGCACCAACATTGAAAGGGTGTCTTAAAATGGTGCGTGAAATAGCACAATTGACCTAAACTTTGAACTTGGGGGAAGTTGCATAGGGATTTAGTTCATTTTCAAAATTACACTGGCGTGTTTTCTAATGTCTCATCCTACAGAACTGTAAGGAGGGATTTTGCCAAGCTTTGTGACTGTCTCAGCCTGGATGAGTAATATCTTGATCTTCCCTGGCGTTCTTCACTGGTGGATCGTAAGGGGTACTGCAAAGAGAGGTAAGTCATCTGTTATCTGGAGGAGGAAACTGGGGCACAGGGAAGGGGAGGGGGAGAAGTGACTAACCTGAGGTCACAAAGTAGACTAGTGGCAGAGCTCGAGTCCCAGTTGAGTCTTTGCACCAGGACAGTCTGCCTTCCGGGTCCACTGCTGAAACTCAGTGAGGGCTTAGCTAAAGGGGAACAAAGGGAAGGAGCCCATATCCAATGGGAGAGGAACTGACGTGCCAGTAAGAGGCCTAGGGGCTTTAGGTAAGTTGTTTCGTTTCTCTTTGCCTTGGCTTCCTTCCCCCTCTGTGTAATGGGAAGTGGGACTTCTCATGCAAGGTACTGATAAGCAAAGCTGGAACCTGGGGCTCAACACTAATCTAAAAGGCTGTGCCTTTGGCTGCATAGAAGTACCTGCCCCCATGCCAAGCTCTGTTGGAGGGGAGAGGACTGCATCCCTTCCTGCAGCACCTGGTCTCCCAACCAGCAGTGATTCAGTCTGGTCCAGACTGGCCTACGCAGCTCAGGATCTCAGAACAGAAGCAGTAGGGAGCAAGGCAAAGCTTTCCACTCAAGTGGGATAAACATGATCTCATCCCATCCTTTTCTGGCTTCTAAGTTAATGAGTTAACCACAAGTTACAGCTGATGTCTTTTTATGGGTCTCCTTAGAAACACTGCAGCAGCTAAGCTGTCCAGAACCAGGCGGTCTGCTTCAAATCATTTCCTAGCTTTTCCCGCTTGCTATAATGCAAACTGAAGAACGATCTTAGACTAGCCAGGGGGGTGTAGAAACCCCTCCCTTGGGTTACTTCAGACAAAACTGCAGTGGAGAGGAAAAGGGGCCACTTGAATGTTCTTGAGTGACAGGCCTTTTGGAAGGTGCAAGGTGTTCTCCCTACCTCTCCTTTTTGATGTTTTGAAGGCAGAAATGTATGAAACCAGGGCTGATTGAAGGGATTCATTGTGAAGAGCGCACAGAGCATGGTGGACCTTCAGGGGAGGGCCCCCATTAACTTCCAAGTGAGCCAGGGGCTCCCTACTGTTTTGGATGGAGACTGTGAAATGGAGCAGCTTTGCCTGAGTTGTATGTGGACTTTGGGGTGGGGCTGGTAAAGGGGGTATTTAAACCTAAACCAGCCCAGAACAAAGCTCTCTTAAAAACAAGTCAACAGAGACCACTGTGCCTTCCTCCTGCTGAGAGCCATGAGGCTCTGGGAAGCTGCTCAGCCTACAAGGCAGCTTAGCTCTATGGAGAAAAGGTATCTGCCACCTGTCTCCCCTGGGTGCTAATTACTGATGATCAGTATGCAACAACCCCTTGCAGTGTGAAATCCCAGAGCATGTCAGAGGCCCCAGTGCCTTTAGCCCTGCAGCACACCTGTGCAGAAGAGGAGGGGCCTTTAATTGAGACGTGGGGAGCCAAGATATTAAGACAGCAGAGCGAGCCACCTGAGGCTGTCCAGGGCATCAGTAGCAGAGCCCTAGTTTGTCTGATGCCCAGCCCTGTGTTGTAATCTCTGCCCCTCGTTTCCTTAGGAGCCAGCCCATGCATGCGGGCACTTTGACAAAGCGCCTCTCCTAACTGTCCCACAGAGCTGTTTCTGATGCGCTGCTGCTGAGGTTTGTGCGAGCTGCTATTTTCCACCCTCCCACTGGGTTTTCTTGCCGTGCTCAGGCCTGGCAAACAGAGGGACGAAGGCGTGTGTGCAGCCCTGACAAAACAGCTGGAATGCCCCTCCCTCCTCTGCTCCTAGGCCTTCCCCTTTTGTTCCATGCAAGGCATCCCAGAGCCCAGCGTTAGAGGCACGTTGGCGGAGCCTCTTCCCCAACAGCCATTGCCACGCAGGGAGCCCACGTAGCCCCTTGCCTGCCTCCAAAGCCTGCTCCTTTCCCCAGGATCAGCTCCTGCCTGCAGCTCTCCATCTTTGCCAGCAGCAGCATCCTCCAGCCCTGGCTGCATCTGCGTCCTTGTCTGCTCCCTCCTCCTCTGGCTTCTCTCCTTCTCCTTGTGTCTGCCTGGATGCAGCAAGCTTGAGCCTAAGGGAGTGGCACGCTGTACTCCAGGGGAAGCGCTGCAGCCTCCAGGAAGGTTGGAGTAGCAAGAGGCTGCAGCAGGCAGGCTGGAGAGCTCCTCCTCTGCCCCCCTGCAACCTGGATGCTGAGAAGAGAGAAGGTAAGGAGGGACCTGGGCTGGTGGAGGGTGGAGAAGGCAGCAGAGGATGGGTAGGGGCTCGGTATTTCGGCCCACGTTGGGCCAGCCACAAAGGAGGAGGGTGAATGAACCTGGTTTAGTTCCCTGGTGGAAAATGCCTGAGGGTCCCTGGCACTGGCAGCAGTGCAGTCCAGCCTCCCGTCTCCTTGCTAAAGGATTGGTCGTGGCAAAGCATTGTCCTTGGGCTGGGGGAAGAAAAGGCACGGCCCTTATTATGGGCTGTGTTTTGTGCTAAGGATGCTGCCGCGGTGGCGTTCCCGCTTGGCTTTGCTGCAATTGAACTTGGACGGCTGGGGCAGGCGGGGGAAATGGTGGATGGACGGACGGGAGCAGCGAGCTTGGCTTTGCAGTGTGCTGAACACACCCACCTGCGCACACGCCTGGCCAGGGAGACGAGCCTGGCTTGGTTCGGATGTGAACTGTGTGTCAGTATTGGCTCGGTGGTGAGGGCGTGCGCGCGTGCGTGCCCACATGGCCAAGCAGGATGGCACCATCCTTTTCTTACCTTGCATCAAGCAGGAGCCTGCAACTTGAGAGGCAGGGATGATGGTATTTGCCATCATCTATTGCTGAGCCCCCGCTGAGCTCTGGTACTCGGGCAGGAGCAGGTCTGCCTTTGTCTGGTGGTGGTTTGTCAGTGTGGCCGTGCCTGGTTGGGCATCGCTTCTCCCTTATGGCTGTCTCATCCTTTTGCTGTTGGCATTAGCTGTGTGACAGGAATTGTCCTTGTCCTGTTTGTAGCTGGGAAATGCCCTTCTAAGCAAGGCCGCCCTGGTGTGTGGTGTTACAATTTGCATAGTGCTGTGGGTGCCCGTATGCAGATCTGGTCTCTGCCTCGGGCAGCTTCCAGTGCGAGCCAAATCGCGCCTGTTTTGGCAAGCTGGTATCAACCAAAGCAGCAGCCCTGGTGTTACTCGGAGCATCTGGGCAGGCTGGGCTGAGAAGCATTTGGAAAGCGCTGTGAAGACAAAGCGTTATGTCAGTGCCCCGCATTATTTACTGCTCTATTGATTGTCAGTCCAGGGGGGCCTTGTGAACCCGGCTTCAAAATTCATCCTGCTGGGAAGAGTGTCAAGTTTCAGCAGCCTGGCTGGTTGGCAGAGAGGTTTCCTTGAGGGTGACTTGCATTTTAAGGAGAGGTTTTCTTTTTATTTGCGGCGTCTTGTAGGATTTGCCTGCCTTCTCCTTTGCCCAGTTTGCTGCTGGGCAACGCTCCTTTATCCAGCTGTGCTCAAGACGCCGCTTTAATCAGCACACTTCAGTCCTGCCCTGTCATTGCTGGAAGTTGAGGCTTTCAGCGCAGCTGCCTGGCTGGTTTTGAAACTTGGGTCTGGTATTTGGCAGGTCAAGGAACTGCTTGCCAGCTGCTAGGCTGTCTGTATGTAACCCGCTTTCATTAGTTGGGTCCAGCAGAGGAGGAAGATCTGCAGTTGATCGGCTGCGCTCTCCCTGAAAGGTGGCAGTCACTGTGCCTGCCAGGAGCTATTCCCCTGGCAGGTGTAGGACTTCCAAGGGATAGCCCAGAGATTGGGCTGTGCTGGAAGTGGAGCCAGGGTGTCAAAGGGGGATGCTGAGAGACCAGGACTGGCTCCTGGTAATGAACATGTGGGTTTTCCAGGGGATGTTGGTGTGATGCAAATCATGGCCTGGGTTATCTGCTGAGGACAAGATTTGGTTGCCTCTCCCATCTTTGCTGGTTGGCCCCTTGCTATTTCCAGTCCTGGAGGCTGCTCTGATTTACACCGGCTATCAGTCTACACCCTCTCTTTCTCCCACGCACATCGTCTGTTTTGGCAGAAATAAAGGAGATGGCTGTAACCTCACAAGGGACCTCCCAACACCAAAAGGATCCCTAGTTATGGAGGTGCTGGTGGTGGTGGAGGAGCAGGTCTGAAACTTTGGTTTCATGTTTATTTTAAAAGCTCTTATCTACTTTGGACCTTGAAAGCTTGGAAGCATTTTTTTTTTAATGTCTCTCCTCACTGCTGATGCTTTCAAGGGACAGTAGATAGATTTACACAAAGTCCATGCACCACTTCTGGGCAGGTCATGGCTAACGAGTGCAAATGGATTGCAGCATTGTTAATAAGTGGCTATAAAAGCTGTGGATAAACCTGGGCAAAGTGAGCTGGGCTGGAACGTGTTACTGCTCCCCTGGTTTGTAGAACGTGGTTTGGCCTCGTTTGCAATGGCCAGGCAGAAAGTATTTATAGACCTTAGATGACCTGATTTCTTTCTCTTCTTTTTGTTCAGTGGTGCTGGGCGCCCTGAGCTCCAGCTGAACTCAGTGACATTCACAGGGACAAACGTGTATGTTGGGTGTATGTATGCCCCTTGGTGCTATAGCTACTGTAGGGACGGCTCTTCATATATTTTATATCTTTTCCTCTTGAAGCTCTTTTAATGTTGAGAATCCAGGTCTTGTTTGCCTTGGAGAATGCCCCACTATAGATTATGGTGGTGGCTCCCCAGGCCTCCGGTCGATATCAAAGCCTCATTGTGCTAATCCGGGGTGGACAATTATTTTGGGTGGAGGGCTGCTTACTGAGTTTTTATCAAGCCATTGAGGGCCGCATGACAGGCAGCCGGGGGCAGATAAATATTAACTTTCTAAATTTTTCAGGGGCCCCGCGGGCCGTATAGAACGGCCTGGTGGGTCGCATTTTGCCCACCCCTGCGCTAATCAGGAGCGAGACAACCCAGCCCTCAATTCTCTGTGGTCCAGTTAGACCAAACAGTTGGGGAGGGAGAAATGAAATGAGTTGTCCAAGGTCAAACAAGCAGGTCGGGGCAAAGCTGGGAGTTGAGTCAAGTGCCTTATCCCCAGGGCTGTCAGGTTTTTCGGAACTCAGTTGCTTTGCAGCATTTCTAATGCTGATCTGCAAGTGATAAATAATCCATTTAGACTCTCCAGGCCTCTGCTGAGCTTGCATACCTGGCATTTGGGATAAAAATATCCTTTTCCCTTATAATCTGGCATGATTGACAGAGAAAATCATTAAGAGACAAATGCAGAACTTCCACTGATCAACAGTTACCGGTGCTCCATCAATGAGACCTTATCTGTGGGATATTCCCTTTTAGCTGGGATGCTAAACTATACAGCTCACTTCCACCTTGTGTATGGCTACTTTCAACTTCCAGTTGTCATGTTCTCCAACAGCGGTCTCCTGACTGTAGCTGGGAGTGGAGAGATGACTTCATTTCACATGACTCTGAGTCTGGCACTTTGCTTCAGCTTTCTGCGCTCACACTGTCTCTCTCAAAGCACATATGCCCCCCTCTGCAAACCAAACAAAAATCCAGAGGAAAAAAAACTTTTTTTTAATTATTACCAGTAAGAGTGGCAACCTTTTTGCATGAGACCTCCTCCACTGATATGATTCCTAATGGAATATCATTTATTAGCAACTTTTATAGAAGGAAAAAATGAAATCTGATTTAGGGAATAGCTAGGGTTGTTCTGGACACAGCAGAAGCAGAAGGAGCACGTTTAAATAAATGCCGCCAAAGATTGTCAAATGCCATTACTGCAGCGTAGTGATGTCAGCTCCAGTTTGACATCAAATTCCATGCCAATCTGGTGGATGTTAGTTTTAGTGTAACATCCTTAAAAATAAGTTGCCTGCAAATAAGCCACCATTTGCAGGTGACTTATTTCCATGGTAGAGTGTTTTATCTAGCTAGCTATGCTTCTTCCCACATGCTCAGCCAGCAGAGGACTTAATGGACTTGCCCAAGGTTGGGCATTGCAATCAGTAAAAATATCTCCATCTCCTGAGTGCCTGCCCAGTGCATACATCAGGCTGCCTCTCAAGATGGAGGATGCTTTGTGTTCTAGTTGTATTAAATAAGTGACCCTACTGAAGCCCAGGGAGCTCTGAAACACTGGCAGAATTGATGTTTGTTACTCTCTTTTAAAAGGGTTGTGAGTTTTACGGATCTCATTTCTGACACTTAACTTCCATGGTGGCTATGCGCAAAATCACTTCTGTTTCCCTGTGTGCAAAAGGGACTTATTGGCCCGTTCTTCCTATAGAGTAAAATATTTTCAAATCACCTTTTTAACCAACA
>NW_017729013.1:5363616-5381363 GCF_001723915.1 Gavialis gangeticus | reverse complement strand
AGGGAGCTCTGAAACACTGGCAGAATTGATGTTTGTTACTCTCTTTTAAAAGGGTTGTGAGTTTTACGGATCTCATTTCTGACACTTAACTTCCATGGTGGCTATGCGCAAAATCACTTCTGTTTCCCTGTGTGCAAAAGGGACTTATTGGCCCGTTCTTCCTATAGAGTAAAATATTTTCAAATCCCCTTTTTAACCAAAAAAAAAAAAAAAAAAAAAGGCATGAGGTCACCAAATTCCCATCGACTCTTGGTGGGTATTTCTTGGTGCAGCCCAGGGACTGGAGCACTGTTACCTGAGACTCAGGAAATTGGGTTCTCTTCTCTGTTCCAGGGTGTGAATTAAGGGGGAGCTTGGGGGGAGCTGAGCCTCTCCTTCCCCAATAAGAAACCAAAGCCCTCCTGTAAGATTTGAAAATCTTAACTTGGGGGAGTCTCCAGTCGGATTGCTCCTTCATGTAAGCGGACTTGTTGGTTAATTAACTGGCTTAATGTTTTTTGCCGACCCCCCAGGAGCCAAAGTGTAATTCGAATACTGCCCAACTCTGCCACTGAGCTGCTGGGTAATCCTCAGCAAGTCGCTTCCTGTCTCACTGCCTCAATGTCCCTATCCATAAAATGGGCATTGTGACACTGACTTCCTTTACAAAGCACTTTAGGCTTGTGGAGAAATGCTGTAACAGAACTGGGGATTATTCATGTCCCTTGTGCTTCTGAGACTCCCACCAGCAGTGCTTGTAAATGAGCAACACAAATGAATCTGTATTCATTGCCCCAAAACTCTGGGTTTAAGTTGATACTAATAATAAAGTTATTTATCAAATGGATACCTCACAGGGCTGCGGTGAAGACTCTGTTCATATTGGTAACCTGCTTACCTGGGATTTCCCCCTGAATATATATATTTTTAGCTGTCTTAAGTTATTTTGAGATTGTTAGCTCCTTGGCAGCACTTCCTGCCATGCCTCTCATGGGAGAAATACCAGGGCAATTTCCCTTACAGCACAGCCCCGGGAGGTAGTGGAGGAGGGGTGCGGACAAGCAGCCAAGCCAAGCCAACGGGCCAGTTTTTGGCGCGAGTCCGGACAGAGCCTTTCTCTGGGTGACCCGCTCTTTGAGCTGACCCCCGCCCTCCTGTTCTTGCCTCGTGCTCTGAAAAGTTTTGTGCGCGCCAATTAGAGCTGGAAAGTTTTCAGTAATTCTTTGGGTCTGACAGGCATGAAGAAGCAGCTGCCTGTAGAAAGAAACAAAACGTTTCTGTCCCTCATGCATTCCCATTTCCATTCATGACCTGCAAGCGTGGTCCCCAAGATGCTGAGACAATCTGAATGTGTTAATATACCCCCCCTGCCCCCCCCCCCACCAGAAAAGGCGGCCTCTTTTGGAATGGCTTGGGAGGCAGCTATGTCATGGGATGTATTCAGTGAACTTTTCTTTAGCTTCATGGTCTGAATATCGAGCATTTTACACATGTAACATGGTGCCTTGGAGTGTGTGGTGCGCCTCCCTACGCAAAGGCTACTCTAGCAACTGAAGTCAGCTACCGAGTTAGCCGCTCCTTAGCTTTTAGCTAATAGTTACGTGCCAAGAGAGCTAAAATAATAAGGCACTGTGTGGCCTTGAGCAAGTTGCTAGACTTTGAGTCTCTGCTTTCCAGCTGGTCAAGTGGGCATGTTTCATAGTTGGTCGGGTCGGAAGGAACCCGAGCAGATCATCAAGTCCGACCCCCGGCCGTGGCAGGAAAGAGTCCTGGGGTCAAACGACCCCGGCAGTGTGTTCGTCCATCCTCCTCTTAAAGACCCCCAGGGTAGGAGCCAGCACCACTTTGCTTGGAAGTTGGTCCCAGATCCTAGCTGCCCTCACCGTGAAGTAGCGCCTCCTGATGTCTAGCCTGAATTTACCCTCTACCAGCTTGTGACCGTTATTCCTGGTCACTCCTGGCAGTGCTCGGGGGAACAGGGACTCCCCCAGTGCCTGCTGGTCCCCTCTGACTAGTTTGTAACAGGCCACAAGATCCCCCCTCAGCCTTCTCTTGTGGAGGCTGAACAGGTTCAGGTCCCATAGCCTTTCCTTGTAGGGCCTGCCCTGCTGCCCCCTGATCATGCGGGTGGCCCTTCTCTGGACCCTCTCCGTGTTGTCCACGTCCCTCCTGAAGTGCGGTGCCCAGAACCGGACGCAGTACTCCAGCTGCGGCCTGACCAGTGCCGCATAGAGGGGGAGGATCACCTCTCTGGACCTGCTCGAGATGCATCTGTGGATGCATGACAAGGTACAGTTGGCCTTCCTGACCGCGTCCCCACACTGCCGGCCCATGTTCCTCTTGGCATCAACAATGACTCCAAGATCCTTTTCTGCCTCTGCACTGATGAGAGAGGAGTTCCCCAGCCTGTAGGTATGGTGCCAGTTGTTCCTCCCCAGGTGCAGCACCTTGCACTTGTCGGTGTTGAATCCCATCCCGTTCTCGTCCGCCCACCCCTGTAACCTTTGATAGGGATGAGGATTCTGGGGTGACTCCAAAGCAGATGTTTTGAGATGGAGAGGGAGGCTTGTGAGTCGGAGAGAGCTCGGCAGCGGCAGTTACGCTGCGTTTTACTCTTCTGTTACAAAAATCTTGCAACCTTGCTGTGTAACGAGCGCATCCCCAAGTGGGCAGTGAGAACGGAGGTGGGTTGATTCCAGTAGCTGGTGGAGGGAGAGCTTGTAGGTGTAGGTTTTGGTTTAAGATTTTGATGTTAATAAAAACCTGATTCGTTAAGCAAGATGCCCATAAGTGGCAGACATTGTAAGAGGAAAGCAGTGGCCGGGGACACAAGTGCTGCTGGACTGCCTGGAGCACGGTGCTCTTCCCTAGGGTGACTCTGCCCTGACTCCTAGGGAAGAGCATGGAGAATAAAAGTGCTCTTAAAGGAGGCTGGGCAGCAGAGCTGCTCTGGTTGAAGGATCCAGAGCTGGTTCAACAGCCCTATGCCAGAGCACTTGCAACCTTCCCCGTACTACCTGGCCAGCCGGGCCTCCGCAGAGCGCAGGGTCAGGAGCTTCTTGGACAGAGCACAGCCAAGTGGAGTTAAGTTTCCATCCCACTTTGCTGCCTGCCTGCCAGTGACACCTCTCTGTGCCATCCCTTAGATACTGTGACCACTGGTCTTGAGTAACACAACCTGCAAGGATGCTGTTGTAGCTTATGCAGCATTAATACCTGTGAGAAGTGGGTGAAATGTCAGCAGGCAAAGAGAGGACCAGGTACCCGTGACAGTAGGATGCTTTCCTGCAAGGTGTAACAAGCCAATCTACTTGCTTCTTGCCTAGCTGGTAGTGACTGCCCGTGACCAGGGCAGGATATGAACTAGTGACCTGTAGGCGAATTGCTTTGGGGGCTGCCCAGACCTCTGGGTTACTCCTTGCTACGGTGCCTCCGTGCTGGTGGTGCGTAGGCTTAAGGAGGAAGCTCTCTGTGACTAATGCTTTTTGGCCAAAAAGCAAACACTGTGCGTGTTCCCGGCCTTCCTGTCTCCACCGCTGTTACTGGTGGGAGTTACACACTTGTGCCAGTGTCGGCTGCGGTCGGGGGAAATCACAGGTCTTGTTGGGAAACTCGAGAGCGCAGCGTTCAGGAGCCGCATGAACCGTGGCAGCGGGTCAGCTTCTTGTGTGGGGAAACTTAATGCGAGCGAGTCACCCAAGAGGAGGAGGAGTGCTGGGAATGTGGGCCCCAGGCACTGGGAAGCTGCCACGGGACCGGGGGCAGCGAGAAAGCAGAATGCCTGCAGTGTAATTAGTGCCTCGTCTGAGGTTCAGTAACAACAGCCGCTGGGCTCCTCTGGTGACCCCAGACACTCTGACTTAGCCTTGGGTTTCCACTCTCGCCCCATTTCTCCGCTGGTGGCACAGATACGGTATAGGCCCCATGAGGAAGCAGAACCCAGATGTCCCTGCTGCCAGGACTGTGCTTGAAATACAGCTTGACCTCTTACAAAGACCCACGTTCAACCCTGCTGCATGCTTTGGGGGATCAGGCGGTCAGTGGGAGCAGGCTGTTTCCTTAGGTTGCAGGGGGCTTTATGGGCATGTCTATGCCCGCACATGGGTGTGCTGCAGAGGGCATGCCGTGCCCATTGCATTCGTGCTACTCCCCAGAATAGCACTACCGGTAGGAAAACCTACGGGGGCACCCCGGGAATGGCTTTACTGCCACATTTTCAGGTTTGGTGTGTGCCAACACGAGCGTTTCCTTAGGCATGTGCCCAGCCCCCCATACTGTAGACGTATGCTAACTATAAACCCCAGCACTTCTGACTTGCGGGGCAAACCTGGGCACATGGTAGCTTGCTGTGTAAAGGTGAATCGTTTCTGCCCTGGTTACCTCGCAGCGTATCCCTACTTTACCCTGCCTGGATCCCTTCTCTTTTGGCCAAATTCTGTGCTGGGGTACAACCAGTGCAACTCCAGTGGCTTTGGAGGAGACCTGGGGAGGTCAAACAGAAGGTAAAAACCAATTCCAGAGAGGAAATACTCTCCTACATGGAGAACTTATCTCAAATAGGCAAAGGGAAGAAGAGAGACCACGACTCTTTTCATCTTTTCCCCTTGCCCCACTTGCAGCCCATTCTCTTGCACTGACCTTTGAATTGCACGCCACAAAATGGGGCTTTCTCTCAAAGGAGTTTTCCTGGGGGGGGCAAAAAAAAAAGACCTCGTTCCTGGTCTTTATTCCACAACCAGAGGCAGAGGTTGGACTGCAGAAGTGCACAATTTGAGCCACATCCATAAACTGGAGCTCAAGTGAATGACTGATTAGGTGCCAGAGTGAATTTTAATGCTGTGCTAAATCATGCTGTCAAATGGCAGGAAGTGCTCGAAGTACAAGTCCTGTTGCATGAACCATGCAGCCTGTCCCGGGCACTTGTGGCACAGAACTGTATACAGCAGTAGTTTTATGTAAAGGAATATGGGATAAACTGCAGTAGGCATGCCTGTTTTGCTGTCCCGCTTGTGTCCTGCCCCCAGTCGATTACTATAAAAAGTTGTTGAGGATAAACATTCAGTATTTTTCATAAAAAGTTTTGAACCCAGCCTATTTTTTTCCTTCTGTTTCCTTGCTTGGAAAAACTTGGGCTTCATCAAGGACCTCTTCAAGCCCATGAAATCTCTCTGGGTTTCAGTAGTCACTTGATTAGGTCTAAGGTGTCCTGCTCTGAATGGCCTACTTAGTTGCCTGCCTACTGTCTCTCTAGCAGCTGTAGGGCAGGACCCTTGAAATCTCTGGGAGCACTTGCTCGATTGCTGTCCCATGTGGAAAATGGCCTTGTGGTGCCAAGTCCCCCCTCTCATTCTGGAGGCAAGAACTCATCTCTGAGATGAGATCAAGGAATGGAAACTCGTGGCTTTTCTGGGACCTTCCTCTGGACTTTTCCCAGGGATGGGGGATGGTTTTGGTCTTTTATTAGCACAGAATTGTTTTGCAGTGTTTACTTGAGTGCTGTCTAAGGACCTCTTGCTTCAGTCTTCAGTAAGTATTTTGCCACCACTGGTAGTTCAGGTCAACTGCAGGCCCATAATTAGTCCCCCTTTAATTTAGGATGACTTGCCTAAGTTTACTTTGTGTTTATTTCCCTTTTGTCCTATGTTCCATATTGAGGCAATGTAATTTATATGTAGTCCCATTCTTGTATTCTTCCTCTGATAGTGTTTTCTTTTGTCTTCCTAATAGTTTATTGGATAACTGGGTAACTCGGCGATTCTCCTGAGCAAATGCATCACTTTTAAGAATTCATCTAGGATTTCCCGTTGCATGATTCCTCCATTGTTACTGAGCGTGGACAAATTGTAGCTTAAACGTGAACGTTTTAGAAAGGGACCCTCTTCCACACGTGTGGAAAGGCCAACAATGCCGTGACCAAGTCAACTTTCTTGCTCCTCGCCAGGGAGGGCCAGCTTGTTGGACAAGCTGTGCTGTGGACTTCGGGGGGGCATATGGTATTCCCCTTCTCACAAACCAGACCCACCAGTTGTTGCTGTTGAACTAACGATGAAGGAGCCTGCTGCTGCTTCATTTATCATGGGGGAGCAGGGGGAATTCTTGGTGTGGGCTCCCTGCCTTAATGAAGGAGGAAGGTCTTCCCCCCACCTAAGCACTGATTTAAATCTGAGGGCTTAATCCTGATCTGACAGGTGTTAAAGATGGCTACTGCATCTCTGACAAGCGATTGGAAGCCAGAGTCTCTAATCTAGAAGGTGAATTTCTGAGCCCTGCGGATATGCTGGAACCACTTAAAGAATTAAATCGGCAGCGAGATAAAGTTGCCCCCTGTTTTCAGCATTCGCTTTTTCTCTTAATACAAGGAAAGCTGCAATTCAGCTGTATCAGCTCATCTTTGCTTTGACTGGCTTCATTTCCTGTCTCTTCCTCATGAAGGACTGAACTGCTTGAGCCTTGCGTCCACGCGGCAGAGTTGGGGCGTGAAGCTGCTTTGGCGCTGTAGGCTGAGCCCGCCAGCCCTTGTTCCATGCAAGGCGGCGCTTCCACCGACAGCAGCTCCGATACGGAGGGACAGCAGGGTTTGCTCTGCTCTGCTGTGCAGACTTGGTGGCAAAATATTTTCCTGTTTGCCTATAGCCTGTGGTTGGGTGGGCAGCATACCACGGGTCCCCAGTTCTTATTGATGTCAGGCTGCTGTTTTTATATGACTCATTTATTCTGCTGAACTGAAAATTTGTGTGCGCTCTGTGGCCTGGCAAGGAGTTTATTTCCAGTCTTTTCTGGAAGTTGCTGGGTGTCTTACCATTAATTGTCATATCATCAGGTGCCTGCCCCGTGATCTGCATTTCTCTGGCACCCTTTCGAGGACCTGCAGAAATAGCATCAATAAGAGACTGGCTCTAGGAGTAAAGGCATCGTATAAATGTGGTATAAATTAAATGCCATGCTAGTGCCTTTGGTTTCTTCACTAGGGAAAAGCAGTGGGTCAAAAGCCAGTGAAAAGATTGGAGTAATTTTCATTCCATGTATTCTGCAAGAGATCAAGCCTCTTCATTTACTTAAATCTGATAATTTATATCAGTTATTTTCAGATGATTCTGGGCTTTGGGCTTGCTTTACTTCCTGGCTCCATTTCTCTCTCTCTCCCCATTCACACCCCTATTTTCATTACTATTTAGAAAAACAGATTCTGTTTTTCAACTTGCAGTGTTTCATTAAGCATTACTCATGGGTATAAAAAGACCCAGAATCTTTTTCCCATAAGACCTTGTTTAAAGGGAAATGCTGAGTAAAGACCACTTGACTTTTCATTCAAAGATCTTTTTAAAATTATTATTTTTAAAGACTTTAGGTCCTTGAAGCATTGTGTGATGATAATGTAATACTGGAATTAGCAATAAATAATGTCCCTGGTGTAAGTCATTAATTTTGGCATCCATATTTCATAAGTGGTGTGATTGATGAAAGCCTCATAAATCTCTGACTTCTTCCCAGCAGTAAGATCAGGAGGAGCATCCAGGAGGCAGTTTTCTGAGCCCTCCCATGTCCCCAAGTGGTCTGAGTCCTGATGTTGTACATCCAACTTTTTTAGGGTCTCTCTTTGTTTCCTTTCTGAGGCTGCAAGAACTTTAGGACCACCAGAAATTACTTGGTTGGATTGAAAATAATAAAGACACTTGTCCAAGGCTTTAAGTAACTGATTACTCAATAAAGTCTCCGCAGGATTAAATGGCTTCTCAAAAGAAACTCAGCCAGCCTTTCCATCTCCCCACATTATGAAGCCCTGTCTTAAGCCCCTCTCCAAATCTCCAGTCAAATGGATGTCCTTAGTTGTAGGCTTGGACTACTGCAAGACTTGCCTTGTTTTGGCCTGAGTGGAGGAACGATTTCGGGACTAGGACAAGATTTGTTCAAGCCCCTCACCTCTTTAGCAAAGGCAGGATTCACGTTTTCAAATGTGCAAGTTTCCTTGTCAAAGCTGACTTCAGGGAGAAATCTCATCTTGGGTCTTTGCATTTCCCTTTCGTTGAGACTTGGGCTCTAGTCTAGAGTGCTTTTAAGAAGTTTCCCTAAGTCTAATCCATCACCCAACAGAATCCATGAGTTACTGGATACCACGCTGGATCTTAATGAAAAACTATTTGTTTTTCATTCTTCTGGGAATGACTGATCCAATTAATCTGTTCCCATCTCCCTTAGGCTGAGAAAACGTGACCCAAGGATGTTCAAAGGGTCTGGCTTCTCGTGGTGGGATCTCTCCCAAGAACCCGTTATTATATCAGCCAGGAAGCCAAGCTAAATGGCTGCATTGTTCACAGGAGCTACACACTAGTTGAGCAGAGGAGGAGAGCAGACCACCGGCTAATAAAATGGAGTCATTCATGTGCATTGCTTTCACCCCCCACAGTCTTATTCAGTGCAGTAATTTTTTTTTTTAGCTGTAAACTTATCTGCGCCCTTTCTCTCTCTCTCCAAGCTAACCAACAGCCAGCAGAGTTTCTGTCTCCAACTGCCTTCGTGCCTTTGTCCACTCTGCTGCTCTTTTTGCTTCTTACGTGAATGATGCTGCATTTTTAAGGCATGTGGCTTTCAATACATTACCCAAAGTTAAAGCAACACTGTCAAAATAGTTTTGCATCTGAGCTGTTGAATTTAGCCCTGCTGCAGCTGCAGCCGTGCGGTCTAATGGCACACAAAAAGCTATAACAAAAGCTGCAGCTTCTACTAAAGGAATTGCAGGGAAAGAAATCTGTTCGTTTTTTAAGTTGCACTTTCTAGTGCATCACTGCAAACCCAAATGCTGTGGCATTCATCCGGGGCCTGCAAAACTGAGACTGACTGTTGGCAAAGGCTGGGCTGAGTGAACTGCAAAGTACATGGGGCAAAATTGGTGACTGTCAACTTAAAGTGGGTGAGGGATTTGAACATGTCTCTAGCTTACCTGGAGCCTTCTGATATTTGGTGTTATATGATGCAACTCCAGGCATGGGGGCTTCGTGCACGAGAAGCTTAGGCGCAGAGGTTCCCAAACTTTTCTTATTGTATACCCCTTCTAGATGTACCAGATGCCCGCGTACCCCTACCAGCATACATTTTATATTTTATACCCCTTCAATGCCAAATATTATCATAATGAAAATTAAATATGCCATTACATAATTTCTCCCACATACCACCCCCCCCAATGTCTTGTGTAGCCCATGGGGCTACACAAGACTTAACACAGTTTGAGACCCCCTACCCTTGAGTGTCTTTGGTGTAGCGAGCACTGCTTTTAAAGTGTCTTTGTTGTCCTAACCAAAGTGTGGGTGAAGTGCCCATTGTTCCTGTATTTAGATGGATCTGCTTTGGACTATAAAACTTAAAGAAGTCGTCCCTGGGGAGGCTTTCTCCCTCCTCCAGCAAGCAAAACCAGTGTGTTAGTACAGCTCACTATCGATGTCATGGTCCCTAGAGATGGATTTGCAATTGAGGACTTTCCTGCAATGAGTTTGTCCAGATAGGTGATCTGCCAGTATTTGGAGTTGTATTTGCTCCCTGTAAGCTTAGGAAGAATGCACAAACTGCATTTCCCATTGCTGCATGTGGAGTTACTTGTTTCAGTAGCAAAGCAGCAGGCCTTTTTTTCCAAACTCTTTTTCTTTCTTTTCTTCTTCTTTTTCAACTGTGCTAGTGCCTTTGAAGCTGCATTGCTGCATGGCCACACGTGAGCTTGCTTCAGCAGCTGGGCCCAACTTGGTGTCCCTTGAGGCTCTCAAGGTAAAACTAGGGAACTGTGGGCTCAACAATTCAGTGGTCAGATGGGTGAGAAACTGGATGTGGGGTCAGACCCAGAGAGTACCAATGGCCAGTTCTGTGCCTACCTGCTGGAAGGTAGCCAGTGGGGTCCCCCAGGACTTGGTACTTGGGCTGGTGCTTTTCAACATCTACATCAATGATATGGATGTGGGGGTGAAAAGCACAGTGGCAAAGTTCACCGATGACACGAAGCTTTGGGAAGTGTGGCAATGCGTCAGGGTAGGCTGACGATCCAGGCGGACCTAGACGGACTAGTTAGATGGGTGGACCAGAAGCGGACGCTGTTTGACACTGGGAAGTGTCAAGTGCTCCATCTGGGAAGGAAAAATCTGCGACAAACTTACAGGCTTGGTGGTGCTTTGCTAGCTAGCACCGTGTCCGAAAGGGACCTGGGGGTCCTAATTGACCATAACGATTATAGGGCTGAAGAGCAAGCCATACGAGGAAAGGCTGACAGAGGGCTGGTCTGCCTAGAAAAGAGAAGACTTTGGGGGGATTTGGTGGCAGCTTGCAAATATATCAGGGGCTAGGCAAACAACTATCCACCACAGCTCCCCAGGGGAAAACCTGGAGCAACGGTCATAAACTCCTAGAAAAAGGTTTCAGACTAGATATAAGGAAAAAACTTCCTCCCAGTTTGTAAGAGCAGACTCTGGAATAGACTCCCAGTGGGATTGGTGCAGGCTCCTATCCTGGAGATTTTCAAAAGGAGACTGGATGCACACCGTGCTGGGGTTATCTGACCCTAGCAGTCTTTCCTGCCTAGAGCAGGGGGGCTGGATCTGATCTCACGAGGTCCCTTCCAGCCCCAAATGTCTGTGAATCTGTGACATGCTCTGAGAGATTTGGACTACCAACACACATGCCCCTGACACTTCCTGTGTACAAACCTGGGGTTGTATTGTCCCCTTCTCTCTCGCACGCCCAGAACTTCGTGGAACTCCCCAGTTGATTTGGTTGTTGGGGATCTGAGTTTTGCTAATCATCATGAATGGGAAGCCCGTCCAGGTAGGTACTGAGGCAAGTCATCGTGCTTCCTGAAGACAACAGAGCTGGTCTGTGGTCTGCAGCAGACCTTTGTACACAAAGCTGGCGCACTTTCCATTTCTAACCCCACTTCTGACCTCCTGGTTCTTCCCAGCTCTCTCTGCATTTGACTCATGAAAACAATATTTGCTGTATAGTCAGAAGTGAGAGCAAATCATTTCTACATCCTTTTCACTGGGGCTTCTCAAATGCTTTCCTAGCAATTCTGTCGTTACATTACTTGCTTGGGTGCGTTGTTTCTGGGGCTACATCTGCATTTAGCAAGTGGCTATTTCCTATTTCTACACCTGCAAATGTGCGTAGGTAACACAGATTCATTGGTCCCCTTTTCTGTGGCTGAAAAGACAAGAAAACTATATTTCTGGCATTGTAAAAGGGCTGTCATATCATGCATTCCTGGGATGTCTTTTTTTCTCAGTTGTGGGAACACACAGGACCATTGATCTTGGTATGAAAAGCTTGGGGGAAGAATCTAGCTGAGACTTACAAAATCCTTGTAGTCTGTATCATCTTGAAAGAAGAAAAATCAAAGCAAGGGAATCTCAACTGGCAGGCCCAGTGTTGCCCACACAGGGGTTTTAAGGTCAGTGGCATTCTCCTCCTGATCTTTTTCATGGGCTGTACTGGAAGGCTAAGTACCAACGCCTATGTAAATGCTATCAGGAGTTGGAAAAAGAGGGAGGAAATTACTTGCATATTTCTATCTGTCAAATGTGGTGCCAGATTTTCAGGCACTTAGTGTGCAGTGCCCACTGTTGGAGTCGATCTTCAGTCGGGCTTTACTTGGGTGCCTAAATAAGAGAGCAGATTTTTCAGGTGTGCTCGGCACTCGGTAAGCATTTTCTGAGTTCTGGCCACATACTTAAGAGCTCAGCACCCAACAGGCAGATCCAGACCCTTATATTGGTGTTTAAAAGGCGGAGATGAGCTCTTGAAAATCATTGTGGAAATGATGGCATTCAATGTAGAGAAGTGCAGGGTGCTCCACCTTGGGAGGAAAAACCAGCATCACACTTAGGCTCGGCAGTGCTCCACTCGCTAGCACCATGACTGAAAGAGACCTGGGGGTCTTGATTGACCACAAGGTGAAGGTGAGGCACTAATGGGATGCCGTGGCCTGCAAAGCAAACCAAACACTGGCGTGCATCCACTGATGCATCCCAAGCAAAACCAGGGATGTCATCCTCCCACTCGGTTTGCTCTGGAGTTTACGTTGGTGCCTCCACCTGTGGCTTGCTTGATGTAGGGAAGCAGCCTCCGTGTTAATTTTGGCAGGGTTCCCCTCCTTGCTTCAGGGCTCAGGTCATTCTGTAGGTATTGGGGATCAGAATGAGCCCAGTTAACACCGTCTGCTTGTAGCTGGTTTCCTGCATCATCGTATGACGGTCGCTACAGGAAACGAGATGCCCGGTTCTGATCCGGCGTTCCTGGGATCTGATGCATCTTGTGCAATTTCTGCCCTGGGTGAATACTGCAAAATGGCATTTGTGGTCACTGTTTCTTTCCAAATAAAAACCCCACTGACTTGCTGTGTAGTGGAATGTGCAGGCCTTGGTATTTTCATCTGCTCATGAGCATGGGCAATTTGAAAGCCGGCCTGTTTTTGCAAAGGCACAAGCACTTTTGGCAGATGTAGTCACTTTGGTTTCCCTCCTCCTGTTTATAAAATAAATAAATTAGTCATGCTAGCAGGGAGCAGAAACTGTCACGTGACCTCATGTGGCCAATTATACAGCAGGAATGCTGACTAATTGAAGGCATTTGAAGTGAATAATTTAACGGCAAACCCCACGGTCTGAAATATGCTGATTTGCAGTACACTTCCTCATGTTAAACAATGCATTGAGACGTGGATGAGAAGTAAAACAAAAGAGGAGGCTAAATTCATTGAGTGAATTATTATTATCTTGGTACAGTTAGCTGGGCTGTTGCTGCAGAGGGCTGGATTATGAGGCTGGTACTTGCTTCTACTAAGACCGGCAGCCCACCTCTCTTCCTTTCACCGTCCTGTGAGCCTGACTCCTGAAGGTGGATTTTCAAGAGCCTTTCTGCTATCTTTTTCATCTGAAAGAGTCGGTACTAGTAGGCCTGTGTGAGTCGGCAGCGATCCTGTCAGCAGCTAGGGGTGCAGGACCCCAGACTTCCCCTGCACCGATCTCTTCAACAGTTGGCAGGCGTCACAGCAGGGGCTACCATCCCTGCAGCTTTCACCCCGCTGCGCCTGAACACACGCAGTGTCACCCATGGCACGAGTTGTGCTTGTCCGCAGCTTGAGGGGCAGTTCCCCCCAAACCCCTGCACCGATGGTCTTGAAACTTGGTAGGCTTCAGGCTACCGCCCCTGAAAATTTTCATCCTAATTGGACAAAAAACCACAAAGTTGTAAATATCTTATTGTTTCCCCATTATACCCTATGGCTGGATCTCAGCTCCGAACCACTTCAGGAAGCCGGACAAGGCCAGTGCTTGGACCCAGATGTGCTGCTTCATACCCTGCAGTGTCCAAAGCTTCTCTGGATCCAAAGCTCTGTCCGAAGCTTCGCACAGCCCTAAGTATCGGCTATGCCACACCTACCTCCCCAGATGCAGCCTTGCATTTTGTAGCCGGAAAACAAGATCGAGACCATGTAGTGGGGGCGTGACGACAAGAAATGAACATGCAGCATGAAGAAATGAAACGCTGAGGTTGGACTGGGTGACCTCCTGAGGTCCTTCCAACCCTAATTTTTTATGATTCTCAGCACCGAGGTCTGTTGCAATGAGTTGTCCGTCTCCCAAGAGATGTGCTAGAAACCGTGTTGCTGTGAGATTAGACTGGAGTGGCGGGAAATATAGCACCAAGCCCAGTCTGGCTTTAAAGGTGGGACTGGGTGGTCTGCTGGGATTCCCCCGTTGCTATGTTCTGGCATGTAGCCCCCTCCCTTTTTCCTGGTAGACTAGAGACCATGGTCCTCTCTCTCTGTGGCAGGTAGACTTCAGGTTGTCAGCTAAGGCTCGCATGAGCAGAGTGCATGGATAGAAGATCCTCGCAGCTTTGCTTGGCATCTGGCTCCGTGTTGACCTTGGAGGGGGTTTTTCTCTCTCAGGATCTCTACCTTTTCATAAACAGGCTTACAAATCGAGTGGCCTAGTTTCCGAACGGGTCCAGCTGCAGCAGGCTCCCTTTCCTGCCGCTAATCCTGAAGGAGCGCTCCATGGCGTGCAAGTGGCAGTGGGCAGAGGAGCGCGTTGCTTTTATCCCGTTCTGTTTCTGAACCCGCAGAAGCTGCAGCTCTAGCTATTTTGGGGGTTTTTTGTGATCTGTGTCTAAGCCACTCGTTGTCATAAGTGTTCTGATTTTTCCTGCCTCTGATCACTCGGTTTTATTTTTCAGAGATGACCGTCTGCAACTCGTGATGCTTCCAGGGGGGCAGGATTTCTCCTAGGGGTGTGTGTGGAAGATGGTCTGTTCACAAAGCTCTGCCATGCTGAGCAAGCAACCTTTGCTGTTGATTTTTATGGGGTCAGGATTTCACACTCATTTCCCCTCTTCCCACCCACCCCCAATCTTCGCTCTTGGTTCGTTATGCTGCTGTGTTGGGTCTCTGCTAAAACTATACTCTGAACATCTTGGACTGTGATAAGGCCTAAAATTTTGGAATTCCCTCTGCCTTTCTGATTCTTTCCCCCCCCCCATCACCTCCTCCTCAATCTCTGCTTGCTCCTTTGCCTGGAGCGTGGCCAGACTTCTTCCTCATGTTGACCCAGCCTGAGCTGGACTCCTTACTCATGTCTTAATCGCTTCCTGTCTTGGCTGGTGCAATTCCCTCTCTGACATCTGTAAATCCTTACCTCCATTAGCTCTACTGAGTGCAGGGTCTGCGGTCTACTTCTAGACCTGCCCTAAGAAGCAGGCTCATGTCACCGGCCTCGTCGTCTGTCGGCAGCTTCGGCACCGTCCGGTTCCACTTGCCCATTTGGACCTGTCCGTGGTCCTCTTTGTCTACGACTTTTCCCTCTTCTGCTCATTGTCAGTCCTTGGCCTCATTGCTGTTTTAGGTTGTGGGGCTCCATCTATGAGGAATATCCTGCCTTGTATGAGTCACTAAGTCATTTCCTTTCTTTTTAAATTTCAGCTGTGTCCTAAAACGCTTTGTTCAAAGAGCTGAGCAGGCTATAATGAATCCACAGTGTCATATGGGTGAGGAATAGAGGCTGGAATTATCTTCCACTTGGGTATTGGAGATTCACCCCCCCCCCACCCCACAATGGGGTGACTTGACTGATGCCTACAGTAAATGAATAGCAAAACTAGATTTCAGAAGCTCGTTGTTTGAAGTCTTGTGACGCGTCCAGGAGACCAAATTGACTCTGTTCCTCTGCAAAGGTTTTTAGTTGTATAAAGATGCGTAGGGCCTGACTTGGAGGTGCCAGGCCGTTGACCTCTGTCAGTAGGGCTCAGCACTGGTGGAAGCCAGGGCTGTACTGAATTGTGTTGTGGCCTGTGTCTCTGAAGCTTTCTAGCTATGCTGTCAATACCTGGGCACTGATGCACTAGACCCCTTCTACTGCAGCCATAGACTAAGTCTGCAGCAGTCTTGTGTTGTCTTCCCGTGGCTTAAATTTTGGGAATCTTTAGGTGGCACTTTGCAGCTGGGCAGCAGAGTGTTTTGCTAAGCGATCAGTGGGACATCATTCATTTTGCTCTCCAGGCCTCATCCTCCTCCAGTGCAGACCAAGGCAGTTTTCCCACTGTGGAACTGGGTGGACTGGTGACAGGTTAATTCTGAATTTTTAAGATGCATGAAGACATTGATTGACTTCGTTCAGGGGTGCTGAATCCCTGGCCTGCGGGCCACATCTGGCCCACAGAGCTGTGTCCTCCTGTCTGCTGGGCTCCCTGCAGGTCTGGAAATTTAGCAGTGAGGGTACAGAGGCAACATTCATTGCCATTCCCCAGCTGCCAAATGTCTAGACCCACGAGCAGATATTGTAGCCTTGCATGCTAGATGGGGTGTGCGGGACTTGGCCATGTGGGGCCAAGGTGGCAGCCCCATGCTGCTCAACCAGACTGCAGGACACAAAAGTTTAGCACCACTGACCTCATGTAAACTTGGCTTGGGAGTTTTTTGGATCCACACCCCTTACTAATGTCCGTGTACTCACTGTCTGATAGTACAGGAAGGCCTCAGCCGAGACCAGGTCCCCATCGTGCTAAATGCTGTATGGGCTGAAGGTAAGGTTTGGTTCCTGATCTGGAGAATGTAATGTTTCCTTGGTCTGTCTGGATTTTGTCCTCCTCTTACAAGAAGCACCAGATTTGCTAGACTGCGATTGCTTGGGTCACGGAGGTGGGAATGGGTTTGGTTTCCAAAACCCCAGCCCGAGGCTTGACCGTACGAGTCCCCTTCCCAGGCAGTACTGTTTCTGAATTTTTGTGCTTCTCTTCTCTCCAGGTCTGTGAAGATGGAAGAAGGGGTCCATCATCTAGAAGCCTGACCTGGTGACGCTGGGAAAATCCTCCATCTCTTGGTAGCTGCTTGCCTGAAATACAGAACAAGACAAAAATGCTGAAGCCAAGTGGACTTAAAATCCCTGGCAGGGCAGGGAAGCACTCCAGCCCGGTGGGACGGACTTCCGGGACAGTTACAGCTGCTGTCACCACCAGCTCTAAGGAAGGTAAGAACTAGATTTGGTGGGAGGTGACCCAAACATGAGGAAGTTTTGGTAAAAAAATGCCTTTAAAATCCCTCACTCCTGTTTCTCATGTTGACCTAGGAGGTTTACCCTGGATACTTATCAAAAACAAATGGAGTGAGGGCCTTGTGTTGCCCTCTAGGAACTGATCTGCAAAGCAGACGGGACCTGTTGCTGATGCCTGGGGAAAAAACCCCATAGTTTAATTAAAACTTATAATGCTAAGAGCTGAAGAAACAGTCCCAGTCCTGTCCTGCTGCAGGTGTGTGAGCAGGATTAATTTAGCGATTGCATCTGGCTAAAGCACTTGGGAACACGGGATAAATAGCTCTTTTTCTCTCTGTGGAGCTTACAGATTTAAAGCCAATGGTATGTTTTTAATCGGAGCATCATGCAGTGGCTTCAATGATTGCAATGCAGTTTGACAAGATGTGAGGATATGTTTGAAGAAATGCTGGCTGGACAAGTAAAAGCACTGCTTGCACACGATTCAATGCTGATTTACAGGACTGATGCCTTTAGCTTGTAGTAATGCAAGTGTGTGCTTGCAGTACCCGGGGTGGGAAGCTTTCTGACCCTTGCCTTCTGGAGAAGGCTAGGGTTTTTGTGATAATCTTGAGTCAATGCCACTGTTTTTGGCAGAGTCATTGTTGTGCCCTACATATGTTTTAGACATCCGTACTCCATAAAAGATGTACCGATTAGAATGACCAGGGTCAGTGTATTGTATATGGAAAACCTTCACTGAGGCCTTCAACTTGCAGTTTGTGTTTTGTTTCTTTCCTTGATTGCCACTTTTGGTTGTTAAGCAAATTAAGCCAAATGATGGAGAGATGAAAGCTGCTTCCATTTTAAAACAATGGAATCAAAATTTGAGAGAAACCCCAGACATGCGTGAGACGGAGGAGGGCTCTGTAGGGGCTGCCACGCCCTCTGTTGACAATCTTCTTGCTATAGTGAGTTTTCCACTGCATGGTTTAGTACTGCTCCACTTCAACCTTTTTGCTTCCTTGAGAGCTTTATTTTAAAATTGGAGACTGTCTAGCTCCTAGAGCATTCTGTAGCTGCAATTATCTTCTGTCTCTTTGGAAAAGAGTATCTTGGGGTACAAGGGTGCATTGAACTCGGCATAGCTGAGAGGCATCATCATCCTGCCATGGAAATGTGTGCAGGGCCTTCACAGACAAAGATCTGCTTTGCCATGGTAAAGTTCATAGTTTCATACCTTCTAGGGTCGGAAGGGACCTGAGC
>NW_017729013.1:5361983-5363605 GCF_001723915.1 Gavialis gangeticus | reverse complement strand
GCCTTGAACCCTAACCCAAAGCACTTCAGAGTGCTTCTCTTCTGACTCTTTGCTAATTAGCGAGTTCGGGATGGTCCGGGATGGTGCATGGCTTCCTTTATTTTTCAGATAGCAACAATAACAGTTGTGAGGGCAGCACAGGCATGTTACTTAAAACAATCTTTGTGAGGTTGTATAAATGTGTGTTTGTCTCTTGAACTCTTTGCAGTGCAAGCTGGGGTTTAGACAGCAACATTTGCATGGGCTTCTCAGACAAAGAGTCCCTCTCTGCTGAGTGACCCTGACTGTGACTCGCCTGCTATTTCATTGACACTAATTGATCCGGGGACTCTTTTCGCTGATGCTTCTGTTTCTGCCATCACCCTCCCAATGGTGCCACAGAACTGTAAAAACCTTGGAGTTTAACTTGCTTCTCTTCATGAGTGTAAAACTTGCCAGTCTGTCATCTCACTGGCTTGTGGACCAGATGCTCAGCGAGTATAAAGCAGTCTTGATGCCAGTGGAGCATCACTGATTTCTACCTGCTGACGATTTGGTCCTTGCTGTTGTGTGAAAAACCTGTAAGGCAGACAACGCTGTCGTTGAGAGATGTGCACATTAGTAGGGTCACTTATTTAACTTTAGGATCTGTCTCTTGCAATCTGATAAACTGAAAAGCTTCCACGTGCCTGCTTAGTAGGGTGAACGTACAGTTGGGCAGAGGACATCCTCAGTGCAGCAGTCCCTCCTCCCCCCCGCAGTGGTCTCCATGCCATACGTCAGACTGTGTTAATCCCACGGGCTCGAATCTGATACCCTTTTTCCTGTTTAGCAACACATTTGCCTGTCAACGGTTCTGTTGACTTTCACAGTGATCCCCTTATGCTCAATAGTATCTGAACTTGCCTCTAAAGAACCAAGTACAGTTATGGGGCAAAATGCACCTCTGGTGTTGTCCTTGATCGGTAGGTGCTTGAATGATGCTCTCGAGGCTGGTAATGACATGATTCTGTAGTGTCTGTTTAGCTCCCGACTCTGGTCTGTCAATGTAGTCAACATTAAAATATGTCTTACCTCTGTGGCAGAGGTATAACCTGCAATGCGTCTTGCTCTAAGGGTTTGACCATGTCTTGCTGTAAGGATTAAGCAGGGTGGGGTGTCTATCTTCCCTTGGTAAGCAACTGCATTAAACAGACCCCAGCTTTCCTGCTCTTCCTCCTTGGTGCTGTCAGCCCAGAGCTGTCCCGGTGTTAGATCTGCATTGGAGTGTGTGGTGCAGCATGAAAGGGCTTGACAACGTGCAAGGGTATCTCTACATATGTCTTAAGAAATGGCTGGAGCAGCGAAAGCACTGCTTGTACACGATTTTAAATGCTGATTTACAGGAGTGATGCCTTGAGCATGCAGTAATACCTGGAGTGTGCAGTGCAGCATGAATGATGACAACTGGCTCGATGCTCTGACACGACCATTCAGCTGAGCCCGGTGCTTGTTTACTGGAGCTTTTCTGTGCTGCTGTCTGCCGGAGCCATTCATCATGGTGATGAATGTGCCACCCAGGCAGGCTGAGCACTGGCAGAAAGCAGGCCTGGGCTCAGCTTGACCTCTGCATGGGACAGATGGAAGCAAAGTTTTTTTTTTTT
>NW_017729013.1:5355403-5361921 GCF_001723915.1 Gavialis gangeticus | reverse complement strand
TTTTTTTTTTTTTTTTTTTTTTTGAGAAATAAAAACTAGTGTGGAGAGGTGGGGAATTCTGCACTTCTCTATGGGGAAGGCGAGCAATGCCAGCACTTTGCAGGGGCTGCCTGTGGGTCAGGCAGGAAGGAGAGGGCTTGCTTGGTGATCTTGTGGCTGCATTACTGTCAGCTGCAGCTGTCTCTGGCATTGGATGGGTTATTGCTCCCCTGTTGCTGCCACTTCTGCAGGCCCCAGTAGCAGGCAGCTGAGGAAGATGCTTTCTGGCTCTAACTATCAAGCTGTCTAAATGGTCATGGCTGAGAACAGTTCCTGGTGGGTACCAGGCGCATGCTGAGTAGGCAGCACTGCTAAGATTTGTGCTATGGCTTGGCCTCACGCTCCCAGTTGCTCCCCTTTGCAGGTTCCTACCTATGTGGGCACATTGCAGCCCTGTTCCTTGTGTCTCCTAGCTTGGTGTGGAAGAATGGGACACGGAGGAGCCAGCTCGCAAATGTGTGACTTAAGCTGGCAGTGCCATCTCTGGATGTTTCTGGAGCAGCAAGGAGGATTTCCCACTTGCACATTGGCTTGTTTCATGTTGTCTGGCTAAGAAGTGATCCAAGGAGGCCTGGTAGGCAGTCCAAAAGGCCTGAGCATCAATCTCAGTACAAGCTCCCAAGTCAGCCTTCATTGCTTACCAAACTTGTGCATATTGCAGGCCTATTTTTTTTTTTTTTTCTCTAGCCCCCTCCCAAAAGCACCTCCTTTTGCCTCCAGTATGTTAAGAGGTGTATGAGCAAATATGCAACAGTGATGAATGGGCCCATGCAACTCTCACAGCTGGGGGAACAGGTGAAGGCGTCTGGGAATGGAAGCGTTCACATTTCACTTCCTCAAACCAGCAATAAAGTCCCTTGGTGAGTGGGGGAAACCTCTCTCTTCCTACCGCATTCCCCTGTCAGCTGGCTGTGGGGCTCATTTACAAGGAATGTTATGGTCCAAAAATCCTCTCGGGGATTAGAGAACTTCTGGGAAGAGACAGAAAGGGGAAAAATGGTCTGTTCAGAGCTCTGGTGGTGCTCAAAGGAGGTGGGCCTAGTCCAGCCCGCTGCATCCCAGCAGCCCTGACCCTTGGGTATATTTAGAGTCCAAATTCAGAGTAGCTCTGATAAAACAGCAGGGCCCAGCTGCAAACAAGTACGCAAATCCCCAAACACCCCCATGTTCTGGAGGGTCTGACATCTGGATCCAAACTGTTTGCAACTGGAGGCCAGCCGTACTGCCAGGAACTAGGTTGGTACTTGGGGCAGCGCAAGAGAATTGTGCCTAATTTGTGTATAAATGCACATACGTTAGCTTCAATGAAAATTTAATGCACGGAGCCATAGCACTTGCTTATGATTCTGTCCTCTTTGATAGATGTTTCTTGATGGCTTTGTTCACCAGCACTGAAAGCAAAACAACTCCCAGCATTCACGGAGCCATTAGGGAGGAATAGCCGACTTGGGCTCTGGCCTGGTAGAATAATTATTCTCTGTGGGTTGTAGTGAAGGTTTTGTAAACCTATGTGGCTCCAGGCTGGGGGTAACTGGATGCAGAGTTATTTGCTTTTAGCTAATGGTTCCAGTTTCAGCTTAAGATGTTAGTAAATGGAAGTCGCCTTTATCTGACGTGAGTGTTCAGTGTCCCTTGTGCAGTAGGCTACAGTCACAGTGTATCTTAAGGATGTTAGGACCCACATCTCCTTTCTGATAGATGTGCACTATGCAGCTCGAATAGCTGTAATACACTCATAGATGCTAGGGTCGGAAGGGACTTCATCAGATCATCCAGTCCAGCCCCCCCCCCTGCGTAGGCAGGAAAAAAGAGTGCTGGGGGTCAGATGACCCCAGACAGATGCCCATCCAGCCTTCTGTTAAAGACCCCCCAAGGTAAGGGAGTCTGGACTTCATGTACAAATTACAGGGCAAAGTTTTGTGGATTGTGGTATGCTGGAGTCCAGACTAGAGGATTAAAGCGGCCCCTTCCACCCATAAATCTGCGAGGGAACAGAAAATCCTGTTGCCGTCGGTGCTGTTTGGTTCCTTTCTATTGGCACTCTGAGCAAAGGGGCCAAAGACTGAATGAGACATGGAAACAACAGCCCCTGTTGTTCCTCTCAGGATAGTGAGAGGCACAGGAGGCACCTATACACATGCAGGGAGGTTGCTCCGACATGCTGCAATTACAGTGCGTCAGAGCGGACTTGCTTAATCAAGTCTGCTGGAGTGTGGTAATTACCGTGCTCCAGTGCACTGCGGTGTCATGTGCATCAGCGTCCTTGTGCTGAAAAATGATGGCAGGGGCACTTTTTTAACTAAAGCTGCTTTAGTTCGAAGTGCCCTGGTGTAATTGTTTAGCATGGGGATGATGATGCATGTGATGCTCTGGGCGCTTTTAGTTAGCACGGCTCTCAGCTGCACTAATTGAAGTGCCCCCCTTCCCAACCTGTCTCCTGGAGGATGTCTGTAAATGCCCAGTGTCCCTGCCTGTGTTTTTTGGGCTTCATGTCTGTCCCTTCAGCCCTTTCAGAAGTGTGCACTCAGTCTGCCCACTGATCCCAGGGAAGAAAGCTGCGGCTGTAGTGGTTGGGATAAGTTGGGTTTCTTCTGGCTGCCATAAAGACTGAGAAGTGTCATTTTAAAACCGCACAGCGTGAATTTTATAAGTGTGAACTTGTGACAAACTTTTGAGCCATCCGGGCAGGGGACGGGCCCGTCTTGTCTCCTCCTGCTGACTTTCTACAAGTGCATCTGGCTTCTCCTAGCTATTTAAAGCTTTATGCTCTTATTGATGCCTGCATCAAAGTCCCATTAACATAAATGGGCTATGCATATGTGTATGCAGCCAGAGGAGACCAGCTCCCATTCCCTGTGTAACTTCTGCTGCGTGCTTCATGCTTGATGGGTAATCTTGTTTCTCTCTCTCTCTCTTTGTACAACAAGCTTAAGAACAATATTGTCAGAGCGTCCGGGCATGTAGCAGGGACAGCTAATTTCTGTTCTGGGATTATTAGCAATATGCTGGACAGAGGGAATGTGAGGCTTGAAGGCTGTGCTCTTGATAGAGGAAGATGCTTAGGTAACAAGAAAGAGCAATATCTGCTCTGGATGTGGATCTCTCCAAGGTAAGCACTGGTATTTTCGTTCATTGAGTGGGTGGGCCTATTTAGCATGCACTACTTCGTTAGACTTTAAAAAACAAATCAGTCTAGAGGTTGCTTGGTAAATAGATTAGCCTATAAATCGTCAAAGAAAAGGGTTCCCAGCAAACATGGAAGCTACTCAGTTCCTGCCTAACCCCCAAGCAAACGAAGTGAGATAGTGGTATCCCAGGCAGTTGATTCAGTGGGGTGGGCAGAAATAGCTAGTTCTTGCTTCAGTCATAAAGGCGGTGTAGTTCCCGTGAATGCTTAACTTTGGATTTTGCGTGCACAGGCGACAGCAGAGGGAATAGACTCCTAGCTGAGGAGGCAGAGGTGGCTGCTGTTCCTAGCAAACATTTGTCTTTGCTCCGTGTTTCAGGAACACCTACACTGTTGCCGCTCAGATTATTGCCCCCTGTCTGAGTCGTCTCATTTGTGCTTGCAGCATGGATTTAGTGGCAACGATAGCAAATCTAATACTGGTTCTTGTGAAGTTCAGTAGACCTTCTTTATCCCATCTCTCTTGATGGAGACAATGTCGGGGGCCCCGTTCGTCAGGCTATTTGGGATGTTTCTGTGGGAGGGAGTTGAGAAACATCCCTGATCAAACGTCAGATGCTGCTGACTAACTGGGCATCAACTGGTTGTTTAATTCAGATTGTACTTCTATGCATATCCATGTTTGTATTGAGCCATCTGCTAAGGGAAGTATTGAATACCAGCATGCTATGAAGAATATGTTTACAAGGGTTTCACATGACTCTGCCTATGGCATATTGGCATATTAACATGTATCTGTATATTGGACTCAAACCTTAAGACAGTTGCTTTCAACAGCCATTGCCTCACTCTTTTTTTAAGAGAGAGAAATATGTAGCTGCACAGTATATTTTGAGTATAAAGTGATAATTCTTCCTTTCTTCTTTTGGTTGGGCACAGTAGTTCAGTAATCTAGAGAGGATCTCTGTAGAGCTGTACTGTTGTATAATCAGTGCTGTCCTGCCCTTGTACCCCCCAAAATAATTTACCCTCATATTTACACATGACACTCTGCATTCCCCTTGCAACAGGGAAGTGTTTCCTCTGCCCTCAAATTGTGTGTTGGGGATCGTTGCATCTCCCTGAACAGCACGGTGCAGAAGCAGCTCTCTGCCTGGGTTTAGACTGAAAATTTGGCAGGGCACGGGTTAACTAACCACTCTTGCCCTTCGGATGATATTCCTATTTGGCAGTCTGGTTATTCCCTATTTAAATTGGGAAATGGAGGCCTCAAAAGGGGAATTCATCAGGGTCACAAAGGTGGCAATGACAGGAGCAGAGGGAGACGCCAGAAAGAGTTTTCTGTTGTTATGCATGTGCCTCCCATGCATTGCATTTAGGTCAAAGCATTGAGCATAAATCCAATAACTGATTGACGGTGGCGTTCTCATATGATTTTTGCCTAGCTGCCTCTAATCCCTGCTGGATATCCAGAAACTGAATGGTTTCTGGCGCTGCTTAAAACCTTTTGACTAGTTAATTAGGAGTTGTGTTCAGCTCACGCATCCTATTATGGGCCCTTCTGCCTGCACCTCCATGATCTGCAATACTGTTAATTTTATTTGTATGGAAGGGCACAACATCCACAGCTAGATCCCACTTCCACTTCCAGAGAGGTGCAAGGTGAGCAATTCTTTCATATCGCTTGGACTGTTGAATCGGTTGTGATCCAGATGGTTCAAAATCGCTGTCTCGACAACTGAGAATCTGGTCTAATTGTCTTACTTCCTAACTGCTCTTAGAGAGACTGGATATTGCTGATCCTTTGAATTGAGCGTGCCCCAGTGCATTCATTACAGAAACAGATGCGTGCACACTCTGAAGGCGCATAGAGATCAGGCGCCCTCCTGCTCTCTCTGTCTGCAGCCTCCTCAAAAAAAAAAAACAAAACAGTAGGGGAAGAAAATCCGCTTTCCGCAGCTGCTCAGTTTGCAGTGGTTTGAGCACAATGGACCAAAAGCTGCTCACCTGCACTTGTGTAAATCTAGAACAACTTCACCGAGAGATGTAAATTTGGTCCAGCATATTCTGTTTTAACTGTTAGCTGCAACTGAGAGGCTGCATCCCAGCCCCCCTTCGACCCTGTCTGGTCTCGGATCCTTTGATTATAGGAAATGCCAAATAAAATCAGAGGCTTTGTCCCCAGTGTTCACTATTGACCTACCCTATAACAGAATGAGCCAAAGGCACCTACCTGCTGCAACCCACTGTTACAAAACCAAACAGTTAAATCCCAAGTGAGTTTCCAAAAATCATGGATTTTAAACATCATTTTTCTATCCTTTTTATTTTGGACCTGAAACTTAAAAACAAACAAACAAAACAAAACAAAAAAAAAACTTAATAGGCCAGTAACATGCTAATGTGTATAATGTCCTTGTCTTATGTAGGGTCCAAACCTACACCTGTAATCTGTGCATGTTAGTGTGAAGACTATGCATCTTGAGAAATATTATAACCTAGAATTCATGCTTATTGAAAACTTCAGTAACTGGACATTTGACAGTGTTGTATATCCCACAGATGTATTTACTACAATTTGTACATTTGGAAGTTTTCTGGCTTTTCTTGTGACTGTTTGCGTGGTGGTGGTGTTTTGTTTTGTTTTGTTTTTTGTCAGAAGGGCTAGAAACCATCAAATCATAGGAAAATGAGGCTTGGAAGGGACCTCAGGAGGTCATCTAGTCCAACCCCATGCTCCAAGCAGGACCAGCCCCAACTACATCATCCCACCCAAGACTTTGTCTACACAATGATTTACACTAGAATTTAAAAATGAACTTTTGGAAGCTGTAAAAAAAATAAATAAATAAAATTCCCACCTGTCTAACACTACTTTTTAGCATCAAGATTAAGAAAAACTGTCTCTGGACCTCGGTGTGTTTCTAAGGCTAGTAAGGCCCATATAAGTATCAAAACTGATCATTTTAGACTTTGAAGGAGTGGTATAATAAGGGATTAATTGTGAAAACAAGCTTCCCAGAAAGAGTGTGATTTGCAGGGCTTGCTGTTCCAGGTAAGTGAAAGGAACTGATAAATAAAACAAAGTTCCCTGTACAACTATGTATACTTGAGTGAGCTGCTGCATCCGGGTTTGGCTTGAACAGTTCAGTTAGGGAGCGGAATAGAGGGTCCGGGAAGAAAATCAGAAGGCCTTGTATGCAGTGTTTAATGTTGTGCAGTACATGCTTTTGATTGTCTATTTGCATGATGGTATATAGCTCAGGTGTTAAAGCATTTTTGGTTTGGGAGACCTGTTTTTGATTTGACTATCTCTGTTCTTGCTGAAAGCACTGTGGTTTGTTTGTTTGTT
>NW_017729013.1:5338051-5350403 GCF_001723915.1 Gavialis gangeticus | reverse complement strand
GGGAGACCTGTTTTTGATTTGACTATCTCTGTTCTTGCTGAAAGCACTGTGGTTTGTTTGTTTGTTTGTTTTTTTTAAATCTGGTTTGGGTTTTTGTAAAGGATTAGGCATCTATAAATAGGCAATTTGGCTTGTCTGCAGTAGTCTGTTTTAGTGCACAGCTTGTTACCTTTTATATCGAACTGAATTGAACACTTAACTGTTTAAACCAGGTATTTGGAAGAAACCTGATGAGGGTGAATATGTTTTAATCTCCCTTTGAAAAATCCTGTTTTTGTTATTCTGCTGTTGTTTTTTCTTAATCTAATAAAGCTGCATCTGAGGCTCTGAATCAGTTTGTGGTCAGTTTATCCCGTGTTCATTTTAGGAAGAGGTGTAGACTGAGCTATCTGTGCCCACAAGTGCTGATTACATGGGGGCCCAAGGATCCTGGCCCCCTTGAAGAAGGCTGTTGGGGCCCAAACCTGAGGAAAATTAAGTAATATTTCTAGATTATTTTATGTTGTGAAAGAGGAATTCAGTTATGTTGAGCATACTGGTTGTAAGGTGATGTGCTTAGGAAGGATGACTGAGGCCCTGAGCTATTACCAGGGATTCGGGTTTTCTGCTCGCTGCAGAAAAAAGTGGATTTTTCTCCATTTTAATGGAGAAAAATGTGGGACATATGGCGGGTTTCCACTGGCAGACTTTCAGCCTGCAAGGGGCTGCTTGGGGCTGGGAGGAGCCGGGAGGGTGATCAGAGGCAGGGGATGCACATGCACCAGTGAAGGGCAACTCCCTCCAGGTAAATCTATGGTGGTGGGAGTAGGAGAAGGGGCAGAGGTGACGCGTCAGGGGAGCGAAGGACCACAGACTATGTGGTGGAGAGGGGCAAGGGGGCCAAGGTGACGTGCTCTCCAAGATTTTTGTGCCCATAGAGGGGCACAGGGCTGCAGCTGGACCAGAACAGCTCCAGGCAAGAGCCACCTCTGCAGCCCAGCAGGCTGGACCAGTGCTGGAGGGAGCCCTGAGCTGCCATGGCAGCCAAGGTGAGGCACAGCAGTGGTATGGAGTTGTCCCTTCTGCTGCCAGGTGGGCAAGGGGTGCCTCATCTTGGCAGCCATGGCGGTGCAACACTCCCTCCCACGCCGGGTCTTGCCTGCTGGGGTGTGGAGGTGGCTCCTGCCCGGAGCTGGTCCATCCCCGCTGCAGCCCCACACCCTGCTTTGGGTGCAGAAATCTCAGGGCATTTTCTCCCCAACCCCCTCTGCTGCCTCCTGTGCCCCCTCCCATCCTCTCCCCCACATCATCTGTGGCCCCCCCCATTCCCCACACACTGGGGGGCAGGGGGCACGTGTCCATCATCTTAGCTCTCCCCCTGGCAAAAATAAAAGTTGGCACCTATGTCTGTGTCTACTTAAACAGAGAAATAAAGATCTGCAGGGCAGTTGATTGAAACTGCAATTCAGTATAGTTGAGGCACAGGCATGGTGTAGAAATTTCCTTGGTAATTATTGGGAAGCTGACCTATACTTGGATCCTGGAGATATCCTGCAATGCCTCTTGCTTCACTTGTCCAAGGGTGCTGGACTAGAAAGTGGCATAAAGACTCTCTATAGAGTCATAGGGTCCTAGTGATGTCGGGCTGGAAGGGACCTCCAGAGGTCATCTAATCCAACCCCCTGCCTGACACGGGATCATCCCTATCCAAGCCATCTCATACAGATCTGTTGCAACCTGCCATGGGTAAAGAAGGGGGGACCATATCGCCAAGAAAAACAATAGTAAAGGAATCCACGTGGTTTATTCACTTGCAGATCCTTAGGCTTCCGGTCCTAAAAGGTCCAGCTGTTTCTTCAGCCCCAGACTGTCGCTTACTATTTCGGTTCATTTTGGGGAACCACATGAGTGACGGCTCCAGCCCAGTGCACGCCTGGGGGAAGAGCTGGTGCTCGTCCTCGCTTGTCCGCGGGGCCCGCATGGGTCTGTCCCTCCATGTACAGCGCTTGCTTCTGTCTAATGGCGTCAGTGGAAAGGCTCCATTGTTTTCGGTGCAAAGCGCTCACAATTCAGGGTACTTGGGACCACCCCAGAGGCTATCAGGACTGGTTCCTGGGTGACGCTTGCTCTGCACCTCTCTTCCTTCTCTGTCAAGTCCCAGGGTGGTGTTGAGGCTTAAATAAAGAGCGCTTAACTAACAGGAGTCCAAAGTTTGTGTTTGTACTGAACCTTTCATGGCTACTCCTCTTGCCTGTTGGCCCATGGGGGTGAATCGTCTGTGTAGTTGTTGATGCTCGGAAGGAGCTGCCAGAAAGAGCTGGTTTTGTCTACGTTGCTACTGGACTGCACGAGGGAGCCCTGCAGAGAAGCACAGCCTTCCTGCTGCATGCTCGTCCTCCAGGAGGAGATCCAGCCTAGTATAGGTTACACATCCTTGTGAAGGACCTTGGTGTACATCAGCTAAATCTATTTCAGGAAAATGGAGGAAGGTCCTCCCAAGGGAGGCGGTGTATGTGCTTGTAGAGCTGGATGCATACTGTCAAGCAGAGACACGCACACAGCATTGCTCGAGCCTGTTTTTCAGTGGGTAGCTCGTGCAGGTTGGGCGTGATGCGTTTTGCTGTGGCACTCCATGGCTTGGTCTGAATACAGTGAGGAGCGTTGTGGGAATGCTACCGTCCTTTGATCTCTTGCCTCTTACTGGTACCCAATGTATTTAAGGTGCGTGGAGAGCCCGTGGTTTTGCTCTGAGGAAGCATGGTCCAGAGGGCATTCACCTGGGAGTTGGATGGTTTTTGTTCTTATCCTGGCCCTGCCACTGACCTGCTGGGTTGATTGTTAATGGCAGGCACGTCCCGTTCAACTCCTGGAAAGATGTAAGCTAGACCAGCCGTGCAGAGAGGAATAATGCAGTCGTTAGTACAGCTTCTGCCAGGCTGAAATTCTTTCCTCTCGCCTGCATAGCTCCTGCCAGGCGAGTTTACTTGACATCTGTCCCTGACACTGAAGTGCATAAAATGGAGATGGACTTGCCTGTGCTCCAGTTTGAGCATCTGGTGGGAGAAACTTGAATCTTGTTAAAGAGCGCAGGTTTGAAAAGTGACGATGCTCTGTCCTCCATCCCAAGGTCCTCCCACCATCAACTATGCAGTAACACCGAAACGTTTGATATTGCTGTCATATTACCTGCCCATTAGTAGGTTCCAGTGTCAACAGACCACGGAGAGGTTTGGGGTGGTTTATGCCTCTTGAACCTATTGTTCCAGGCTGCAATTCCAGCCTCGGGTAGACAGCAGCGCATTGATGACACTTGGCAGCTTCACTTCACAGCCCTAAGGGCTAGAAATGTCATCAGTATGACCCTCCCCACCCTCATTCTTATCTTTTTGGGCTAATTTTACCTGCTCCATCTTGCCTGGCTGAGCTTGGAAAGAGCTGCTAGGAATAAACACAGACTTTTCTTCCCAGTCCTGTTTTTGCTTTGCTCTGCATCCCTCCTGCTGTGTCCTGTCTTGGGCTAGAATGGCTCAGCCCAGTGGGCTGTAATGCAACATTTTTAGATCGGTTAACGTTTTATGTACAGACATACAAGCATTTTTAGATTAGTTTAATGTTTCGCATGGCTTGCTCTTAATAAATAGCCCTGACGTGGAGCCGGGCCTCTGGCATTGGTCAGTGAGGCTGTGGTGTGGGGCTAGGAGGATGTGATATTTCAAGTTCTTGTTTAATTTCTGGTCTATTGAAAACAAGGAGGAAGCAAAAACCCTGTCCCAATGGAAAAAAGCCAAGACCTGATGGAGGGGAAAAATGGGAGTGGTTTCTAGGCTGCTTAACTCTGAGGCCGTAAGAGAAGTGATCACGTATAGTTAAGCAATGGAGACCTATTAACATCAGAGTATTTTTGTGGGCTTAATACTTATGTCAGTCCAATGCCCATTTTACCTATATGATGCAGCTTGCTCTACTGACTTGAGGGTAGCACGTGCATACGGGTATTTAACACCGAGTAGTAAACATGCTCTAAGGGAGATCCCACTCGGGTATGACATGTAGTCATACCTGAATTTCCTCTCTGTGATGCTTGATAAAAAGAGCTATCTTTTTTTACAAGTGCTATGTGTATAACCTTAACTGCCCTGTTTTTGCTATTTTTGCTTTAAATCCTATGTGTAATTTAACCCTTTCCCCCTTCACTCAAAGACCCCCAAAGTTACCCCCATCCTTCCAAGACGCAGCCCACAGTTAGAGAAATGCTAGGTCAGTTTATGTGCCGCGTGGGCTGAAATGATGTGCTTCATATTCCATTGTCTTTTTGCATCAGCCGGAGCTGGAAAAGGACTGTGTTTAGTATCATGCCAGGAACAGCCCTTTTGTAAAGGATTAAGGGCTTCCACCCACGGGAAGTTCACGTTATCGCTGTGCAAAACTACTGGGCACAGGTGAGACTTAAGGCAGAGGGCTGGCTTTGCGGTTCGTCCATTTGGTAGGACCTTCCGACAGCTGAAACGTGCTCCCAGTTTGATGCCTTTATGTATTGTGTGAAGTCTCTTGGGAGGGAGGAATGCCGAATGCTGTTTCAGCTGCCTGGCTTTGCTGAAACAAAGGACAAAACAGGACTGTATGCTTCAGCCGCTTTGCTCGCCCTGTGGAGGGCTGTAGCCAAACATCTCATGGTAGCTCGACTGCCGTGCAATGTGGCTGCAGTGCCCGTGGAAAGAGTTGGGTTGATTTAGGCTCTGATCTTGCTCTGTAATAATGTCTTAGCCATGCTCTAAAGAGCAGCACTTAAGAGATCAAATTTAAGTGGAAGTGTTGGCACTCCCGGCTCTGTGCTGGAAATCGTTTAGAAAGCTTCTGTCCTCAGCTGGACCTAAACACAGCTGTGCGCTGGCTTGCAAGGCTCCCTGCTCAGTGTGGGATCGTGCTCTTGGATTAGGGATGGGAGGTGAACTCCTTTCTGGAGCCTGGGACTCTTTTCACTGGTGTGAGTGGTGGTGGGGAAGTGAATGTGGGGATTAGAGTATAGCGAAGCCCAGGTGTGCTGTATATTGTGCAACTCAATCCTGCCTTGTAGGACAGAGAGGCAAAATTCAATTTCCTTGTTATTTTTTCAATGGCTGTTTGGGTCCATGGGAATGAGGGATCATGTTGCACGTAACAGGTGGTTGGTTGGGGGGTTGTTTTTTTTTCCAGACATAGGAACTTGTTCAACACGAACATTGGAAAGTGAACGTAGGAAGGATGAAGCTTTGTGTTTATAGGGTGTACCCGTGCTGACCTTGTTTTCTTAAGTGCCATTGTATAATGGCTGTGGGAGAATAGAAATGCAACAGGTATGTCCTGGACCCAGCAAGCTTGAGAATGAAAATATTAATAATGGGGGCTCTAGCTGCCTGTAAAGATTTAGGGTAGAGAGTGATTGAAACTGCCAGGGGACCCTCTAGTCCTTAAGATGTCTGCAAACTAGAAATGGACCATGCTGAACTCAGCACATCTTCGTGCTCACTGAGCATTGCGGTATATCTTTGACGCGCAGCAACCATTATTCCAGCATTGGGCTAATTCGGTTATAAAGATTAGTATGATTTTTTTTTTTTAAGCCATCATAATGATAGTCAATGCCAAACCATCCCGCATGACAGCTGGGTATTGCAGTGCTCTGAGTGGCGTACTGCACACAGCATGGTCCACAAAGGTCTAATGCAATATTGATCACTGTTGCTTGCGTGGTTTCGGGGCTAGGTCCCTGCTGTGCTCCATGCTGCCACTGGGGTTCCTGAGAGCTGGATTTGACTAACGAATATACATGTCCAATGAAAATACATCTGGGATGTTTGGTTCATCCTCCAAAGAGACAATGGGTTTATTATCAATGCAGTGTGCATTTTGAGTGTCATCCCTGACCTGACTCCCATCCATACCCACATTTCTACCCCAAATTTTGGTTGGGCCTTAAACAGGAGGCAACCAGACCTTTGGGGAGTGTGGGGCGAAGCCAGAATTTCGTTGGCCTTAAGCTGGCAATGCCATGGGATTGCAGTGAAGCCCAGGCTCCTCCTTGAGTGAATAGCACTCCTCAGCTGGTGATCCTGTCACTCGGGGGGTGCTTCCCCATGTCTCCTGTCATGCTGGGTTAGCTGGAGTGGAGTGATGTAAGCTGTTTGCAGCAAAGACTAGGCTGAGACTTTCCTGCAGGGGACTTTCTCCAGCATTGCCCAAGTGCTGAAGGACAGGAGGCTCTTCTCCGGGTACCTTCAGGGTAAAGGTAAAGCAGCCTGGCTGCGTAGCACCTGAACGTTGCCGGGGGGTAAGAAAGGGTCTTTATCCCCGGTATATAGACGAAGCACTGAGGTATGGGGAGGTTGTTTTTTGGGGTTTTTTTACAACTTGGACTCTTCTCTAATGCATATGCAACACCCTTTACCATTGCTTGCTGTCTTGGTAAAGTTCATTACTGAAAACAAATATTTCCTATCAAGATGCTCATGAAACTGGTTCTTCTCTTTGTGCTGGCGTGGGCCAGCTTACTGTCTGGGAAAGCATTTTCAAATGTCTCATTAAAGGTCACAGTCTCCTCTCTCAAATCATTTTACTGAAAGCAGTTGTCATCTTTATTGCTTTGATACCCACCATCCTCCTGTCAACCTGTCGGACACTTGTGACCTGGGAAATCCTTTAGCATGGGGGGAAGGAGGAGGGTGCCTACATGCACATACGCACACACGTGCTAGATTTTTTTCACCTGTGCCGATTTTGAAAATATGACTGTTTGCATTATGAGGAACATCTATTTCTTTTTTTTGGGTTTAGGTTTTGTGGGAAATATCCGGTACAGTCATGCTGCCTGGTACCCTGGAGCATGAAACCCATCTTACATATTTTACACGTGGATACGAAGTGAGCTCTTTAGTAACACTCTCTGCCTCTAGCTTTACACAGCTAATAGTGTTTGGTTTAGTTAAATGCAACTCTCAGTACTCGTGTTCACTGTAAGCATGTCCCCACCAGTTGCTGTTATTCCTCATGTGTCTGTGTGGGATATTGCCATACCGTACTCTCCAGCACACTTCCAAGAAACGCTCAGTCTTTTCAGTAGTTTTCGCGCTGCTCTAGCATGCGTTGCATGACTCAGTTTGAACAGAAGGAGAAAATCATCTTGAAACTTTACCCAAAGTTGTAATAAGTAATGACTTGTCTACTTGAGGAGTTTTACCAGCATAGCTATAATGGAATAGGCTGTTTTGGAAGAGCTCCGCAAATATTGGACCACGTGCTTGAGGCGTGCAAGTGCTTTGGAGTGACCAACCTCTGCAGAAGGCTTAGGATGTGATGTAGGTTGCGTTATCCTAAGCTGCACTGATAACAACTATAAATGCCAAGGAGTGTTAACCTGAGCCTGGACAAGCATGGGATTCATAGCCTAGATTTAGTTGACTGCACACTATGTAATAAGTAACTGGTTAGTTTTTTCTCTAGTCTGTCTCTCTGGTTCATTATATGCTTTGCATGCTTGTAGTAGAAAGGTCTTCCCATTCCTTCCTTTCCAACCCACCTTACTGAGTTTTCAGTATTAAGGAGCTTATTTTGCCAGTAGAGGAGGTAGATAGTAGAAGTGAACCAGTTCTTGCGCTTATCAAGATTGGGGAAAAGGGGATGCAGGAGTTACTTTTACAAATACACAGACGTCTAGATAAACAGCCACTGGTGAAAAGGTTAGGTAGGAACAAGGAAGTAGCCGTTTGGGTGAGTGGGTTTTTTTTAGTTGGTTGGTTTTGTTGTTGTTTGGTTGTCGTCCTTCCCCGTCCCCCACGGTCTTGGGAAGACTTACAGTCTAAATGTACAATTGTAAAAACGCACAAAATAAAACTACACCATCATGGCGGCATAAAATAGTTGTACAAACCCTCCCCTGCATCCTCTCACAAACCACGCACTGTGTACGGCTTGGATAAAGCTGAGGAACTGGTACAAATAACGTAAGCAAGTGAAAGATCCATCTTCAGTTGCCTAACTTTTAACAGTAGTTCAGCATTCCCCCTCCTCCTAGGGGATGCTCAGGTTGCTTTCTGTGCAGTTATATTTCAGATGTGTATAAAACATTGAAAAGCCTCTATCCATATGTTCTAGGCAAATGTGGCATAACTTTAAAAGACCAACAAGGTCCAGCAGTGCAAGGCAGTGTGCCTGTGAGGTGCAGGTACCCTACTCGTTCTAAAGACTGAAAGGATCTAGTGGCCGGTTACAAACTAGTCAGAGGGGACCAGCAGGCACTGGGGGAGTCCCTGTTCCCCGAGCGCTACCAGGAGTGACGAGGAATAATGGTCACAAGCTGGCAGAGGGTAGATTCAGGCTAGACATCAGGAGGCGCTGCTTCATGGTCAGGGCGGCTACGATCCGGGACCAACTTCCAAGCAAAGTGGTGCTGGCTCCTACCCTGGGGGTCTTTAAGAGGAGGTTAGATGAGCACCTTGCTGGGGTCGCTTGACCCCAGTGCTCTTTCCTGCCATGCTCGGGGGTCGGACTTGATGATCTGCTCAGGTCCCTTCCGACCCGACCAACTATGAAAATACTATGTATATTGTTTCAGAATAAAGCAACTTGTGGAGCAATTGTCGTAGAATAAATTCCTTTTATTTTTGCATCTGTTTTTCTTAGAGGGAATTACAGTGCAATAATTATTCTGTTATTACTATGCTGGTCAATCTTCCCAGTAAGACAAGCACTTCATTTGAATGGGCCTTGAAGATTTGAAGAAAATGGTGTTTTGATCTGATCAAAATGCAGAACCTTTTCATCCATTCCATCATGAAGGGGATGGCACTGTCTGAATGTAGTCTGACGTAATTAAGGCATGCAGTATCCTGCTGAATAGAGTCACGCACATGCTGAGTTAATTATCCCCAAAAGAAAAGGGAGATCCTTTTACATGCTTTCTGTGAATCACTTTCCCCAAGCTGCCAAAATCTCTGTATCTATTGTGCATATTGGTTCAAAAGATGCGATCTTGTTTCTGCTCAAGCATGGAACATAACTAATGAACTATTTCACTACCTGGATACTATCTATTAATTTCTCCTTAATTTACTAAGGATGCCACTAAATCAGCTGGCCTAATATTCTTCAAGCATAATGACGTAAAGGTCTCTAATATAATGCTAATCTTACTTCAAAGAAATTGCAAGTACATTGCCTAGCATTAATTCTTAGGTAGTCTAATCAATGTTAACAACATTCAGAAAAATCTGGCTAAATCCATGCTTTATACTACGGCCGCTCAAAACTTTGCAGCAGCAGCAGTGAAATAGTTCAGTCCTCTGTTCCACAGCATTGGTCCTTACCAGTGGAGTTAAAGTAAACTCTCCTTTTAACTTGGGACAAAGTAGGAACTACAATACACATTGCAGCATTTTCTGCCCTGTTAATGGCAGTGGCTTGTATCTGTATGCCTATCAGTTTGTTATATGCCTCAAAGACAAAGCTACTCTGAACAGTTGCGTTAACATAGTATTATGGTGTAACACATGCCCCACACGCAACAAACTGCATAAGACCATGGTCCCAATGTTTTGCCTGCGGCTTGTATTGTAACAAGTGTTGGCTGTCTGCCTATGGGTTAAATGCATGATGCACTTAAACGCATACAGTATGATCTTCCTGCTCCTTTCTGCTGTCTACTTTGCTATATGCTTGAACTCCCTCTTAACTGTGCAATGGCGGTGACTAGGAAGCAGCTGCCAAAGCGCTGCTATTAAATGCCTTGAAAATGACAGGAACCAGCTGGTTTCAGGGCTGCTATACTCCCCTCTATCCTCGATATTAATGCTCCTAATAGCTGCCCTGAAATGGACCATTAGAAACCTTGAAAAAAAGGGGGCTGCTAATATCCCAGCACTTGGTAATATCCCAGTGCTCGGTATTGAAGGAGCATTGCTTACATTAAGTTCAGATAAGTGCATAATTTTTTTTTTCATGCAGTTAGAAGGAAAACGCTGTACTGTGAAAATGTTTGTGTCCATTATGGCAATGGGTGCTGGTGTCCCTGGGAGCTCAATGGTGAGCCTGAGGGCCGTGGAGCGGGAGGGAGAACATGCATGGTTGGCTCTGTCCTTACTGGGTAGATGAAAGAAATTGCTGTGAGCTAAAATGGCATTTAGATCGCGCTCTCTGGAAATTCTGGCCTGTATTACACAAGATGGGGTGTTTAGACTGTTTGACCCGTGTTTGGAAACTACCTTGGAGTTGTATGTAGCATGCAGAGGAAGGGCTGTTACTATTTTTCTTCAGGCTGCGATGCTATTTGAATGCCCCCAGAATGTGCTTATTGTAATGGAAGGAAAGATGGAAGTTATCCAAGTCCAAGGCATCTCTGTGTTCACAAAAGATCAAAGCACCATCAGATAAATGCTTGGCCCGGTTGTGTCGCATACGCTGAGAGAGCAAACCTTCTTGTTTGGAGAACGTAGTCTGATTGGCGGGCTAACGTGCCACAGCACTGAGCTAAGCAAAGCAAACCATATGGCTTGGTTAAAAGGCTGGGTCTTTGTTCTGTTCCCATCAGCCCCGTCTTCTGCTAGCACCAAGGATGCAGGGCTTGCCTACTGGAGGCTTGAATTCATGAGGGTCCACTTTTGAACGAGACTTTAAAAAAAACAAAGCAAAAACCAGTAGGGGTTTTTGCTCCATAGTAAAGATCCCTCAGGTCTGCTGACGTGAACACGGAGATCCATTTGAGTGAGGATCTCGTAGCCTCCCTAGGAACCAAAATCAGTGAATCCAGGCCCAGCACTTAATAGTAATTCTCATTCTCTGTCCCTTGCTTTTGCCCTTTCTTTAGGAACGTAGGACTGGAAGGGGTCTCCTGAGCTATCAACTCCAGTCTCTTGTCTTCACGTGTAAGCATTTTACTTTCTGAACCCTTACAAGCCACCGTGACAAGGCACAAACCCAGAAACTCCTTCTCTTCGCTCCACGCCCCCTATCGGCATGTGTTTGTAGTTTCTTTTTCCCTGCTCAAAATACCTGAGGCTTGCTTACCTGTTGTACCGGAGCTAGACTCGCAGCTTCGTATGCAAACTGTTCAGGGAGTTGTTCAGGAGACCAAGTACAGTCTTCATCTCTGCCAGGCAGTATCAGTAGGTCCCATAAGTCTTGTGTGATTGCAGTCCCAGGGCTTTCAGCTTGAAGAACCTTCGTTCTTTTCCTCTAAGTCGGTCACTAATCTTCCTGACGGTCATTTCCACCCCATGACGTGTTGCCAGGTCATTCAGCTATTGCTTGTGAAGTGTGGCTTCCTCTGCCAGTTGCCTGCTTGTCCAGCCCTGGCCGAATTCCCTTGTCTCATCCTCTCCTGTCTCATCCTGCGGCTTGAAAGGGACATAATAAATCTTGCAGCAAACAGCTGCTTCAGTTCTGGGTCTGAATGAAAAGCATCCAGGAGGAAGAGGCACTTTGGGGGAGTGTGACGGGGATCTGAGGACTTGCCTGCTTGAAAATGCATCCATTGGCTAGAGTTTCTCAGTGACAAACAGCCCTAGTGTTTCTGAGCTTGCTGGCAAGGGTGGGGGGCCCCATCATTCCCGGGATGCCCAAATTTTGGTCCCTGAGGATACCCCTCGCTTCTTCTGTCTCTGCAGACCTACAAGGAGGTGACAAGGACTTGCCTACCTGTGCTGCTGTGTTTAAAGAGGACAAAGCTCCTTTGCTTTGAGTACAGACAGTGACGCTTGGAACTGCAGTAGCTCTTTGCATCTTGCCTTGAGAGATTGTGATCCTCATCTGCCGGGAACTTGCCTGGAGTTTGCTGGTTACAAGTATAGCTCAGAATTGTCCTCCTTGACTTCAGTTACTTTTGGGCTGAATGGGACCTAGTTTGACTATGACTAGGTGCGTTTTCTGCACCTTGGGGACTGCAGCCCTGTTTCACCTGCAGAACCCGTGAGGCCCATGCACTAATCCAGGGGCAGGCAATTATTTCGGGCAGAGGGCCACTTACTGAGTTTTGGCAAGCTGTTGAGGGCCGCATGAGTAGCCCCGCCCCTTTACAGGTGCCCCGCCCCCTGTTTGCCATCCTGTGACTGGAAGTCCCATCCCCTAACCCTTGACTCTTGCCACCAGAAGTCCCTCCCCTTGTCCCCAGAAGTACTCCTTTCAGCAAGGGGTTTTGCCATCTTGCAACTGGAAATATACCAAATTATATTCTAAAAAGCAAAACCTCTACAACATTCATTAATTGATCTCAAAAAAAAAAAAAAAAAAATTTTTGTCCGGGTTTATATGCTTGTGTAGTGTACATAAAGGGGATAGGATATAATAGCTTAAAATGAAGTCTCATCCTTGTATATTGTGGTGGGGGGCATGGGGGGTGGGTATAACT
>NW_017729013.1:5334730-5338040 GCF_001723915.1 Gavialis gangeticus | reverse complement strand
TAGCTTAAAATGAAATCTTACTCTTGTATATTGTGGGGGGCTGTGGGTATGTGGGGTGTGGGGCATGGTATGGGTGTGTGCATGGGGGTTTTGTGGGAGGGTGGACAGATGTGGGGAGGTGTGGGGTGAGGGAGCTTGTGGGTGTATGTGTGGATATGTGGGGTGTGGGTGAGTATGGGGTTTGTGGGGGCCGGATGGCTGGGGGGTGTGAGGGGCTGTGGGTATGGGGGTCTGCATGTATAGTAGTGCGGGGGGGTGAGGGTGCATGTGTATGGTGGGGTGTGTGTGTGTGTGGGACTTGCCCTACGAACACGCATGCACACTTTGCCCCTCCCTACACTCGTATGATTAGAGACCTGCAGGTCCAGAGAGGTCTTGCTCCCCCTCTGTGGCACTGGTTAGGCCACAGCTGGAGTATTGTGTCCAGTTCTGGGTGCCGCACTTCAAGATGAATGTGGACAATCTTGAGAGGGTTCAGAGAAGGGCTACTCATATGGTTGGAGGCCTGCAGGGAAGGCCTTGTGAGGAAAGGCTGAGGGACCTGGACCTTTTCAGCCCCCACAAGAGAAAGCTGAGGTGGGGATCTTGTGGCAGTATACAGATTCACCAGGGGGAGCAGCAGGGAATAGGAGATGCTCTGTTTACCAGAGCACCCCTTGGAATAACCAGAAACAACAGCCACAAGCTGATGGAGAGTAGATTTATGTTGGACATCAGAAAACTTCTTCACAGTGAGGGTTGCCAGAATCTGGAATGGGCTCCAAGGGAGGTGGTGCTCTCCCCTACCTTGGGGGTCTTCAAGAAAAGACTGGACAAGCACCTGGCTGGGGTCACATGAGCCCAGCACTTCTTCCTGCCCAGTGCAGGGGGATGGATTCAATGATCCTTTTGAGGTCCCTTCCAACCTTAATGACTATAAATCTACTGGTTCAGACCCCATGTTCCCTGGTCTGGTGATGCAGCTGGGAGCCACGTGGTGCTGGAGCAGTGCGGGGGCAGGAAGGCACGGAAATACCTGGGGGTGGGGCTGGGGTTGGGCTGCTTGGTCCTACTGCCCCTGGCTCCTCTCATCTTTTGACAAGCAGCCAGAGCAAATAAATATTAATTTACTCAGTGTTTTTAGGGGCTGGATAGAATGCCCTGATGGGCCTGAGCTGCCCCACGGCCTGCATTTTCCCTGCCCCTGCACTAATCTAATGTAAGAGGGAGAGGCATAAATAACAGCCAGTACTATGAGAGCCCAACCCCATACACACTTGATTCACGTACTTGATTCTCCCCTCACATTGCTGTTTGCCCCCCATCTTTGTGCTTTCAGGAACTTTCTGAATGTTTAAAGAATGTGTCTGTTGTCCTCCACGAAGGAGCGGATTACAAAGCACGCGTGGTGATCTCAAGGAAGGCCAGTGTCTGATATCCCTGGCCAGTAGATTCCCCTTGCCATCACTGAAGCACTGAACCAAGCAAGAAGGCAGATGTTGGGAGAGCACTAATGGATGGGAGTGTCTCTCAGGGTCTTATATAATCCCACTGGCAGCTCCAACGTACATAATTCTTGTGCTAGCTGACAGCTCTCGTGGCCAGCGTTGGGGTTTTCCAGCTGACACATTCCTTCTCTCCACTTCAGCTGCAACTTATTTAAGTGAAGTTAGCTTCAGGACAGCCAGGATGCAAGACCACCCTGCAGCGGTGACACCAGCCTGTCTCCCTGCTGGTGGGCTGGACACTGAAAGTGGCCGAGGGCTGCAGGTGCTCTCCATCACTCGGGATTTAGCTTCATGCTTGTAGCTGGATGTGTGGGGTGGTGTAAGACTCTCGTTCGTGCTCCTTAGGTCCCGCAAAGGCAGAATTTCTGCCACCTATTTTCAGTGTTGGCCAGGTGACTTAGAGCAACCCTGCAATTCTGGCATAGAGGCAAGTGCCAGATGTTGGGTGCCGGACTGCATGGGTAGGTGTATGTCACCACCCAGTTCTTTTCTGGGAAAGTGGCGAGGAGGAGCAGAGGCACCGGGGGCAGTCGTACAGTCCACGATGCTTCTTCCTCAGGCTCGGGTGATGTTTCACGTGGAAATGCCTGCCCAAGTCACCCTGGAGAAAATGGGCAAAATCTCAGGGGGAAAAAAAGACTGATAAAAAGCTCCTTTAGAGGTTTCTTGAGGCCTGTTGGCAAATATTACAGGTGCTTTCCCACTTCACCTTGCTAAGGAAAGAAAGATGCTTATGGTTTCCCTCTATCTCTCTTGCTCTTTTTTTTTTTTTTAATCTAATGAGGCTCCATTTTGTCAATTAACTGGCTTTCTCTAGATTCCCATGGCAACACAGCAGAGCTGTTGAATTTCTGCTCCTTCTGATGGCCAGCGTGCCTGGCATGCATCTCAGGAATAATACGATTAAGCCTGGGTTGTGCTGGGCACAGGGGATGCCTGGCCAGCACTGACTGTGAACCACTTCCAGGCTAAATTCTTCTCCTCTTTACCCTCAGAGGAAACGCATGCTCTTCCTGCTTTATTTGGATGGTGGCCTGGGCTTGTGTTCTTAGGGATGTAAAACTGCCGTGGCACGGACAGGCCAGGAGAAATGAAAAGGTACTGAGGGAGTGGAAATGTAGTTGCCACTTGTAAATGCCTCTTATAACATAGGGAGGATACACTGCTAATGCTTGTGTTATAGTGGAGGGTCCCCTTGCTGGTATCTGCTTGTCCATTTGCCCTGCATCTGATGCTCTTAGGCTAGAGCAGTAGTTCTCAACCTTCTTGGAATCGAGGCATCTCTTGGAAAATGTCAGCGTTCAGTTTTCAGTTGTTTTTTGGCTACAGGAAAATAATCAATGCTTCTGTTGCAAAGAATTCAGAAAGCCCATGATGGGTAAGGATGTTTTTAACACCATGAATTCCTATTTGAAATCCCATGTTTTGGATGAGGCTCCATTTAGTCTAAGGACTCTTGCAATGCCTGAAGGAGGGTGCTTGGGCCCGGAAGCTGGTAAAGAACAATTTTTGCAACTATTCAGTTGGTCTAATAAAAGAGATCACGTTTACCTAAATCTTGTCTGCCTACTTGAAATCCCTGGTCTTACCTTGTGAATCATGTTTGCACACCTGATGGTACTAACGGGGCTGGCCTTGGGGACATGGCTCCCTGGGCGAACATGTCTTTTGGTGTCCTTTCTTGGTGACCTCCTCATCATTGCTGAGCAGTGTACCTGGCCAACTTGCACCCCTCCCTCCACAAGTCAGTGGTGCTGCTGCAGGCAGAGGCAGGCTGTGTGTGTGTGTGTGTGTGTGTGTGTGTGTGTGTGTGGGGGTGGGGG
>NW_017729013.1:5309873-5334651 GCF_001723915.1 Gavialis gangeticus | reverse complement strand
GTGTGTGTGTGTGTGTGTGTGGGGGTGGGGGGGGGGGACCCTGGGAGTCCACCCACCCATAAGGCTGACTGAGTGCTAATATTGCATGGCACCCTACAACACCCTTGGAAGGCTGTCAAGGCACCCCAGGGTGCCAGAGCAACTGAGTTGCAGCTCTTGGGAAAGTTCCTTGCTCCTGTAAGTTCAGAAATCTCTGCCTCGCCATTGTTCCCAACTGGAGTCCCCAAGACCAGGAAGAGGCTGTCTCTTGCATGCAACGGTCTATGCCATTCCAGGGATTTTAGCCACATGTCTCCAATTAGCATTTAATGGGAGCCATGTGTTTGGGCTCAGACCCTAGTAACATAAAACCTTTAACCTTTTCAATCCCTGTGTCCGTGGAACACTTCAGGCCCTTAAAATGCTGGCAGCTAAGACAAGTATATATGGCATACGGGACATCACGGGACACACATTTTGCCTGATGGACTAGTGAAGTGAGGAAGCATCAAGCCAAGCAATTAGGAGAAGAGGGCGCCCTAAAACAGCTGTCAAAAGATGCAGCCCAGGGGCCAGATCCAGCCTGAGGAGCCTTGTCATCTGGTCCCTGGTGCTGGCCCTGCCCCCCATACCAGATCCAGCACCGGGTCTGGGACAGCATCTTGTACAGCTCCCACTCCAGCCAGTACAGGATCCAAGCTGGACTGGCTGGCCTGTGCACCACATTGCCACTCATCTGGCTGCATGGACACTATGTGCAGCACAGTCCCGGACCAGCCAGAGTGGGGGCCACAGGCACTGGACCCAGGGTGGGGGGAGGAGTGGGGTTTATGGGCCCAATCCAGTCCATGGCCCAATCCTGGGCCAGTCATGGCCCACAGGGTCAGATGAGCTTGACACCCCTGCCCAGAAGCTCTGAATCCTGAGAGAAAAGCCATGCCAGAGCCTGGCCGATTGGTTTGCTTGCATTCATATTAGGTGATGGATCCCAATTGCTTTGCTTTATGTCATGAGGGAGAGAGCTGTCTTGTCTCTACCTCTGTTGGCCCTGGATTTTATCCGTTTGTTTCTCCACTCACCTGGTACCAAGTGTGCCGTGAACAGCTGGAGAATGAGGTCCTGCAGCCTTGGAGGAATGCAGATAGATGACAGCAGGCAGATGGGAGCCCCCCAGCATTGGATGGAGTATTTCAAAGATGCTACAAGTCATGGCATGGGGTCAGAAAGCAGGAGTGGCAGCTATTAGATCCATGACTCTGGGTTTTATTACAGACAACGTGGAACACCAGTGGGTGCATTAATCCATCTCCGGTTCACACATGCCTGCCCACCCTCAGAGAATGGGGGTGATGTTAACTGTCCCAGCCATTTTTCCCAGACTGCTGGTCCCATCCGCTCACCTCTAGTCTGGAGATGGACTCCCAGACCTCTATGGAGAAGGGTCCAATAGAACAAGACTATCCAAAAGCAGACCAGGAATGGCTGCAGACCCGCAGACTTTGGGCATATGCCACCTTGTAACCCTTGGGAGTGAGGAAGAAAGTTTTCTTGAAGGCAGGTCCTTCTGCTTTGTCTGTTTTGAATTGTTTCTTGCACTTTGCTCCAAAGGATTGGTGACTAGTAGGCCTGTGCGAGTCGGCAGCAAACTGATCTGGCTTCGGATCCAGTCGCTTCGCATGGCAGCCATCCGGACTGGGTTTCCGCCTCAATCCGGCCAAAGCGTCTCCAAAGCTTCGGAGCTGCCTCTGAGATCCGGCCATAGGGCATAATGGGGAAACAATAAAATATCTATAAATTTGTTGGTTTTTGTCTGATTTGGATGAAATTTTCAGGGACGGTAGACTCTGTGGAGAGTACAAAGCCTCCAAGTTTCAAGAAGATCAGTGCAGGGGTTTGGGAGGAACTGCACCCCAAATTCTTGAAAGCAAAACTCCTGTCATGTCTATGTGTTACAACACAAGGGGGTCAAAACTGCAGCTCTTGCTGAGGCCACGATGCCTGCCAAGTTTCAAGAAGATCGATGCAGGGGTTTGTGGGGAACTGCCCCTCAAGCTGCAGACAAGCAAAACTTGTGACATGGGTGACTCTGCGTGTGTTCAGGTGCAGCGGGGTGACAGCTGCAGGGATGGTAGCCCCTGCTGCAGCCATGATGCCTGCCAGCTGTCGAGGAGATCGGTGCAGGGGGGTCCTGGGGCCCTGCATCCCTAGCTGCTGATGGACAAAACTCGTGCTATGGGTGCTGGTGGGACGGACTGTGTCTATCTTGGGGCAGTTGAATGTCTGTATTGATTGTTTCCTTTCCTTAGCCTGGTTTTGTAGGTGCTAATCGATGGTAATTAACTGGCTACATTAGCTAGGTCCTGTGTATTGAGCTGGTCCCCGAGTGAATCATGATTGATTGGTAACTGGTAACACAGTACCTTGGCAGCCAGGCCTGCCGTTGTCTCCCACGCCCCAAGATGGACACAGTCAGTCCCACCAGCACCCATGACATGAGTTTTGTCTGTCAGCAGTTAGGGGTGCAGGACCCCAGAAGCCCTGCACCGATCTCCTTGACAGCTGGCAGGAGTTGTGGCCGCAGCAGGGGCTAGCAGGCTTGCAGCTTTTACCCCGCTGCGCCTGAACACACGCAGGGTCACCCATGGCATGAGTTTTGCTCATCCGCAGCTTGAGGTGCAGTTGCCCCCAAACCCCTGCACTGATCTTGAAACTTGGCAGGTAGTGTGGCCTCAGCAAGAGGTACCAGCCCTGCAGATTTTACTGCCCCGTGCTGTAATGCCTAGATGTGACAGGAGTTTTGCTTTCAAGAATTTGGGGTGCAGTTCCCTTCAAACCCCTGTACTGATCTTCTTGAATCTTGGCAGGATTCATACTCTCTGCAGCATCTACCACCCCTGAAAATTTCATCCGAATCGGACAAAAAACAAAGTTACAGATACTTTATTGTTTCCCCATTATACCCTATGGCCGGCTCTCCAAGGCAACTCCGAGGCTCTTGGGAGCTCCGAACCGCTTCGGGAAGCCGAACGAGGCCGGCGCTTCGACCCGGACGTGCTGCTTTGGACGCTGAAGCATCTGAAGCTTCTCTGGATCCAAAGCTCTGTCCAAAGCCTCGCACAGCCCTAGCGACTAGGTAGTGGGCAGTTCTGGATTTTGATTTACCCAACCCTGCCGCAGCAGGCAGCAGTTCTAGGGGACACTGATAATTCACAGCTAAGTCCGTGAAATTGGAGAGTTTGGGTCTGATTCAGCTATTGGGAATGTTTGGCTCTTCTGTTAATATCTGGCAAAGTTCAAAAGCCTGCTAGGCATCTTCCAGAAAGCGTAAGTCAACACAGTTTGTACCTCAAACTGGAGGTGACTGAGGTTGAAAAATCACAGGAAGGAGACAAGAAAGGACAATCTTTAAGGCAGCACGTGCTCATGGTTTCTCTCTTCTGGCTTGCGCAGAGCTTGATGGTTCAGTAATTTTCTTGCATATAAGTAATGAAGATGATGTAATGCCTTGAGCTTCCCCCCTGTGTGGACATAATGGAGCAGGTGAATCTTAAAGCAGGATGTAAATCAGGGAGCGGTTTTATTGAGCTATTCGCCCAGCCCTAATGAATAATAATAATGGTCCTGACTGGAGATTGCTCTGCCTAACTCTGTTCAGGACTGTGTTCCCTTTCAGACTCCCCTGATAACTTACTGCATTTAGATGCTGGTAATTAGATTCAGTTACCGCGATGATTGTAATTACTGTAGTTCTGCAACCACAATTCTACTTAGCCGGGATCTACAGTTGGACTGAACCTCAATAAAGTCCTGCTAAGCTTCTCTGTCTGCTGGTGGACTCCAGTGTGCCATACACTTCGATGTTGACTCCAGCAAATATTCCAGTCATCTTTTTATCTTCACCAGACAAGCTGATGCTTCAAGGGTGCTGTCGTAGTGCAAGGTGGGAACGCCCGGTTCTGTTTCCAGCTCTTTTATTGATGTTGTGGCAGGCTTTGGGTAAATCTCTGTGCCTGCCAAGACTTCAGTGTCTCCTCTGTAAAATGGGAGTGACAATGGCCACCTCCAAGAGATTCACAGATGTTAGGGCCCAGGTGTGTGTCAAGTCATTTTCATAGATTTCATAGACATTAGGGCTGGAAGGGACCTTGGAAGATGATTGAGTCCAGCCCCCCGCCCAAAGGGCAGGAAGTCAGCTGGGGTCATAAGATCCCAGCAAGACAAGCATCCAATTTACATTGAACACCTTCAAGAGCAGGTGCTTGAACCACCTCCGATGGCAGGCTGTTCTAGACCTTGGGGGCTCAGACAGTAAAGAAATTCTTCCTTATGTCCAGCCTGAAATGGTTTTGCAGTAGTTTACGACCGTTTGACCTCGTCATCCCTTGGGGCACTCTGGTGAACAAACGTTCCCCCAGATCCTGGTGGTCACCCCTGGTAAACATATAGGTGGCCATCAGATCACCCCTGAGCCTGCGCTTTTCCAGGCTAAAGAGTCCCATGGCTTTCAGCCTGTTGTCGTAAGGTCTGTTTTCCTGACCTCTGATCATGCGTGTGGCTCTTTGCTGGACTCTCTCAAGCTTCTCCACATCCTTTTTGAATTGTGGAGCCCAAAACTGGACGCAGTACTCCAGCTGCGGCCTCACCAAGGCCACATACAAGGGGAGAATGACATCCCGGGATTTGCCTGAGAAGCATCTATGGATGCAAGCCAGCATTTTGGTCGCTTTAGTAGCTGCAGCATCGCATTGCAGGCTCACGTTCATCTTGTGGTCAATGATGACCCCCAAGTCTCTTTCTTCCGTAGTACTAGCCAGCGTAGGACTGCTGAGCCTATAAGGATGCTGCAGGTTTTTCTTTCCAAGGTGGAGAACCTTGCATTTTTCAGTGTTAAACACCATCAGGTTCTCATCTGCCCATTTGCTGAGCCTGTCCAGGTCAGCCTGGATCACCCGCCTGTCTTCAGGTGTGGATGCTTTGCCCGAAAGTTTGGTGTCATCGGCAAACTTGGCCAGTCTGCTTCTGACTCCAATGTCCACATCATTTAATGAAGATGTTGAACAATATGGGTCCAAGGACAGAGCCTTGGGGGACCCCACTGGTCACAGGACACCATGATGACTACCATCTATTACTACCCTCTGGGTCTGACCACGGGGCCAGTTTTCCAGCCAGCGGATCGTGGTGGACTCAAGGCCACAATTGGCCAGTTTTGCCAAGAGGTGATCATGGGATACCAGATCGAAGGCTTTTTTGAAGTCAAGATATACGACATCAATCTCTTCCCCCTTGTCCAGGTGATAGGTCACCTGGTCATAGAAGGAAATGAGATTGGTCAAGCAAGACCTACCCGCAAGAAACCTGTGCTGGCTATCCCTCAGGATGTTGGTGTCGGCCAGTCCATTAAGGATGGCCTCTTCTTAATAAACTTTTTTCTAAGATCTTCCCTGGGATAGCAGTCAAGCTGATAGGCCTATAGTTAGCCAGATCCACTTTCCTCCCTTTCTTGAAAATTAGCACCACGTTGGCCACCTTCCAGTCTTCAGGCACTACACCAGACCGCCAGGAGTTTTAAAAATATCTCCAGGGTAGATGATTGTTTTGAGGAAAATGGGTTCTTCTATAATGCTGGGAAGCTTCAATGCAAGCAGCATTCAGGTCCTATAAGAAAGAGGTGAGAGTGCTGGATCTCAGGCACCTATGCAAGGGCTGGGTTGGGCAGAGTGATGACCAGGGATCCTGGTTTACCATTGAAAAACAGAGAAAACCATGGATTTCCCGGCTTTATCAGAGAAAAAATGGATTTTCCCTTTTAGCAGAGACCTGTAGATTTCCCGCTTTTGCAAAGAGCTCTACAGGTGGGCAGAGCTCTAGCCTGCAAGAGCTGATTGCAAAAAGGGCAGGAAACCCCCAACCCTGGCCAGAAGGAGAGGGGGAAAGGATGGGCCTGAGGCTTGTCACCCAAGGAGGGCATCAGGCTCACTGTTCATTGCTGGAGCCTGTGCAGTAAGTGGGGCCTGCAGGGGGTTGGGGGCCTCCTCTGGCAGGGCTGGGGGGGTTGCAGGTCATGGCTGGGAGGCACTGTCAGAGCTGGGGTAGCAGGTGTGGGTATGGGTGACTGCCAGGGCTGGGGAAAGAGCCAGCAGGGCAGATGGGGGGCAGGGCATAGGTGTGTGGCTACGGGCTAAGGGAGCAGGGAAGTGTTGGGAGAAGCCCCACATTGAGTGCCCGCCTGGCTGGGCTTCCTTGTAGAGCCGATAGCGTGCTGCCTCCCAGTCCACGTGCCACCGGGCAGGCAGCTATTCCTGTCAGAAGCTGGCTGGGGCTGATAGAGTGAGGAGGTGTTGGGGAAAGACATGGAGTGCTGCCTGCCCAGTGGTGCATGGACTGGGAGTGGCGTACTATCGGCCTTTCGGGGAATCTGCACAGGGAAGTGTGGAGCCCGCCCGGGCCGATATCACGCTGCTCTGGGTCCATGTGCTGCCGGCCAGGCGGGCACTCCATGTCTTTCACCAGCACGGCGGGGTTGCGCGGCGAAGCTGCTCACTGCTGCAAGCTCCCCTCTGCCCTGGTGATGTGCTTCCTGTGCGCGCAGCTGCAGTGAGAGCAGCAGCATGGGGTTGTGCCCCTCAAAGCAGCAGCACGTGCAGGGGATGCATTGCCAGGGCAGCATGGAGCTTGCAGCAGTGAGGAGATCCCGTCATGACCCCGCTGTGCCCTGCCAGTGGGGTCGTACCCGTTGGGCTGCAGAGGCCCTGGGAGCAGGGGCATGGGGGAAAGCCAGGCGGGAGCCTGATCCCACAGCTGCGCCTGCCTCCCTGGAAGACGCAGGTCCCCCCCTGTCCCCCAGGAGTGCGTGCAGTGGCAGGGAGCCAGGGTTCCCCCCCCCCCCCCAAGCCCACAGCAGGGAGGAGCAGGGGCAGAGGGCTGTGGACCTGGGTCCATAGCCCTGGCAGCTGGGGGCCCTCTCTGGCAGGTTTGGGGGAGCAGGGGCTGTAGGTGGGGGGTCTAGGGGCACCAACAAGGCTGTAGGGTAGAGTGAGAGGCACGAGCAGGGCCAGGGGGCCTGTGGGGAGCCTTTAATTTTAATAACAGATTTTGGGGGTTTTATTAAAGAATTTGTGGTTTTATTTTTTTTTTAGCAGAGAACTTGCAATTTTATATCAGGGAAAACCCGGATCCCTGGTGATGACTTTTGCGTGGGGTACCAGGTATGTCTCTTCTAGGCCCACTTACCATAGATATCCATGGGTTTGAGCACTTTGCTGAATCTGGGCCTCTAAAACCAGCATATAAAAATGTTGCTTCTAATTTACACCTTAGTATTGCTTTCTGTCAAGTGAATGTGTTAGAGAGACGTTTAAATACACATTGATACGTTTTATTGAAAGCATCTTGGGCAAATCAAACCGAGAAGCTTTCTTTGTCAAACGCATGTTGTCATCGCTGCTTACGCTGCTCTCTTACAGCTCTCTTGCAGCTGAGCTGTGCGACTAGAGCGGTTGGATGGATTTTCTATTTGTGAGGAGGTCTATTTGACGCTCCTCAGGCACAAACACAGGGCTGCTGTGACTTATTTTCCAACCTTGCAGGTAAATATTTGATAGGATATAAAAAGTTAATTGCCCTTCACCTTCCATGCAGCCCCCTGCTTTTTGTCTTTGAAATGTGTAATAAAACAAGCCAGAAACTGCAATTAAAAAAAATATATAGAATTGAATTTGTTGACATAATCTACTTAATCCTTTAATCTTTTAGTAGGTAGGGAGGGATGCCTTTCTACTAAAAGTCCATTAAGGTATTTCCTTAAAACTTTTTTAAAGAGAAATTGCTTTGGGGATCAGCAGATTGCAGCGCAGGTCTGAAAACCAGAGTAGAAAGCAACCCAGTAACTCTAGTGAATTTATTTCTTTAAGGAACCAGACTATGCTCCTGTGGGGCATCATGCTCATTGTTACTGACCTTGCTCCCTTGGTTCTTAAAGAGTAGGACCTGACCTTTTAAAAACTTTGTGCAAAAGATTGAGCCCAATTGTATGATACCAATTCTGGTTGTGTAGAGCAATTCAGCTTGAGGTAGGATATCACTGTCTGGCCAGTAGCGTTCACTATTCTTTGTTGTACTGATAGGGTTTCTGCACTGAGTTTCAGACTGCATCCTAAATTTTTAACCTCCTGATTTTAGATCATGCCTTTGCTGTCTGCCTGAATCGGCAGTCTGCTTGCACAATAGCTCTGAGGCCTGAGCTCTGTGTGTTGGATCTGTTGACTCCTGAAGCTGGATGCTGGCTTAAACGCCACTGTCCTTTGCTGGGTGTTGCAGCAGAAACATTAAGCTCTTCGTAGTGTGAACTCGAGCAGAGCACCACTGACTTTCTACTTCTCGGTGCGACCTCTGGCACAGCTGCATCTACCATGGTTTGGGGGCTTTTTTGTTCTTTGTGTGGACTTTGCAGGTGTTCAGACCTGGCCTGTCCTGTTCATTGCTTGTAAAAGACCTGGAGGGGAACGGTGGAGCTTGAGTATTAGGGGTGGGTGAGTCTGAACGAGCCTTGCCGGTCACTTTAGATAAGGGCTCAGAAGTATGATTCCTTGCTGTAACTGGTCAGGCCCCTTCTCCTATTCTGGTCCAGTGGACAAGGCGTAAGACTGGATATAAAGCACTTGTGGGTTCTAATCTTGTCTCGCTATGGGACGTGAGGGCGGTCATTTAGTATCAGTGGGCTAAATTCAGACCTCCTGTATGTAGACAATAGTTCCCTTTGACTCCACAGGGAGCTCCACCCATGTAGGACAGGGTGACTTTCGTCCTCTGTGCTTTAGATTTGCACAATGGGAAATAATACCTTTATCTGTCACAGAGGTAATGAGCCTCTGTTCATTTGCATGCCTTGCTCAGCAGGGTGAGGGCAGCACGGGCAAGTAGCATTGGTTGCTGCTGGAGGATTTGCAAAACTGGGCTGGAGACTTGATGGGAACTGGTTGGTGGAGCTATTTCTGGTGAATCCTGCTCCTTGCTGGGCTGGCGGTACCATGAAAATCTTGTGCCGTTTCCACGCTGGCAGTTACAGCTCGGCCAGCTCCCGCAAGCAGAGGCAGCTGCAACACTGAGGCTTCTTGGAGAGTGTGACAGATGCATATTTTTGAGCTAATTGAACATTTTTGAAACGGGACACTTGCCCTTTTGTAGCATGTGTGAATCCCTGAATGTCAGCCCAAACTGAATTCTTGCTGATATGGGGCTTATGATCCCAAATGCTTTGTTTTGAGTTTTTGGCTGAAGATTCGGGCTGATTTTTCTCTTTCCTCCAAGATGCTTTGAGCCATCTCTACCACATTTATGCATACATCATATGTGCCAGTGGTAGACCCCATACACTGGAAAACACAGTCTGAAATCTCAACTTTATGGAGCCGAGCTAATGGGAAAAGGCACTTGATTTTACATTTCCATACATTTTTATTCTCCAAACTCCTCCCATGACTTCTAGGCCTCTTCCTTACCTTCTCTTTACAACAAAGTCTCTAACAAAGTTCAAATGCTCCTTATTTTTCCTCTCTTGGATCTAGGCTGAAAACCCAAGGCTGGTAATGGGGATTGCCTGACTCTTACCTCCCTCATACTCTCACCCGAGTGCTACGATTGATCCCACTTTATTCTCACTTGAATTCCAACCGCGCAGTTAGGTATCCAGGTTGTAGCCGTATTGGCCTAGAGGAAATGGCAATCGAGCCTCGTAGTAGAGATGATATCTTTTATTAGACCAACAGGATACTTTTGCAAAAAAAATTCTTTAATTGCCACTCAGTTAGGTATCTGCCAGCCTTAGTGCTGCAGCCTTCAGTCAAGTCTGATATATACTGAGGAGAAAATTCCTGGGAGGAACAAACCTTTAGGGCCATCTTCTACATCTCTCAGAAAAGGGAAACGGGGCAGGAAGTTGGGCTTTTACTTGACTGACTCAGTTGAAACAACTTCTTCTTCTGTATTTCAGTTGGTTCTGGTTTAATGAGTTGCAGCCCTGCTCAAAGTCATTGGATTTGCACCTGTTCATTCTAGGACCAAGTTTATTAACTTTTATTAATAGTCATCCAAATGTTCTCCTTGCTGCTGGGTGTTGGCCGCACCTTTTAAAAGCTAATGGAAAGAACTGCACAGCAGAAGCCGTGCGCAGTGTATAGCAGCCAGCAGCATTGGCCCTGCAAAAGCCAGGAAATCTTCTGCTAGCATTAGCATCTTACCAAGCAACTATTTGCCTATATCCATACACGGAGCAGTCTCGTAACCCCCATCAGCAAAAATTTTAGTTCCACATTTCTGAGGAAGATCATTTTCTCTTTGAGGAGCGGTGCCAAATAAGATACCTGTAGCATCAAGATCTTTACGCCTTCAACGCAGCTCCTCCTGCCTGCCACCACACAATGCTTAGACTGCAAATGCTTCCTTTCCTAGCTACCCTGCCATCCTTCCAGCATGTCTGGGAAGCTAGCACGTGGGTATTTTTGGCTGTCTTCCTGCAGATGGAGAAAAGGCACAGGTAGGTTTTTAATACGTATGTGGAAACAGTGAGTATGGGTTGGAGAATGTGTAAGTAACCTTTGCCATTTAAGTCCTCCTCTGCGTCCAGTATAACCTGGATCTTAATTATTAATCAACTTTTCTAGTAACTTGGTTCCCTCCGGCTTTTCATCACACTAATTCTGCTTTCCTTTGATTCGCAGGCTCACCTCTGCACAAGCAAGGTCCCGCCTCTACTGGCAGCGCTGAGAAGTCGGGCCCAAAGGTCGCTGAGGTTGGCGATGACTTCTTGGGAGACTTTGTGGTGGGTGAACGTGTCTGGGTGAATGGAGTGAAGCCAGGTGTGATCCAGTACCTCGGGGAGACGCAATTTGCTCCCGGCCAGTGGGCAGGGGTCGTTCTGGATGATCCGGTGGGTAAAAACGATGGCTCTGTTGGTGGGGTACGTTACTTCGAGTGCCAGCCGCTGCAGGGGATTTTTACACGACCCTCCAAGCTCACCCGCCAGCCTGTGGCAGAGGGATCGGGGAGCGATGCCCATTCTGTGGAGTCCCTCACAACTCAGAACTTGTCACTGCATTCGGGGACGGCCACCCCACCCCTTTCTACTCGCGTCATTCCTCTGAGGGAGAGCGTCCTGAATAGCACCATGAAGACTGGAAACGAGTCTGGATCTAACCTTTCAGACAGCGGGTCAGTGAAGAAAGGGGAGAAGGATTTGCGGCTTGGAGATCGTGTCCTGGTGAGTCCAGTCTCGAATGGGAGGGATCAGGGGTCTTGTTCCTTTTGTTCTTTATGTCTAAAATTGCAAATCCGGTGTCTCGAGGTTTATTTGGGTTAAACATGATGGTTTGCTATCCGAGGCTAACCCACTGACATCCTAGCCATAAATACTTTGCTTTACCAGGGGACTCATACAATGAAATCTACTGGATTCCTAAGTAAGTTGCAATTATGGTGCATTTGAATTTGTAGCATGATTTGATCCCTCGAGAGAGGGCTTGCTTGCTTCCGTGGTGTGGGGGGTACCATTTACTGAGATGCTGAATGTCGGGAAGAATCATATGATGGAGCACAATGTCTTCCGAGACTATCCCCTTGTAGCAGCGTGACCACCAAGGCAAAGGTGACCTTAATAGGCAAAGGTGGCAGGCTCCCAAGTGATTAGTCCACCAAAGTACAGAGCAGTCTACTTGCTGTTTTAAGGCTAGTCACAGCTAGCCTTCCCATCCTTTGGTACCTGGCTACTATAGTGATGTTTCCACTGGGAAAGCGTAGCCCTTCCTCATCAGTACCATAGGACTTGCTAGCAGCCAACCCTTTCAGTTCTCCTCTTGAGTGAGCTGGTCTAGAGCATTTTGGGTTGCATGGAAGGGCTTGGTGATATAGCAGTGACTGTATATAGACATCCTGTCAGCCAGCGATGATTTCTAGTCTGAAGATGCCTAGTTTCTGCGTGTGCCTTTCAGTGTGACTGATTTAGTAGGTAAACATGGCTCTCCTTGCTGTGAGTGAGTTATCTACCAGCTGTCACTGCATTTCTTAATTTCTTTGTCATTCAGAATGACAAGCAGGTGTTTTATGTGAGTGTAGCTCAGCCCAAGCTTTTTGTTGCGGCCGCTGCTCTGACTCTGGCAAAGCCATCGCTCAGCTAAGTCACTTGGCCCTGTTTAACTTCCCTGAGCAGCTGTCCGTAAATTTTTTCAAGCAAGAGGAAAAGACACCAAGGTTGGAATAATCTTGCGCTGGATTTACAAGGAGCTCAGCCAAGTTAATGGACTGTCCTAAAACCTCAGTTCGGAAGAGCCCTGAGTGTGCTGACAGAAGTGACGTTTTGTTACACAATCAGCCGCTGCAAGCGCTCTACAGCCGCGCGCTGACAGAAGTGCATGGCTGCAGAGCACTTGAAGTGCCTGATTGCGCTCCAAAGTGGAGCGCCTTCGTTAACATCTGTTAGAGCAGGCCAGGAGCAGGGACGGGCTGAGGCAGCTCAGCCCCATCCCTGGTGCTGTCTTCAGGATGGGAGGGGGAGGAAGGAAGGGGAGGGAGCCCTGTCTGGGGTTTTGCCCACCCTGCACTGGATGGTGGGTGGGTAGATTGGAGCCCCCCTGAAGTGGGGGACTCCAGTCCCACCCCTGCTCCAGCGCAGGGTGGGCTAACCCCAGAATGGACCTCCCTTCCCTGCCTTAGCTCCTCCCATCCTGAGACAGCACCTGAGCTGGGAGAGGTGGGGATGGGACTAGGAGGAAGAGACGGCAGACACATAGCCCCTTTTGCTGGATTGGCTCCAAAGTGGAGCTCGATTCTCCACCCTTCCGATCCAACAATGAATGTCTGTTGGGTTGGGAGGGTTGGTCTATCTTATGATGCTTCACAGAAAGCGCCAGGAGTTAGACCAGGGAGTTGCACGTCTGTCAGCGCCATGAAACACCTGCTTAAATCCATGCCTATTTAGGACGTGCAGCATATGCTCAACTCCCATTGTCTTCAAGTGCTTAATGGTTATCCTCCATAGAAAGACTTCCTGAAGGACATGCCTTTGCCTGGCTGTGTTGGAGGAGAATAAGCAGGGTTTGCTGTTGGGCATATTCTTGTTGCCTGTACCTGATGATCAGCAGGAACTTTAAATTAAATATGTTTAGAGGTTTAACTTTTGGAGAGATTAGAAATGGCATTTCCCTGGAACATGGTGCTCAGTGCTTGGGGGCATCATACTGAAGAAAGCTCTGTCTGCTGCGGTGGAACTAATACAGCAATTGCTCTGATGCTAACGTGTGTGAGAGCTTGTGACGGGGTTTACCCCTTTGGTCCCTACTGGTTGAAGCTAGTGGTGTGGCTGGGTTGAGAGCAGGCTCCGAAGCTTTGTTCAGTTGAGGGGGAGCACGTGTGCATGTAGCATGTCATGGTACCTTTCATGTCTTTACCTTTCCCCGTCTCATTCACAGTCTTGGCACAGCCTGGGGTGCCCTACCTTGTGACAGCTGTCCATACTCCCCTGAAAGATGTTGAAAGAACAGCAAAGGGTCCATCAACACAAGGCCTTCTGGGGATCCCCCAAGGTTGAAGGCTATCCCCAGCAGAGAGCTCAGAGTAGTGCTTGACCCTCTGAGACCACATTTGAGGCACTTAATGCACTCAGATGAAAGGCACTGCCCATTCTCTCTCATATACACTGGATACAATAGAGAATCTACCCTGCAGATTTTCAAATGTAATATGCCCAGATGGTTAAGGGGTTGTCATGGTATGCTTTTGAAACTGCCAGCAGGCTCAGGTACCAAAACCTTGCTGGCTTGCCCTTTGAAATGAATGATTTACAATATATTCTAGGACAATTTAGGAACACGTAATCTTTTTGGGGAGGAAAAAAAGATTCCCTATGCTAAGTTTATTAAGGCTTGTTCAAATTCTGCCCCTTGAGCTGCTGCCGCTGCTGCTGTGGTCCCAGCCATAGAAAGATGATCAGTGTAAATTTAAACCTTGCAAGAAACTGTTAGCAGTATGGCAGAAACTGAACAGCAGCTCAGGCAACTCAGCCTTGCAGTTGACTTTCTCTCCTTAATTCATGCCACGCTGGTCTGCTTTTCTTCCCCAGCCTATCCCATTCTGAATGAATGGCACAGCATCTCTTTTTCTGTTTCTCTGGCAGGGGAGGGTCATATCCAATGGCAGGGAAGTCGTCTCTCTTAAATAGACGCAGTGGGTGTGTCCATGCATGCAGGCACGTGCACTTGCAGCAGCACAAATTTGTGCTGGGGATTTGTCTCGCCACACGTGCCTGAACGTACACTTTGGTGTGGGGCAAATTGTGCCGCTTGGGGCAAACTGATCCTGTCTACCTCCTCCCGGATCTTCAGCCAGGGGGAGCTAGAGGCTGGGGCCAGCACCTGTGCTGGCCCAGCAGTATAAAAAGCTGCCCTGGCCAGCAGCTAAGGGAGCCTCTGAGGCTTGGTCAGTTGGTGTCTGGGGACACTAGCCCCTTGTGCCAGCTGGATGCTAGAGCAGCTTGCCCTAACCTAGAGTGACCACTGCACCCTCTATCCACTACAGCAGCCTGGCAGTGGGAGCTGCTGCCACCTGCGACAGCATCCCCCCGTCATATTTTGTTGCCCGCTTGAACCTGCGGCCCCATGGCTGCATGCCAGCCAGACCCAGACGGGGACCACGTGGGGACTGATATGCCAGTGCCCTTTGCTCCTGACCTGCAGCCCCTGCCTGCCGCCACTAGCTCCATCCCAGCACCAGGGCATGAGTCCAGCTGCAGCTATCCCACTGGCTCCTTTCTGGCTGTGAGCAGTGCCAGCCCTTGCTGGTCTGCTCCTTGCACTTGTGCCCAGGCCCCAGCGACCCCCATGCTGTTCCTGGGAAGCCCTGAACTGGGGTGGGTATGTGGGTAGGGGGCTTTGGGGGGGACTATGTGGGAGGGGTTGATCCTCTGCATGGTGCACAGTGTCTCCCCCCACCACAGCAACAGGGGCTGTAGAGGCGTTCGGGGCCAGCTCCTGGCAGAGACCCCCGGCGGTTGCACGTGGCACAGGATGCCAGCCCATGTCCTGGCTCCATGTGTCCCGCGTGCCGTTGAGCCGGGCTGGCACCGTGGAGGCAGGACCTGGCCCGGCTCAAGGCTCTTATATGTGGCGCTGGGATCCTGGGTGACAGCAAGAGCCAGCCTGGTCCTGCACATCAGCAGGCTAGGCCGGTACCATGCACCACGTGCAGCTGCTGGGGGTCTCTGCCAGGAGCTGGCCGCGAGTGCCCTGATTGGCGGCTGCTGCTGCTGCAGGGGGTGCTGTGCATCATGCGGGGTGGGGGAGGGAGAAGGGGGCAACAAGGGACCCACCCCAACACAGTTTTCCCCCACACCCACATTTCCCCCCAATATCCCTGCTTACCTACGTTGATCCACTGCTGTAGCCTTGCCCCACTCCTAGTTGCCCCAGTGTGCTGGAGCAGCAGGGGCACGCGGCAGGCAGAGATGGGTGCTAGCGTGTCTCTTCGGAGGCCCCAGCCTCCAGCTGTCTCAGGGCACGCGTCAAGGAGTGTGCCCTGCACTGCTTTTTTCAGCGTGGTTTTCTTTTTTTGATACTGGGATTTGCTGGTATCAAATTTAGAGTCCGCGCTGCAAATACGCAGTGTGGGGAACATTTTTTCGTTCCCAATGTGCCTCTTGTGACATCTCAAACGGCTTTGAGACATCAAAACAGGCACGTGTGCGCTCATCTGGACGTGGCCAATGAGGCTGTTGGGTCGAAGATAAACCACCTAGAGATTAGCCCCACAGGGGAAATATTGCCTTCAGGCGTTCTGTCCGTTTTGATTCTCCCTTCTTGCCCCTTAAAACTAATAGTTGCTGTTGTGAAAGGAAAACACTAGGGAGGGGACTTTGGGCATAAAGTTTAGGCCAGCCAATAGTACAAGTTAGTGAAAAGAAATCCCAGCCTCGCATCCTTCCTTGGGTTCCTCCTCGGCCCTTACTGGGACCATGGTACGTGGTGCAGTCTTTTATTGATGTTATCCTGCTCTTCTCCTTTCCATCCAAATCCTGCTGCTTGTGCTCTCCTGGCTGCAAGCTCCCAAGGGCATGGTCTTGCTGTCTACCCCAGTGCGTAGCTCCCGGGAAGACCTCATCAAGTTGAGGCTTCTGTGTATATATGCACCATGACATGTATGCATGATATATATATATATGCACCATACAACAAAGCCCCCGTTCTGTATGAGGAGATGGCTCAGTAATTTTGGAGAGTGGATGTAAATGAAGCTGTTCTAGAAAGCGCAAGCTGTAGAGTGAACGTGTTGCAATTATTACTTGTATTTTGTATTGCAGTAGCTCCTACGAGCAGGGGTCAAGCTTGAGTTCCCCACTGTGCTGCCTGCTGTCCCCACACGCAGCGCTTAGATGGAGATGGTCCCTGAATCACTTGCAGTAGTAGAGAGGAAATAAAATAGGAGGGAAGAGAGAGCAAGACTGAGGATAGCAGTCAGCGGATGATGTGGTTGTGCCGCCACTAATGTGTGTTGCTCCGGCAGGTATATCTGCAAGAGCAGAAACTGCAGAATTGCAGATATTTGGGGAGGGGTTGCAGTGAAATGGAAAAAATGAATAGGATAGAGAATAGCAATTCTGGGTGGGTCGCGAGCGCCCTGCATCAGGCATTCAGAAGTGCGGCACCCTTTCTTAGCCTTTGTTGCCCAGGTTATGTACTGCTCTGGAAGATCTGTGGGACTCCTCATCCAGGAATAGATGTGGGATTACACCACAGGCTTCTGAGGTTGAGGAGCACGTCCAGTTCTTACTCTGCCGTTGTCGACAGAGCCCAAAGGGAGGGCTGCAAGGTTCCCCGCTGGGCTTGTAGGATCAGCCCCCGACTCCTGGAAAGCCTAATGCTCCAGAGTTCGTTTGTTCTCCCTCTGGCAGTTTTCTTTAATTTCAGCAGCAGTCTGCCCTGTCTTGTTTCTGCTGTTCACCAGTTTTATATAAACCTGTCCTTCTCTTCAGAAACCCATTCTGACGCTCTTCAGTAGTTTGGGTAAAGGGTTTGCATGAAGTTTTCCACTAGAGAAATGGGATAATATTTGCCTTTGGCTCTTTCCAACTCAAACTGAGCATTTCCCATAGATGCAAAAGTTGTATGATAGATATGAGCCTAATATTGCAGAACTCTTCCTCTGCAGCCTTGCAAATTATTGCTGAGCAATGAATGCTCACTTTTTTTTTGTTAGGTTGGATCCTCCCAGATCAGGATCTGCACACCATTTCTTGTTGGTCATCATCACCAGCAAAGAATTGGCTTCCTGTGATGTGTTGGCTCTCCTATCTTCAGCCAAGAGAAAAAATTAACGCTGATGCAGGTGGGAAGATGGATATGAAGAGCTGGAGGAGACTGAGTCACAAAATGCCTTAAAAATAGCTAGGAATGTGAAATGCTCTCATTACCCTGTGATTGCTACAAATGAATTGTCATTACAAATGGGAGTGAAGGTTTATTAAGATATAGTTGGTACTGTTGGTGCCATACTTTGGATGGCAACTCCTTGCAACCCAAGAAGCCTTCCCAGCCTAGGCATTATGTTCACTGCCTTTATATCCATCCCATGTTGTCACAGTCAGGAAAGTGTTGTCCAAGACTCTAAAGTAGTTTCACTGTCATTGCCCTGCTTTCCATCTACTCTGTTTCTGTTTACCTTGGATACGAATCTGACTGTAGCCTCTATTACCACTCTCTTTTTAAGCATCCAACATTTCTGCGAGGCTGGGAAATACTTTTGTCCCCATGTTGTGTATGGGAAGTTCCCAGAGATGCAGGGAGACAAAGTTACTTTCCTCTGTTCTGGATGAACTTGGGCTTGAGCTTCAGTCTCTCGGGTCACAAACCAGCTCCCTCACCAGAGGACCACACCTCCCATCTCCTTGAATCTTGTCTCCCAGTATTTTCTCTCCTGTTCCGCATTTGTCTGAGAGCTATTCTTTGTGATCACTGGATACTTCATTCTGAAATGCAGGGGGTCCTCGGCTTGCAACATTTCGAGTTGCAACGTTTCGCACTTACAACATTTATAAATTGACACCGTTTCAACTTTCGGGTGCCAGTTTCGACTTGATCGGATCGACGCTTGATCCGATGCGATGCCACGCCAGCGAACAAGTTCGCTGTGTCGCCCATCTCCCTGGAGAGCATCTGTCCAAACTTCCTTGGGCACTTTTTCTTTAAGAAAGCAGACAAGACTCCAGAAGAACCTGCAGCCGAGACTCCTAAGACGACTCCAGCCAAGAGCCCTTCAAAAAGTTCAGCAGAGTCGCCTGAAAGAAGCCCTTCCAAATCAATATGATTGCTATTTACAACATAAATACATGAATGTGGCTATGGTGATGACCATAATCGATCGAGTACAAAATTCTGGGGTATTTTTGGTGAAAACAGGGTATTGCTTTGATTCAGAAACCAAACCCCCATTTATAACATTGAGAGAAATGGTTCCGAGTTGCAACGTTTCAACTAAAGACGCAGTTTTCAGGACCCAGTTGTGTTGCAAGTCTGAGGACTGCCTGTGCCACCGTAGGCTTCTTCTCTAACAGGCCTGTTTTGTCTCCTAATACTTATCACTGTCCCCTGGGTGATAGGGTAGTAGGCAGAAGTGCTGCAGAGTTGTACAGGTCAGGCATCTTTGGAACTGGATTTTTTGTCACTGGCCCAACAGAAATGTTGCTGTGTATAGATGTGGTGCTGACTAATGGTAGTTCATATTAGAATGCTATTTAGTATAGGATATATGAGAGGTTACGTATTGGCCTGCGCTGTCCCGAAACCTTAGTTGAATCTGTGTGAATAAAGCATTGTGAATTGTTGGGCTTACAAAAAAAAGTCTGATTCTCCACTGCACTTCAGTGGTGTTATGCTGAAACCCATGCACTGTGGCGGAGAACTGGGTGCCCTGTGTACGCCGTGTGACAGACGATCATTCAAGATTTCACGATAAGGTTTTGAAAGAAAAGAATTGACTCTCTTTGTGTTTGTGAAGCCAATCTCTGCTGCACATCCCTTTGCAGAGATTAATTCTTCATCCCCCCCCCAATCTGAGGGAAGCAATTGGGACTAAACTGTGTGTTACTTTCCTGACATCTGATTACGTTCCACGTTTTTCAGTGGTGGGTCATGTAAGGGTTCATGCCGTCTGTCGGTGTATTAAAACAAAATGAACCAAGCAAAGCAAAAGGAGTGCACTCTGGAGAGGGGTTCTTACCTTGAGTTTTCATCCTGAATCCTAATTGGGAATGAGGTCTTAAAGACTGACAAAACGTAAGAGTAAGGGCTGCCCAGAGAAGCCCCTGATGGAGGATGACTGTGAAAATAACTGGATAAACAACTGATCTCACCTAGTATTATGGGGCTTTGCCTTGGTTAGCCTGATATAAAAAATCTGGGATTTAGAACTTGTTGGAGGTGAAAAACTTTAGGTAACAGAAACAGCCCTAGGACCACAAAGATGGAAGATTGCAGCTCATCTAAATGAGCACGAGAATTAGCTGAGCTGGGTATCTGCCTGGTGAAAATTGACCCTGGGCTGACTCCTTTGAGAGGGATTTTAATCAGATTCTTCTCTGATGTGCATTGCAAAGTGTTTCTTATTGTCTGCTGTATAGTGCAACCGCTAGCTCCTGGCAAATAACAGAAGCTTCTCATGAATACACTAATCACAATTTTGAGATTTTTTTTAATATCAATTGTATCTGGCAGCCTGAAACTAGAAAGTGCCTTTTACTACCCGAGTTGAAAATAATTTCCATTAAAAGCTTTAAAATGAGGAGAGCTGTAGCCCTTGAGCCTCTTCCATTCATCTGTGAGGCTCCCACTCACCCTGCTGCCATGTGCTGGCCTTGAGCAGTGCCTCAGACCGCTGGAGTCCAGGTGCAGGGTGGTGGAAGTAGGTATTGCTCAATGACAAATGCTGCCGTTCCCATTTTTAATATATCGGGCATGTGTTTCATGGCTATTGGCTTCCAAGAGAGGTGCGCTGCGGTACAGGGCTCCTTAGCAGAAGGGGTGGGCCAAGATCCACTTGTACCAGCCCCTGACTGGAGGACACTCTTGTTCTTTGTTTCTGCCAAAGGAAATGGTGCTTCCAGAGGAGACACGATTAATATTTCATCACCTGCTTTCAGATCAGTCCATGGGGAAAGCAACCATCCCTGTGTCTTGGCTGGTGAGTGTAGCCATGTGGCAGACTCTGTAGGAACGTGGACTCCTTCTGCAGAGTCACCCTGGCCTCGGGCGTTGAAAGCCTTGCAATAGGACTTGGTGGGACTGATAATTTAGTTGTGCTAGGAGGTGGGTCCACTTAGCTCTAAGCACAGTGTGTATGGGTAAGAAACCCTTCTCAGGGCTAGAACGAGTTAAGTGAGATGGGATGGTCCCAGAGGGAATTTCAGGGGCAGTCAAGCTCAGGGATGGGTGTCAAGGAAACTCTGCTCTCTCCCTCTTTCCTAGCACAGCCCTTCTGTCCACACTCTTCATTACAAACAACTTTCCTCTTCCATTACACACTTTTCCCATCCCCTTATGGTTTAAAGAAAACAATTAGCTTGATCTGGATTGTTGTGCCCTTGGGTTTCCAACAAAGTGGCCTATCTCATTCCAGATGAGCTGGCTTTACTTTATGCCAGTGGCCCTCTGCTTGTATTGGCTGCTGGAGGGTGCCCCTTTTTATATCCCCCCCTGTCCCCATGGAAAATCCTCACCCTCCAGTACCAGGAGAGCTGGCAGGAGCTGGGGCTCTCAGCTGAGCCAGAGAGGGTCACCAAGGGAGGGCGCTGTCAGCGTGGAGAGCAGCCCGGGTTGAATTGCAATCGGAACGGACTGCATAGCGGTTGTGCCATGCTCTTGTGCTTGCGAAGGCATAACAAGCATCTGAAAGTTAATCGTATCCTGGCTTATCCCCCTAAGCTACCGGAGACACTCCACTAATTTTGTTGCCTGGCAGACAACTGCCAAAGTCAACTGCATGCATGGGCACAGGGGCATTTTCTACTCTGATGGGACATTTACAGACACTTGGCCATAGGCAGAGGAAGGCTGGGGCTAATGGGGCTCAGCTCCTCCAAACGCGGGGCCTCAAGGCACCCCGGCTGTGGGCTCTCGGTGGCTGCAGCAAGGGTGGAGCGGGGTGTGCATGCAGCCAGGATCACAGCCCCACGTGTGGATCACTGGCTGCCCAGCACGGAAAGCAAATACCAGTTGATTCTGTGAAAGGGAAGGTGTGTGGGGGGCAGATCAAGGCCCCCACAGTGAAAGAGGGAGCGGGACACAGGCACAGGCAGGGGTAGGAGCATGGGCTGGGGTGAATGGGGTTGCTGCTGGCTTAGGAGCTGTGCGGTGCCATGTGCATCCTGCCACGGGGCGGGCAGGGGGTGCAGCGCAGCCCAGCAGCAGCAGGCATATGGTGTCACGCTGCTCCTGGGTCAGCTGCAGCAGGGGGCAAAGTGTAGCGCACAGGAGCAGCTGCCTCTGCCCTATGCAGCTTGTGGGGGCATGTGCCCCCTGGGCCTCTGCCGGGGTGCACACAGTGGCAGGAGTCCCCATGAGCCCCTGGATGAACCACCCGACCTCTGACTGTCCTACCATCCAGCCCAGCTGGGGACCAGTTTGTCCCTGCCCCTGCCTGTGCCCTGCTCCCTCCCTTACTGCGGGGGCCCCCGCATCCCCCACAGACTTACCTGCTGGGTGAGGGGAGCACACATGCATGCATGCAAGCGTGTGCTCAGCACCCCCCTCCTGTGTACCCCCCCCAATAATTTTTTTCCATCCACCTGTGCACTTGGCCTCTCCAGTGTAGACGAGGCCTAAGTCACAGCAGGTCTACTGGTCTGAAGCCTGCTTGTTCAGCAGCCTGCAAGTAAGGCATCTCCTAGTCCTTACAGGAGTTATAGGAAATCACTGCCTATGAATGACTAGATGGGTAGTTCCCTGGGGCAGAGAGCCCTGTACACCATGGGGGTGTTATTGGGTTAGGCTTAGTCACTGAATCTTGGATAAGAAAGGCAGGAGAACATCCCCTCCTTTCATCTGTTGCGTCCTGCCTCCTTTGTGCCCCATGGTGCCGAATGCAATGCTAACACTGGTCGGAGAAGCAAGTGCTAACCTTTGCTGTAATGGAAGTAAAAGGAGCAACATCCCATACCAACCCTCCTGCCACGTTAACCCTTGGGCAGCTCGGTGCGCTCGTGCACCATCAGTTTCCTAACCAGCCTGTCAGCCTGCGGGCTGGCAAACACTAGTGTTCTCCTCGTGCCCTGCCACGAAGGAGGGGTTGCAAGGGGCCTAAGGTGGAGAGAGCTGTGTTATGAATGTGGGAGGCCTTTCTAAGAAACAGCCGCATGAGGAGAAGCCGTAATTCTAGGATTTCCTCTCCCACTGGATCCTGAAGGATTATTTTCTCGTTGCTGCCTGAGAGAGAGGAGCCTTGTGCATCAGCTACAAAAAAGTGCTTGTACTTGTACACCCTCAGCTGGGATGGGAAGAGCTGACTCTGAAGAGGCTTGCTGTGTTCAGAAAAACCACCCACAGTTTCAGGGGATAAAATGCCCCTGAATTTCTCTTCCTTGAATTTCTGGTCTAGTGCATCCTTTGGGCCTTTGCCTCTCTCTGGCTTTGGGTGGTCAGCTATAGTCTACTAAGAACCCCAGTCAGATGAGTGTCTTACTTTCAGATGCCCCCAACTGTTGTGAATTTTTTTTAACCACCTATTACTGTCCCATAACTCTCTGCATGGGGTAGCACACATTGAACCTTGACAGCAGGCTGCTAAATACTCTGCCTTGCTTGTCCCCAACCTGCAATGGCCTACTGGCCACCATACTGAGCAAGTCGCACGTGGCAGGTGATGACGAGCATTGCTGTCCCAGGTTGCGGTGTCAGGTGCAGTCTCTTTTGTCGACGATGACACTGGCGCCTTAGAGGGTGGCACTGGAGGGGGGAGGTTTATGCGCGTGGGGTGAAGGGAAAAAATATGTAAGTATAGAACTGATAAGAAGGAGGGAAAATAGAAGAAGAGCCAGAGAGAAGACTGGTAAAAGGCAAGGCTTGTTCTTTTGTAGATGTCGGGTTGAGATATTATCTCGGCCTAGTCTGCCTAAATTGTTTAAAGGATGCATTAGAAGCTTTAATGAGGATGGCAGGATGGTGTCTGGAAGGGTTAAGATCATGGTCCTTCAGCTGTGGGGCGCTAGTTTGAATCCGCTTTTTTTGTCCTTTTGAGAGAGAATATAATGTCAGTGACACAAAGGGTTGGGAGGACTGGGTATCTAGGTTTTTTATTAGCTTTCATATTTCCCTTTGCTCTGTGCTCCGTCCAGCTGAACTGCAAGATTAACCTCTTCCTCTGGCCTCACTTTGAAATTATTGGAAAGCCTTACAATTGGAGAGGGGTCAGGGTAAGGAAGCTATTGTTTAATAAATGACCTGTAAGCAGAGGTAAAGGGAAGTTTCGGGTCTTTGATTGGGAGTCAGACTTGGCCACAGTTCAGCTGTGTGTGGCTCAGAGGCCATTTTAATTCAGTCTAACAATGTCCTTCCTGAGTTGGGATGGGTTAAGATGCTGAATATTTTTCTCTGAAGCTGAAAATCCAGGAGGATGCACACTGAACAAAAGTAGCTTTTTTTTTAAAAACTTCTCAACATTTCAAAGTCATGTCATTTTGCATGGTTCACATCTTGCGCTAGCTGTCCAGCACCTTTCATTTGCTCAGTGGAGTAACTCTGAATCCCGAAGTGCGGCAATATGCAGATGTTGGGGAGATGGGAGTACCTGCAGACTTTTGAGATGGGAGCCAAAGCTTGTGAGTGGATTGTCCAGATCTTGGCCTCCTATGATTTCGGTAGAACTGCGTCATAGAAAACGGGGCTGAAGGAGACCTTCAGAGGTCCTCTAGTTCAGGAGTAGCCAACCTGTGCCCTGTGTGTCACAAGTGGCACAGGTAGCCAGTGTGTAGCATGTGGCAGACCAGGGCCAGAAAAGGCAGCATGCTGGCAGATAGGGCAGGGAGCAGAAAGCAGAGCAGCAGACAGGACAGGGAGCATCCTAGTGCTAGCATGCAAATATGACGCTCTTGACTTCATTGGCTTTATGAATGCAACCGATCAGGCAGGGGAAGGGGATTGAAGTGGCACTCGGGGTGGGGGATAAAACTAATTTGTGACATGGTTGCCACTGATGTAGTCCATTCCCTCAAGCCATGGTCACCTCACTCTAGCTACTAGGTGTATGCTCTCCCTTGGTATCAGTTCCCCTAATGAGATGGCTATATCAAAACAGTAGCTGTTCTCTGGACTTCAGCCTAGTCATAGTGACTGCATGAGTGATGCTAAAGCCTTGATAGGCTTAGCTGTCCATGGCTCGCAGATCTTGGAGCACTTTATAAAAAGCAGATGTACAGAAATGGAAATTGAGGCAGTGCGAGCTATAGGGACTGGTTGCAGAACAAGTCAAGGAAGAAACGGAGCAGAGCTTCTGTGAAAAGATCTCGGGAGTCCTCTCGTGCCTTTTTCACTGGGCCACAATCCCTTCCTCCTTACAGAGCCTCCCCTTTCAGTTTTCCTGGGCATCCCATTTCCTTTTGTTCCAAGGTGACCCAGCAGAGAGTTCATCTGAATGGCTGATGGCAACAGATGCCTACATTTTGATGAGACCGACCACTTCATGGGCTGGTGCAACCTGCCAGCTGGCTCTTCCTTAAAAAAAAAAAAAAAAAAAAAAAAAAAAAAAAAAAAAAAAAAAAAAAATGCTTTGG
>NW_017729013.1:5286385-5309804 GCF_001723915.1 Gavialis gangeticus | reverse complement strand
AAAAAAAAAAAAAAAAAAAAAAAAAAAAAGATATAGAAATAGATATAGATGCATTGTAGGTTTATCAGGGCTGATGAATTTTCTGGGCTTGCCACATATCCACATTCCCGTACACCTGCCAAATGACAAGAAATTCAACACCTGGATCTAGTGCTAGCATGCAAATGTGACAGTTTTGGCTGCTCCTTATTGGATTTATTCATGTTGTCCCCAAGTCCCTTCAGGCACAGTGGGAGCAAGGGAGCTCTGAGTGTCGCGGGACAGCTCTGTCAGTTTGGCTCAGAGGATAGGATTGTCCGGAGGGATGTTTCCATGCTTTATGGAAAGGCCTCCAGAGTAAGTCATGGCAAAAACAATGAAATATTGGAACAAATTGCTTTAGAGGACATGCTGTATTCCTGGGTTTTGGCATCTTAAGATGAATTTACTCTTCAAAGTTTTACAAATTATGTTTCTAGTGATTTATTTAGTTATTTTGCTGAAATAGGGTATTCCCTTCTATCTGCAGTTACTCCCTTCTCTCTAACATGGGTGCAGAGTCCAGAGATGTCCTTATACCGGAGGAGTTAAGTGTTCCCTTTGCTGGGTGAGGACAGCGATGCTGCTGATATAACTGCATCTTTGGTGGCTGGGAACCGGGGTTTATTACCTCTTTAATAGTTAAGCTGTGACCTTCTGGCGTAGACTTCTGCAGAGCGCTGAGAGCAACTGGAGGAGTTTGCCAGCTTCTGTGCTGGCTGCGCGGTAACCCCCCTGGCTCTGGGGTCCTCATTGCAAGAAATGTGACTTGGCATCTCAATTGCATTAAAAGCCTTAACAAAATAAAGGCAACCTTTCAACAAAGTGAAGCTCCTAATATGATATTAACCTAAACTAAGAGTAAAGCAGCACGTTCATTCAGACAGTAGCAAATCATGCTCCAATCGTCAGATCGTTTAATTCCAATCAACATGGCTGCTTAATTCCACTCTACTGCTGAAACTAAGGAGACAAAATGATCTATTTTACTACATTTTAAGAAGTCTAAAAAGATGGCTGCTATAAATCCAAACAGAAAAGAAATTATACTGAAGTTAATTGAGTTCATTTTGGCTCATTGCCTTAACACTGAACCTGAATTATTATCAGGTGCCTGGACCATAACCTCAGAGACTCATATGAAACTTCTGTGTGCGACTTCATCGTTTGTGTAGTGCCTGACCCTTTCCACCCCCCACCAACTAATATATTCCAGTCAGACATTAACAGGTCTTTCTTGATCAGCAAAAGTCTGATGGCTCTTAGTTACCCATGATGACCATGCAAGCTTTTGAAGACTTTCACTCATGCAACACGGAGCATATTTTAATAAGAAATCTTTTTGGAGGTGTTTAGGCCTGGCAGTGTTTCTTTCAGGGATCTTTAGTTGCTCACATACGTCTATGTGCATATATCTGTACTAGTTACACAGCCTGTCATTCGACATGCATTCATCAGCAAAATTAAAAGAGCGTACACTAGTTTCTTCCTGACTAGTAGAGAAGAGGCAATTACAGTAACATTCCTGTTTTGATCACACAAACTCTAAAGAAGCTTATTTCCCTCCAAATATAATCTATCGAGACGAATCCCTTCAAAATGTTAGTAATTTTACATTTTCAATGAGGTCTGTGTATCCATCTGAGAGAGTCTGTCATCACAGATACCCAAGTCAACCTGTAGGAGCGTCCAGCGTTAAGAAAGAGAACCTGCCCGGTCCAGCACAGACTTTACTGATGGATATATAAAATACATGCATAGCACGTTGCACGGCTTCTCAGGTTGATTTCTTTCCCAGGCCAAGTGTAAGCTTTAAAAAGTCTTTTTGCTGCCATCGCTGTCAGTTATGGATGTGATACTTTTCCTCCCCCCCAGATAACTAACCTGGTTATTCAGGTATCCTATCCAGGCAAAACAGCCTGTTGTTGGTATAGCTTATTTTGCTCAATGAATTGGCCTAAGCCATAGTAGAAGGGGGCACAAAGGGGGAGCAGTTGAGGTGTCTCGCTGTGGCTCAGCAAGTGTCAATTTGAGCATCGGTCCAGACCAGGGCAGGCAAAGTCTGGCTCCTGGGCTGGATTGGGCTCGTGGCAGACTCCACTTCCCAGCAGCCCCTGCCCACATCGCTCTGGCCATCTCTGTGAAACCTCAGGAGTGGCAGGGCTGTGATGGCCCCGTGCTCCCTGGGTCTCCACCGAGACTGGCACGACTGGGCGGGAAGCTGCTCCAGGGTCAAGGCCAGGATCTTGCAGCAGTGACGGCGCAGGCTGGAGATGGGGCAGAGCTGCAATCCCCTGCCCGCACACGCTGGGCAGGGGCATGCAGGTAGCAGATCGTAGCTCTGCCCCAGCTCCGGTCCCAGAGCAGCTCCATGGAGACCCTGGCCCCACGCTGTCATGGCCCTGCCGCCCCTGGGGTGGCCTTGGAGACTGGCCAGAGCGACTCCAGCAGGGGCTGCTGCAAGTCCAGCTACTGGCCGGATCCACCGTTTTGCCCACCCCTGGTCCAGACCTCTGCTGAAGACTGTCCCCACTTGAAAGGTTGTAAATGGGTACCTGGCCCTTCTGGCTAGGGTGCGTTTACCAGTATCTAGCAATAGTGACACAGCCACACAAGCTTTCTAAGGGGAAAAAGACCTAGATATAAGGTAGGTTTGGTGCTGGATTGGACGTAATTTCTGTCATCAGTTGGTCCCTGCCATTTAGAGGAGGGCAAAACTATCGTTCTGTCCATCCATGAGGCACGTAGCCAACTCTGCACTGGAGAGCTCATGGGAAGAGGTCTCCCCTTGGCTCTTGGGGAGATGTCATCGTTGCTGGAGGACATGTGGAATGACGATCCACTGAACTCGAGCCGCTTTGTACCTGAAACAGCAGTGTTGTGTTGCTAACTTGTTTTTTTTTCCCTTGTGGATCTCATTTTGTATCCCCCTGCCTGTTCCCCTGCCCCTAGTTCCTCCTGGTGCTGGTATGTCCAGTTTTAACCTCCAGTGTCTTGGTAACCAACAGGTTGGTGGGACAAAGACGGGAGTCGTGCGCTATGTGGGAGAGACGGACTTTGCCAAAGGAGAGTGGTGCGGAGTGGAGCTGGATGAGCCCTTGGGGAAGAACGATGGAGCAGTCGCTGGTACAAGGTACTGACTGCGCTTGCTGCACTGCAGCTGGACTCTGGTAGGATGTCTGATGTCTACTGCTGTAACACGGGACAGTACAGCCCCCCGGCTAGGGTGGGCTGACCAAGTAGAGGCGGTGCATATGGTCTGAGTGTAAGCACAGGAACATCTAGGCTGGATTTCAGGGGAAATATTCTAGCTGTGAGATCTTCTAGGTGCTGAAATAGTTCCCCCAAGGGAAGTTGTGGAAGCCCCATATCTGGAGTATTGTAAAACAGGATCACATGCAGCAGTAGATAACAAACGATAAGGGGTGGGGGGAAGAGAGAGTGGATGAAAGGAGATGACAGTTGTTTTGGGGATTACTTCCTTGCCTTTTTGTTTGGTTTCTGCAATGCTGTGACTTTAAGACCACCCATCGTCATATCTTCATTCCATAAAATAAATCTTTCCTTTCCCTTATTCAAGCCATAAATTGTCCTTTCAGCCTTGTAATGAGGGCACGAGATCTTCTGAACATGCCAGGTGTCTCTCTCTTTCTGGGAGCCAGGCTTCTAGCAAGCCCTGAACAAATGGTTGATTTAAGTCTTTTGCTCCAGCCTCTCAGTAATTCTGCAGCACAACATCTGTTTGCAGATGGCACTTGCGACCTCTGAATGTAGAAGGCACATTAGCTGGTTTTTGCAGCAGTGTATTTTTAGCAGGCTGCTGCTGGGCAAAGTTGAAAGGATCAAAAGGATTAGCTGGGGACCTGGTGAACCTCAAAGCAATTTATGAATTCTTCCAAACTACATTCACCTTTTGCATGCAGGGGTTTGGGTCAGATGACCTTTTATGATCTGTAAAACCAAGTAGGACAGTCTGAGACTGTTGGTGGGGCACGTTTTGTTCATGCTTCACATCAGGGGTGGGAACGATCCTCAGATTGTGAGTTACCCTTGACTTATTCAGCTCCCACAGGAGCTCTACTCATTGCTCCTTTACCAAAAATACTGCTGGAACCAACAGCTGACAATACTTCAATGGCTCCACTAGTGGGAATAGGAAGTAAGGAAAATGATCTAACCTTTTAAGCCCAAGGTAAGGGCTTGATTTGCTTGATTTGAATTTTGGGGAAGTTTCAGCTGAGATCTTGGGTGTGTGTAAAATAGTTGGTCTATCTCTAACTTTTCAGGTGTTCCCTAAAGTGCAGCTAGCCCTTGTCCATCCCTGGTGGTCTTCTGTCCATAGCTGTAAAGAACAGTAGCCAAAGGGGAGACTGATTATGGTAGTAATTAATGTACTAGTTATAGCAGCAACAGTCTGATGGAACATTATTATTCCTTCAGGGCTTCATGGAAATGTACGGTAGAGGTTGGAACTAACTTGAAAAATAGCAGGAAACTGTCAGTAATTCAAGAGGTTTTGACTTCAGGAGTAAGGATAATTTATTTTGTGTCTGTATTTGTGGCCAAGCATAGATCTGTAAAAGAGGAATGGCTTGTCCCACCCCCACATGAAGATATTGCAGCAAACCAGGCAATGACTGGAAGAAGAGGGTTGTAGAGAAGCAAGGAGGGAGAGGCAATGTGCACTTTGCCACCCTGTAGTAGAGTAGCTGCACTTTAAAACTGCTCCCAAATAATGCTGGGAAGGTATAAAGTAAGGGAGGAGAACACAGGGCGTGTTTGGTCTCCACTTAGAGCTGGATGCCAGGGCTCTGGCTCTGCCAACACCTTTTGCCTGCCTATAAGAGAATTTGCAGCCATTTTTCTGCTTTCTGGGGCTTGGCCTAGCTGTGATCAGGGGCTCGCCTTTCCTCTTTTGGACCATCACAGATGTTTGGGTTGGGAGGGACCTTAGCAGATCATCGAGTCCGACCCCCTGCCCTGAGCAGGAAAGCACCAGGCCCGTCAGGGTTGGTTCAGGTGAACGTGGGGCCTCTTTCACCTAGGTGTCCTTGCTGCCAGTCTTTCTCCCCCTTCGCAAGCCACAGGCTCTGTACCTGGCCTCTGTTCAGCCCCACAGAGGGGAGCAGGGATGATAAGAGCGGTGAAGCTAGTGGCTCAAGTTTGTCCATTAAACAGGAAGAGGGCAGCCAGTAACATGCCCCAGTAAAGGATCTGCTTTCCTAATTTGCCGGGGATGCAGGCAATCCACAGCACTCTCTGCTAACGCAGCGTAGCAGCCACACATCCCTGGCACATCAGCAGCGGACCTGGCACTGGTGGTTTCTCCAGCCATCCTTGCGTTGCCCTCTTCGCATTATGGCCACCTGCTGGGTCAGCCCTTGGTGCATGCATCTGACCACCTGATTTTCCATGCCTTAACGTCCTCCATTGTGCAGCTTACAGCCCTTGCAGGCTTTAATGATGAAGCCTCTGGAGAAAAGCCAGCTTGCTAAAAACACACCTTTTGCTTTGCTTCTGGACTCTCCAGTCCCTTTGCGTTAGCAGCCAGCCCCTTTCAGACGCCTTCCAGGAAACAGCAGCATGCCATCACCACCTTTTTGTTCCTTGTCCTTGCACTTGTCCTACCCGCGTCCTTGGACACGGACAGGAACGATGTGTTTCTGGGCTTTGCTAACTGTTGCCATCTAGTGATCCGTCTCGGTCTCTCACCCTGGTTTGTTTTGTGTCGATGCTGGGTGAATTCCTGTTGCTTTTGCAATGAATTAACAGTGCAGCTCATCCTGTAAATTAAAACAGTGCCTCCATCTGGTGGCCTCATGTATGTCACACTGATCTCCAAATGAAAACATGGGTTTGGGATACCAAAGACTACAGGTTGGTCCAGGGTAGAGCCAGAGGGGTGGTGTTTCCACCGTAGCAATCTGCCAGGGCAAGAAGAGCCAGGCCTGGATGGGTGGCTTTGGGGAGGGGAGAAGGCAGGTGGAAGTGACTGGGGGCTGCAGTAGGAGGTGAGAGCAAAGGGCTCTTGATGCCAAGTACTTGGCTGTGCCCGAGAGAGAGAAAACTTATCCTTGTAATGGGATAAGTCTGATATGGCTCCAGTTCCTGTAGGCTGTCAGGATTAATCGGGGGGGAAGGGGCAAAGCTGGTGCACGCTGAAACATGTTTAAAGCTATCCTTCCCCAGCAAAACCCAGTGGCAAGAGCAGCCCTTGCCCACCACTGCAGGGCAACGCCTGTGTTGACAAAGCTGTCCCCATCTGCCACGATGCTGCAGGTGCTGTAGAGCCTACCTCCCTTGGCCTGTGGCAGTGGATCAAGCCCCAAATCCCCGTGGAAGGGCAGAGCAGTGTGTGCAACGCCAGAGGACAGCGCTGGCACATTGTGCCCGTTCTCTCCTTACTTACACTGGTGAAATTCCCTGACCTGCTTCTGGTTTTCTGGGATAACAGGGAAGAATGAGGCCTGTTAGCTTCTGCACTGAGGCATGCCAGCTTTCCATTTTATTTGCCAGCTGTTATGTTGGTGCATCCCTACTGCCTTATTTTACCTTCCTCTGCCTTTGTCCTTGTTGTTATATGACCCTTAGTAACACTTTGTGAACCCCTGATTTCAGCCTCTCCCTTTCCACATCACTCCAGTTGCAGTAAAATGCTTTCATAAAGCATTTGCAGATCTTGAGACATGTACCCCAAATACTAAGGGTTAATATTTGTTTCCCGACCAATTTCCCTGCTGCTTCCCCTTTAACAATTTGCAGTCTCCATGGGACACATGCTTAACTTCTGTGGAATTGGCCTCCACTAATGAACATCAAGGGCCTATTAATACTGGAAGTTCGGAGAGTTACTCACTTAACTGGAGGGGAAGAGCCCTTCACTTTACATGCTCGTGGTAGTGGATTCAACCCCTGTTGATGGCCTGTGGAGGAAAGAGAGGGTATTAATGGCACAAGACTGTAGCTCAGGCCTCGGGTGATTATTTACTGGCTGTTGCTACCAGTCTAGACCAAGATCAAGCCAGCAGTGTAGTGGTAATGGGCTGTGTCCCCCATTCCCAGCCTTTCTGTACAGAGCTTACTTCATCAGCCTGCTGCTGAGCAGGGTTTTGGCTGGTGTGTTCAAGCCCAGTTGGTTTTCCACCTTAGTCGTCTGATCTGTAATGAAATCAGCCCTCAGCACTACTGCTTTTCCAAGCTCCAGGTCTGTGTTGGCAGCCAGCAGTAAGGCTGGAGCAGTGGTGATGGTTGTGCTGGGTTTTTCATAGTTGTTTTTTTTTTTAAGATTGTCTTGAAAAGAAATCAGGCTGGAACAGATGCTTGCAAATGAATCACTTTCTCCTCTGGATGGGAGCTGGCTGTTCTTATAGCCTCCCATACGCACAGGGATCTGCTGGGGACACGCACGTTGCTGCCAACACTTAACAAACCATTACACAAGTGCTAGGCCTATGTTGGAGCAGCTGCTCACATCTGGAGAGAGAGGATATGTTATGCCAAGAATCCTGAACTTGCCATCTGAAGATCAGTTAATGTTAATCTTCATATTGGCCTGGTTTGTTTGCTGCTAGTTCTTATTAACCGGGAAGTATTTTGTGTTCATGTAGGAGAGCTGGGGGGGGTTGGTTTGTTGTTTTTGCCCCATCCTTTTATATTTCCCCAGTGGTTCATCCTCGTCGTGAGCCATTGGGAAATGACTCTCAAACCAGATGGTATTTTCTGTGTGGCCTGCTGCACTGAAGCCAGGGGACGTGACATGTGGAAGCTGTCTAGTTGTACTTGCTAAGCGGCAGCAGATGAGTGGCAGAGCGATCGTGGCTTTAGCAGATCAGCTTCAAACAAGTCCCCTAGTTTCTGGCGATGTGGGGTCCTGGCCCTGGCCTTCCAAAAGGAGACCCCAACTGGGACTTACCTGCTCCTGGCAGTAGAGAAAGGGTCGACTGAAGCCCAGCTCCCAGGCTGGTAGTAATTGGAGAAATGAGCTCACTCGTTTGAGTCCCATTTCTCTTTTTGGGGTTTTTGTTGTTCTCCCGCCCTGGCGGGGGGTCGGGCTAGAAGATCTACTAGGTCCCTTCCGACCCTTAATCTATGAATCTATGAATCTATGAGCTCACTTCTTAATTTAACAATCGCCATTTCTCCCTTCTGTATCTTCTTCTTCGCTGTCTCTTTCTAGTTTTCCTAGTTTTTTGATGTTTTCCTTGTTCTCACTCGTCCTTGCCTTTTATTAATCACATGCGGAAGAGGCAGCAGTGAAACAGAGGATGGATGGATTTTTCCATCTTGTTGTTTTGATTTGGAAATTTTAATATTTTGACTCTTTTCCCCCTTCTCCCACAATCTCTGCTTCGGAGGAGATTCTCTCTTCGTAGCAGGAATAGTCGCATTGTGGTTCAGGTCTGTTCCTTCCAGTGCATGGGTCTTGGCTCTGCTGCCTCGCTGCAAATCAGGCCAGGGAATACCTGTAGGGCTTTCCTTTGTCAGTTTAAGGAGAGAGCACACGTGCCACACCACTTTTGCTCTTGGAGACTTGGTGCTACCCTGGCTAACAGACGGGCCTCCTAGAATGCCCCTCTTTCCTGGCAGCTCATCAAAGTGCGCAGGAGCCTGAATGCTAACTGCTACCCAACCCACTGCAATCATCACATGTTTCCCTGTCCGAGTAGTACCTCAGGGGACTTTGGGCGGGGGGGAAGAGGCGTCCCTAATGCTGTGCTCTACAGTCTGATGCAAAGCTCTTGGAAATCAATAGGAAGATGCCAAATGACTTCTTCAAAATGTCTTCTAGACCAAGCTCTTGAAGACTTGCTTATGGTGAGTTAGGAGAGGTGCAGCTGCTTCTGCAAGAGTATGGGGTAGCTGGAGTTTGTAGAGGTGAGAAGACCCTGATTTATATTTTAAGTTAACAACTCTTTGACCAGGACACAGTGAAACACTATTCAAGTTGACGAGATGGGCCTGAGAGTGCAGGATGCTAGGGTTTGTTCTGTGGTGGGCAAAGGGGAAGGAGTTTCACTGGGCAGGAGTTGGCTAAGTTTGAAGTGAAGGGCAGGAAAATGGCTTTGTAGGCCTGATTCAACATGCAGTGCCTTGCTGTGAAATGAAAGCAAGTCTCTGCTCTGGGTTTGTCATGACAGCCTTATTGCCTATAGAGAAGCAAAAAACTAAGGGGAAAAAGGGGGAATGGGTGTTGAGGGGGGTTGCCTTGCCCTCAAATGATGATGGGGTGGGAGCTGTTGGCTTATTGACCTGGGCTCTTGCATGTGCTCGTGTTAAAGGAAATGCCAGGACTTCTCATCCTTTCCTTCTTCCTCCTCCCCTTGTGGCAGGCTGTGATCGGCATCTAACAATGCTGGGCTGGAGTGATGCCTTACTAAGCTAGTGGAGAGCCAGCACCACGCCAGGGGTTCTTTCAGCCCCTTTCCTGAAGACATGGTCTATTAATGCAAGCAAGTTTTAGGGTTCCCTTTCACTCTGCAGCTCTGACGTAGGGGCAAGTTCCTAAATGCTTTTAGCTCTTTATCGACCTCTTCCACCAGACCCTTCTCTGCTGGATCTAATAATGGAGCAGGGCTGGCTGGACCCCTAACAACCTCGCTGCAACCCCTGTGAAAAACCAGAGCACTGGTTAGTGTTGCTTACACCTAACCAAATCCTTAAGGCACATCTGTCCTTTACAATTTGTTTTTAAGATTCAGTTTTTTATTTTAGGTGGCTGGACTGAGCTGTCCCTGCCATTCCTGCATTAGTAACACAGTCCTATATTGCTCTGAAAAGCTGCTGCAAGGCAAAGACCCATCCTTATTTGCTCTAAAGCTCTATGCTAGTGTGCTGGGAGTGCAAAGGGGCCTTGATGTCAACTCTGTGAAAAAAGGTCTCCGTATCAATGAGACTTGGCCCCGTATATGTTGCTTGCCAGCTACTCGGCTCACTTATTGTCTCTCTAGCTCATTTAGTGCGAGCAGTGAAATGCATCTGGCCAATGTCACATCTCTAGCTAAGAGTCAATTGGAAAAATACTCTAGAGGGGAAGGTTTCCACCCAAAAATCCTAACAAACAAATCTGGCCTGGCTTTCACTGACAATGGAAGTAACGTGTTTGTGTTGTTGCAAGCAGGGTCTGAGTGCCCGGTGGGATCCACGTGCAGTTTTCCCATGTAAGCAAACCTGGATTTGGGGCCTGTGCTTCTGGAATAGGTGCTTTTAACTCTTTCCCCGCAAAACACCTGGGAAGAGAAATGTTCCTAACCCGTGGAACCGCGTTGGAGCACAGCCCTGGGGAGGGGGCCGTTCAGGCTGAAGGGATAAGCCAAGGAGCAAAGTTTGTGCATTTCCTGGTTCTCAGTTGAGCATTGGTTTTGCCCAGTCTGAGGAACAGGAGGGCTGCGCCCTTTTTGACTGCCCATCTCTCTCTTTCTCTGTCTCATACTCCAGGTACTTCCAGTGCCCCCCCAAGTTTGGCCTCTTCGCGCCCATCCACAAAGTGATCCGCATTGGGTTCCCGTCCACCAGCCCTGCCAAAGCGAAGAAGAGCAAGCGGATGGCCATGGGAGTGTCTGCCCTGACCCATAGCCCCAGCAGTTCCTCCATCAGCTCTGTCAGCTCTGTGGCATCCTCTGTTGGGGGCAGACCCAGCCGGAGTGGACTGGTGAGAGAGCCATTCCACTGTTTATGCAGCCTGGGACCCCCCCTCCCCATGCTCCAACCTTGCACAGCGGTAGGGCCGGAGTGTTTCAGCAAGTGCCCAAGTGCTGCTGCTATGCCACCATTAGCTGAGAAATGGGGAAGGGTGGGAACACCACGCCTGACCTTTGATTATAATTCCTTCCCACTGGGGTGAGAGTTATGGGGCTGGGGGGACACAGTCGCTAATGATCCTCCAGTGCTGTTTGCACCCTAACTCAGATTCACTTGCTGTGGTTACATTCAGCCTCCTGAAAAAGCCCCTTGGATTGCAGGGGTGTACTAGGTACACCCCCTAGGTTGCAGTGCTCTTTAACTTCGTCTCCGAAATGGATGCGTAGCTATTCTATTAAACAGCCGCTTCCTCGCAGTGTCAGAGACGGCTCCGTGTCATTGCTGAGGGGAAGCAGTTCCCAGGCCTCCTGGACGTAGTGCTTTGGAGTTCCCTTACAAAGAGGGCAAGATTTTTATTAAAAGCTCTAGCTATTGAATTTAGAGGGTAATCAATATCTATTATCATCTCGGCTGTCAGAGGAAGGGGGTCATAGAGACATCTGTCCCTGGGAGTGTGTCCCGCTGTCCCATCCTTGTTCTCTAGCTGAGTGCAGAGTCCTTTCAGCTGAGCTCAGTTTGTCTGGAGCGTCTTCAGCTGCAGTCGGGGACAAAACATGTTTGTGAAAAGAGAGAGGATTTTCTCTCTTGTAACTGGGATCTGTCCTGCCCCACCCTACTTCTGTCCCTGGAGAGCTGCCATTCCCATCGCTGTACTGAAGAGCTAGCTTGTCTGCAGGCAGCCTCTGGTTCAGTGGTCTCCAGTCTCATTGCAAGAGAGATCCCAGCCCACTGTGTGAACTGGCCAGCTGGAAGCCAAGTGGGGAGGGGAGAGCCCAGCTCTAGACCCTTCAGATCTTGACTTTCCCCTCCAGCTGACAGAGACATCCTCTCGCTATGCCCGGAAAATCTCTGGCACCACAGCCCTGCAGGAGGCACTGAAGGAGAAGCAGCAGCACATCGAGCAGCTACTGGCTGAGCGTGATCTGGAGAGAGCAGAGGTAGCCAAGGCCACCAGCCACATCTGTGAAGTGGAGAAAGAAATTGCCATCCTGAAGGCCCAGCATGAGCAGGTAAAGTCCTACACGTCCTGTTAGAGAGAGCATCCATCCCGTAGAGCTGGTGCTGGTAAAAGGCGCAGCACTGATTATAACAGCATTGTATACGCTGGGAGAGCTGTGCTTATGCTGATGGGTTGTAAATTCTTGGCCCCAAGAGCACAAAGATGCCGTACTCATACCCTGACGATACATCACTGGCTTGATGCCATCCTTGGTCCTGGCTCCCCATTGTGGACACCAAAGCATGCATCAGGATAAGGGATAGCACGTGGCATACACACGAGCTACGCTTTCATGCCTGATCAGTATGTCTGAAATTTGAGAGGGTGGGAATTAGTCTACTGAAAAAAGGAGTTTTTCTCCTTGGGCCGCTTGCCCCATGGGCTCCCTGCTGAACCTGCCTGCAAGCAAATGTGCTGCAGTATTCTTGGGTTGCTGCCAGATACTGAACTGGAGGCTTGGAGGTTGTTTCACGTAGGGTGCTGCGTTGAGCATAAACTTTGGAGCCTCAGCCTGAGTGAACAGTTAAGAAAATAGTGCGGCACCATTTCCATGGGAGGCTGGACACTTGTGCAGCTGGGGTTTTGTTCATGTGCATGTTGGGGAAAGGTTGTAAGTTGATAAACTTTCATTTCTGAACTGGATTATGTCCACCCAGGGGTGGGTACTGGCTGTTCCTGCTATGAATCCTCCTGTTGCTGGATCTTCTGGTGTCCTGTCAGAGCAGGACCAAGGCCATGTGCCCCATCTTCCAAATCACACATCCCTCATAACGACAGTAACCTGGACTCCACTCAAGCCTTCATTACTTACACCTTTGCTCTCATCTTTCATCTGTCACACAGGTCTACGCCCCAACCCTCCCCTACTCTCCACTCCAGTAAACACTTGCACAAAGTAGTTGCCAAACAGTTGTGTGCAACAAGTCTATTAATAAACATCAGAATTTCTTCTCTGATACTTGATGAGCAGAACAAACTAATAGAGTGATCAGGTAGTACATACAGCTCTTGTTTTGACATATCTGGGCTGGATTTGGCTTGGGGACCTAGTGTTGGGCTTTCAAATAAGCTCAGGAAAAGCTTTACAAAAGGTCCCATTTAGGCACAGAAATATAGGCCAGCCGCTTGGCATCCAGCAGAGACACCTACGTGCCCCTCTTTTGACATGGACCTGCTGAGCTTCCTGGAAACTCCAGTCTTTAAGGATAAGCACCTTCACAAGGATAACTTCCCAGACCTGTCAACCACCCCAACTATTTAAAACCCATATATTGCAAATATAGTTAATGCTACATGGGTTGAGGGGTTTCTTCTGTTACAGTATGTCGCAGAAGCAGACGGGAACCTCCAGCGTGCACGAGCCCTGGTGGATGGGATGCAAAAGGAAAAGTTTGAGCTGTTGAACCAACTGGAAGAGGAAAAAAGGTAGGATAGCAACGGGGGGAATAGAAAGGGTGTAAGGAGAAAAGCAGAGCATGCTGCCCTGGAGGGAGAGGGGAAGGGAGCTATGGGCAAAGCACTGAGGTTACTCCCTCCCATGATGATAATCCAGTTTACATTGAACAGGACCTAGTGCTTCAAAGAATATTATCCATGTTTGATGCTGGATTGAGGATCCGGTGGCAAACAGCAGTGAAAGGATGGATGCAAGTAGCACCCTACGTGGTCTCAGTCTCTTCGTGGGCAGTGACAGGGTGCTTCGGCTCCACCAGTCTGAACTCCACTGCTGTCGGGGTCCTGATGTGGGCCAAAGATGGGCTCTGATGCATTGATATTAAGGGGAAAAAAAGTTCCTCCAGTGTCTTTTGGGGAATGGACTATTAAGGATGTGCTGGTTCAGACCAGCAGTGCTGCAGAATGAGATCATTCATTGTCAGAAAACATTTATTTGGTTTTCAGTAGGTGACTTAAGTTGCCATTGGCAACAGGGAGGGCGTCTTCCTCAAACACATGAAGATGAGGCTGCTGATGGTACTGTACCGAGTTGGCATGCCAACTGGTGCTCAGGCAGGTTCTGTTGCCATATAAGGTTCAAATGTCAAGTCTTGGCGCACAGCAGGCTCTTAATACCTGGAAAGAAGTAGCAAGCGGGCTCCTTTCTTGATCTCGGCACTGACGGTGCAAGTAGTGAAGGACAAGAGCCTACCAAGATGTTGCATTAGCAACTTCATAACACAGTGCCCTGCGTGCCATGATTGAGAGAATGGAAAAGGATACTGGAGAATGATCATGTCCTGGGAAGCCCAGGGAGATGGTCACATACTGATTAGGCTTCCAGCATCTTTGTCTCTTCTGCTATGTTTTGGAAGGCAAGTGCTTGCAAGACAAGCCATGTTAGAGCAGTGGGGCTTAAGGAGCTGAGTATGTTGGGAAAGAGCTGAGAAGTGAATGGACTTTCAACATTGTCCAGTTGCTACTGGGGCCCGCGCTGACCATGGATGGCCACAAACTTCTCTGGAAGTGTGCGAGTGGTAACTAGCGCAGTAAGAGGGTAGCATCTGATAATTAAAAGCAACCAAAGCAGCCATCCAGACACCAAGAAAGCCATTCTCTCAGATATCAGTGTTCAAGATAAGAGTGTTCCCTGTTGAAAAGTGAACAGAAATGCCCTCTGACGTGGGCTAAGCCGTTGTGAGACCTAGAGTGTGTGCAAAGGACAAGGAAATCCCAGCTGGAGTTCACCCCTGATAACCAAGCACCGTCTCTGTCCCGTGCGACGTGCTCCTACACCCAGCCCCATGCATGTACATGAGCTAGCATGAGATGGTCAGGGCTTGATATTGAGGGTGCTTGGCTCATTTGGTGGAGAGCGAAGATCTGTTTGTGTCATCCCAATGGCTCCTCCATTTATAAAAAGCCTTCTGTGGGAGTAGAAAGACATTTCTCTGTGTGTGTGTTTTAATAATTGAAAGGAAAATAGTGACTCACTGTGGCTTTCATTTGCAAGAGGCTGCTACTGACAACAAAATGTTGCTCCCTGCACAAGTCTTCCCAGGTTTCCTGTAGGCAGCTCCTTTTCCAAGTTACAGGAGGCAGGAGGTTTTCTAACTCGAGACAGCTGAGTTCCCTCCTAAACAGCAGCAGATGCCTCCTCTAATTAGAAGAGGTTTAGAGAAAAGAAGGTTGTTTATAAAGTTTGATATGTAGAAGGAGAGTTATTTTTATCTGTGGCAGAGAATCACAGTCTTTACATCTGGTTCCCAGGGCAACATCCACCACATGTTCTTAAAAACTGTATCAAATGAAAGAACAAAGAAGATCAGATTTACCAAGAGGATTGAAATACAACTGTACAATTAGTGGGGTTATTTTATATTGTAAACCAGCATCTTGTAGAAGAGGGTACCAGGGGTGGTTGGGTATGTTTGCATGCATGCTCACAAGCCTGTGTCTTCGTGTTTGTGTGATACGCCTCTGTAGTTTTTGTGTCTCCTGTGATGATTTTTCTGCCAGTGCGGCTCATCATTGCCCCCAGCAGAGACCATTGCCCATAGCCAACTGTGAAAGGAGAAACCCTGAATGTCTGCATATTCAGCCACAAGCTCTTTGACGCTTGGCACTGGGATTTCCCAGTGCTGGCTTGCAAAATGCAGCAGCAACTAGTTGCCCAAGAAGCTGCACTCAATCCCAGCGTGCCAGCGCATTCAAGCCAAAATGTTTGGCTGCTCCTTCAGTGCCTCCAGTATCCATATGTGGATGCAAAGCAGCCACGTTCACTGTAGAAGGGCGACATGGCCCAGTGCTTGCGTCGCCAGGCATGCATATTACAGTAAGAACGGTGTCTGCTTTGCATAAGGCTAATTAAGCCGCCTTGGCCAGTACTTGGCTGGTGCTGAGCAGTTTGTACATGGTTTGCCCACCTCCTCCTGCTCTCAGCCTTTTGTCATGCAGGGACCTTTTGTGCCAGCCGCTTGGTGATACGATCCCAGTCCCACTGTTGCTGACTCTGGCCTTTTCTCCCCTGTCCCTCTAGGAAAGTGGAGGACCTGCAGTTCCGTGTGGAGGAGGAGTCCATTACCAAGGGTGATCTGGAGGTAATTCACTGCAATGTGTGGGTCTGAAACTGTGCCTGCATTCGACTGTTGTCTTTGGCAATCTCTGCTGCCTTTTGCCCAGCGCTGAGTAAAATATGTTGCTGTGGGGAGGCTGATGACTCATTGCAGTGTGTCGCCGGTGTTGAATGCAATAGAAGAAAAAGTTTCTCTCGTATGTTAATTGGGCACCGGGAATCCTAGAGACCCATGGAGCGCTAGAGCATGGTTTCTAAACGCGGCACTCGGTCGTGTCACAATACACATGGATTAAGCTGTGCATGTGTGTAAATGCCTTTTAACATATGTATTCTTACTGTAGGCTGGCTTGGCAGTGCAGCCACTATCCCTGCTGCCACTGGTTCCTACTGGGCACTATAAGGCACATGGTCTTGTACTGCACGAGAGCCGTGATGTTCCAGTTCCTTTCTGGGTACAATGCCACGCGTCCTTTCCTTCCCATGAAGTCATCCTCTCACTCAACGTTGTGAGTGAGTGCCCTTTGTGTTTCAGAAGGGCTAGTGGTCTGCGTGTACACAGGGATAAAGGCACTGGCACATAGCTGTTCGTAACGTGTGTTGCATGGCTCTAGCAAGGTGACAAGCTGTGGAGGCACAAGCACCTCCTAGTTAAGGATATTATTAGATGGGGACTTTCGGCATTATTTGGCAGATGGAGCAACTGTGAGCAAGAGACGCAACATGGAAGTCAGACTCTGCACAAGGCAGATCTTTTCTTTCAAACACACACATGTGCATACCCTCCAGGCGTCCTGCTTCTCCACACATCCTGTGCCTGGAGGAGATCACCTGTAGCAGTGACAGGTTCATTTGTTCACCGTGCTTCTTTTAGGGCTTGGTCTCTGTTTTGAGCAAGTACAGTGTATAGGGCTGCTCTCCTATGCAAGTCAGTTTATTGAAGAAGGGTCTTCAAGAATTTTTGCATTTTGTAGGTAGCAGTTATTGTTATCATTGAGTCTGAGTTGTAAAGATCAGTGATGAACTTCCTTAAATTTCAGAGATGCTCTGGATTTAGGCATTTTTTGGTCTAGCCTAATTATGGCGGAAGAAAGCAATGGGTATGATGTAAGAGTTGATGCAAGCTTTCATTCTAGCCTTGATTTGAAGCCATGTTTAAGGTCATGAAGTTCATTTAAGTTTCTTCCCTTTGTTTTTATGGGTTTTTTATGTACATGAAAATCATAAAAATTGGCTATCAGCAGAGCTCATGGAAGAGGGAGCGAGGCTACTCATGCAATGTTTTGCATAAGTACCAGTGTTCAGAACCTGGTATGAGACCTTTTTGTTGCAAAATTCCTAGAACAGTTTTGAAGCTGGTCAGCAAAGGATCCCATGTTTAGGATATATATTCCTGACTCTGTGGAGAGCAGGGAGGTATACTGGTACCAGAAGCAAAATGGACTGAGAGCTACTAGTGGAGGTAATTTTGATGATCGATGTATATGAATGTTCATTTAGAGACATTGGGCTATATTACCAGTGTAAATTCATAGTAACTCTATTGAAAATAATGCAGTAATTCAGAATTAATAGCACTGTTTATGGAATCAGGAGCTGGCCCAAGTCTTAGGAAGGGGAAGGGCAGGAGAGATTCAACAAGATGACCGTTTTCCCCACCTTTTCCATAATAAATATCCAGCCTACTTCTTTCCTTTTACTAGATTCTTTGGTGTGCTCGATAGGGCTTCGAGGCTTGTTTTCGGGAACTCATCTGTAGTCAAAGAAACCAGACAAAATCTGAAGTGTCCTAAATATAACTGGCTGCCCTGATTTTTACTGTGTTTGAAAATGTCAAATAATATTTTCCAGATTTGTCCAACTTGAAATGTCCTCCATTCCCAGAAGCAGAGCCACCAAAAAAAAGAACAGAAAAAAGAAAAAGAAAACATAAGATAAAGCAGACCCCTCAGTTTAGCTTTGACATGGGTGTGGGGAAAGCCAATAACAAAGTAGAAAGCAAAGAACAGGACATTGCCAAGAAGAATTTGAATAATAATATAGTCCCAGTGGTGTTGGTGGATCAACGTTGCTTCAATAAAATAATATTTTTGAGAGTTAAAAATACGACAGCTGATGTTTGCATGTGTTTGTTTTCCCATTTTTGTATGGGGAATTTACATGATATCATCGGTGGCCATTTCTGACGTGCTTTCATTAACTGTGCTACCGATTTAATGAACGAGTGTTTGGTCATTAAAGAATGGGGCATTGAACCAAAAGTCCTGGGTCCTAGTCATGGCTCTGGCAAAGAAGTTGGGTAAGTGGCTTAATCTTTCTGTTCCTCATTTTACCCAACGATATAATGGGCACAATTACACTTTACCCTTCCCTTACCTTACAGGACTATTGTGAGATGATTCAAGTTTGAAAATCGTTTTGAAATCCTTAGGTAACAGTGCTGTGTAAATGCAAAGCACTGAAATACTTTGGCGTTAAATTTCCGTGATTTATATAAGTTTCTGGTATTTTCAGTATGCTTTGTACAGTGGAACCTGCACTGGTCAGCTCCTGCACGGTTCAAATGCTCTGTTCATAGCAAAGATGAATGAGATTTTTTCCAAATCATTCCCAGCACATGGCAGCATGCAGCTAGCCATTGTGCTGGGAGAAACACTTGAACTGACCGTCTTGCAGAGATCCAGCAGAAAATCTTTGTGTCATCACTTGATTCCCTTTAAGATAAACTTTACTGGGACACAAACCTTGGGACTCTGCTCTGGGTGAATTTTGGCTACTAGAAGCATCCAACTTGGAGCCTGAATTCAGGAAAGCATGTAAGCCCTCCTCTGAGATAGAGAGGTGCCGTCCTGAATTGGGGCTGATCAGAGAGTCCGCTGGATCCTAAATAGCCACCACAGGTACCATGTAAAATCCCTTAGTAACTGATTTTTGTTTGGATGAGGTTTCCTGCCTGTTGAGACCTTTATTTTCTTTCTGTTGTGAACTGCCTTTCCTTGTCTTGTACTGAAGATGATGTTGCAGCCTTTTCTCTCTCTCTCTCTCTCTCTCTCTCTCTCTCTCTCTCTCTCTCTCTCTCTCTCTCTTTTCTGCTCTTTCTCCCATGTTGTTCTTTTTTCCCTATGTGTGACCAGACTCAGACGCAGTTGGAGCATGCCCGAATACGGGAGCTCGAGCAGAGCCTGCTGTTTGAGAAGGCACAGGCTGAAAAACTCCTCAAAGAATTAGAGGATACCAGGGTAATCCCAGCCCCACTTACCCTGCCTGCAGAACAATGTGCTTGCCAGCTGCATTGATGCCAGCAATGCCTTGCTTTGGATTTGGTTTATTTTTGTTTTATGTTGGTTTTGGGCTTCCATGGTTTTTATTTATTTATTTATTTTTATTTTATTTGCTCTTCCTTCTGGAAACAGTAGCCCCCTATAATTTTCCCCTCCGCTTCTTGTGTGGTGACTCGTTTTGGAGACTTGAGTTGGCTTCTCAGCCCCATGGCACCATTTGACACATGAGCTCTTCACTGTTCGCTGTTGGATTAACATGGCCATATAAATAACCATAATTAAACCCTGCCTGATTCATTTTTCTGCTTCTAGAGGTTTCTTTTGTGCTACAGTAGGAAATAACAGCATTCCATTCATCATTTCCAGCATCCTTCTTCCTGTTGTGGGTGCTGCAATTTGAGATGAAAAAAACAAAACCAAGTGGAATTGCTCCTTGGGTTTTAAGAAACAGCCATGGTCACTGGGATTGGTTAGACTCTGCACGTGAAGGCAAGAGATGCCTTTAGAGGAGTGATACACCAGGCCTTCCCAGAAGCTTATCTGGAAAGGGTGTGATGTAGCAGGGAGAGTGGTTGACTTCTTTTTTCATTTTTAAATGAGTGGATTTGTCATTTCTGAAGTTATAAGAATCGCCAAAGAAAATAATCAAGACAAGGATTTTCCCAGCTGGCCAAAGGGATTGGAGCACCCAGTCTGTATTTAAATAGGTGGGAATGGGCTGTCTAGATTTGCTAGGTGACTTCCAAATACTTCATTGATTAGAAATGGAGTTGATGGATTTAAGCTTTGATGCTAGGTGAGGAAATGCTGTAGATCTACTTGTTTGGTTGGTGTTCTTATTAAACATTTTCTTCCGATCAGTCCTTCTGTCATAGGCCCGTAGCCCTTGCAACTCCACGCAGGCTGCCTCCATGATCTGCAGAGCAGAAAGGTTGAAGTAGGTAGCCAGGAAGCTGCTCAGAAGCCCATCCATGGCCAGCTGTTTGTCTTCACATCCTCAAGCCTTCTACCTTATTTTAATTTGCTAATAAATCCTAACAAGTCTTCATGCATAGAAGCCCCTTTCTTTTTACACCAGGGTACCTCAGCTCGGCTCAGGGAGTTGTAAGCTCAGAACTGCTGAGCAATAAAGGCAATATTCGTGATGCACATGATCCTGGCTTTAATACCTACAATATTTCTGAGTGCACAGTACTATTTCCTCTGCGTGTCATTTGGCAAGCAGCCCAGTACAGAAATATAATGGAATTTGAGGACATTATTTTTAATAAATTGCTGTCGCTTCCAGGGAGCTAATATTTCAGCAGTCATTTTAAAGAGGCATGTTGTTGCTTGTGAAAACCGGCAAGTTGGGTTGGAAGCAAGAATAAAAATTGGCAGAAAGGTCTTGCCACAAGGAAGTCTTGGCAGTAATTACCCTGGTGTAAAAATTGGAATTGGATTGGGGATGTAGTTTTTCTTTCTTAAACTTTGACTGATGTGGTTGGGACTTACTGTAGAAAGGAAGTGGCAAAGAAAGGTGGAAAATGCACTGTCACGTCTCTTCTTTATTGTTTCAGTTGACCACCGTGGAAGAGAAGTCGCGAATCCTGCAGCTGGAGGAAGAGTTAAGTCTCAGGCACAGTGAAGTGGAGGAGCTCAGACAGTGTCTAAAGAACTCGCATCAGGCCGAGACTCCTGAGCACAACCTTGGCTTGCATTCGGAGGCTCTTCGTTTGCGAGACCAGCTGCTGTCTGCTAACAAAGAGCACCAAAAAGAGAGCAGTCAGCTGAAGGAAAAGTATGAGAAGACCCTGAAGAAATACCAGCAGGAGATGGAGAAGCTGAAAGCCATGAATGAAAAATACTCCCAGGAAATAGTTGACCTAAAACATAAAGTTCAACAAGCCACCAATGAGAATATGGGGCTGATGGACAACTGGAAGTCCAAGCTGGACACCTTGGCTTCTGACCATCAGAAGTCCCTGGAGGATTTCAAAGCCACCCTCAACACAGGGTCTGAAACCCAGCACAGAGAGATAGTCGAACTGAAAGCCGTGGTAGAGAGCATAAAGATGGAGCACCAGCTGGAGCTAGAGAACCTTAAAGCCAAGCATGATATTGAGACTGCTGTTCACATAAAGGAGAAAGAAAGTCTGAAGCTGAAGCTGCAGGAGGCCAGGGATGAACTGGAAAAAAGCAACAATGACTGGAAGATGCAACTGGAAATCAAAACCAACCAGCACCTCCTAGAACTTCAGGACATGAAGGACAAGTACCGAGATGCCGAACTGAGAGTGCACGAACTGGAGAAGCTACACAGTGAATATAAAGACCAGACGCAAGCAATAGCTTTCTTGAAAGAACAGATTTCTCTGGCTGAGAAGAAGATGTTGGACTATGAGACGCTACAGAAAACAGAGGCCCAGAGTAAGCAGGAGATCCAAAGACTCCAGGAAAAAGTGCTCGTCTTGGAGAACAAACTGCAGTCCATGGAGGCCCTGCATCCTTCTCAGCATGCAAATGTATGGGTTGGGTTATTCTGCTTGTGTTGTCTCGTCCATGTTGGTTTTTCCTCCTCAAATCAGCCTTCATTCTCTTGGGCTTCTAGGCTTCGAAGTAGCTTATTATTTTTAGCATCCATCAGTCTCTCCAATTATTTTTCTGAATGGAGCCTCAGTACTGCACGTATGTCTCCCCTGCCAAGAAGACAGGAGAGCAGGTTTCAATGCAGACCGAGAATTAGAAAGAAAAGGAGATGAAAGGCAGCTTGAGTTTTAAAGCTGAATAGGTTTTATTCTTTAGCACTGACAGTAATGCAGTTGCTGAGGGGCTGTGGGCAGGAGAGTCTCATCCCAATCAAGTAGCATTCTTGGCTAATGAGATACTTCAACAATACAGCTGTTTCCAGAGTGCTACAGCAACCTATCACATTACCGGAGAGGCCCACTCTGGGTGTGTGGGGGGGGGAAGGGAGCAGGACGAAGAGGCATTTCCTGCAAAAGAAACAGAGCTTGTTGCCTAGCTCATGCCTTAAGTGGGAGCACTTGAGAGGGGATTTTGTTGGGACTCATCTTGGGTAGCTCATTTAGCAGACAAATGCCAGCAGTCGTGAGCAGACAAAGCTGAGGTCTTTCCTGTGCTCTCTCTATAAGTACATCAGTCAAGGAAGTACTGAGTGATCAGGATGGAGGTTTTAAATGTAGTGTGAGTTTCTGTGCCCACACCTGGAAGCTTGCCCATGGCACCCCTGTGACCGTTCTCATGCCACAGAACCAATAGGCGCCATCGGGGAGGAAGTAGGATGTGCGGTTAATGTGGAGGGCTTGAGAATGGGTCAGTCTAGCTCCAGCCCTGGCTGTCACGGGTTTGCTTTGTAGGTTGGGAAGGTCTGTTTAATCGGTCGGGTAAAATAGGAACGTTGGTAAGTCCTGGTCAGGCAGGCGTGTTTACAAAGGAAGGTTATCATGGAGGTGAAGGGAGCAGTCTCGTGTTGGTGGGAGGGGAAGGGAAGTCAGCCAGCCAAGCGAAGTGGTGCACACAGCAAAATGCCCGTCTCAAAGGTGACTCATCTGATTACAAATGCTCATTGAAAGCCAGACTGTAACTATAACCATCATTATCACGGAGGGGTCAGCTGTCGTATCCAAGCTTATTATAGGCGTCTTTTCCAGAGGCTTTGCAGCTATTATACCCTGCTTTCTGTCGCACGGTACCACCCCATCCTTATGAGATGACATAAGGATTTGTCTGCAACTTGCTCACCCCATTCATACTGGGGAATGGAAAAATTGCTGCACAGTCGCTGTGAATTTGTATCCCTTGCCTGTACTTCAGCTTTGTACCAGACGCTAAGTGAAAAGAACGTTTATAGCAAGAGAGATTTCCTGGCCTCTTGGAATACAAGAGACCAAAGCAAGTCTGGAAATATATGTGGTTTGCTTGAGAGCATTGGTTTGAAAAATACACTCCTGGAATGTCAAGACTGTTCCCAAACCAAGATTTCAGTCATGTAAACATTTATGCATGAGCTTAACTTTACTGTTCCCAAGTAATTTCCTTGATTTTGATCATGATAGTAAAATTAAGGGCATTGACAGGATTGGGCTTGATGTTACAATTAAAGGTATGTTTATCAGCTAGGAAGGAAAGGAGAGAAGCAAAGGAAGTGGAAGGAGTTTTAAGTGTTAATGGCATGTCCGACATGCGTCTTTTTATCCTAGTTAGTCACAAGCTCCGAGTACAGGTCCCCTAAGAAAACGTAGTGGGTTTATTACTACAGGATGTCAGTGCAAAATGGAAGAGATCCAAAGAAGAGTAAATGCAAAGGAAGAA
>NW_017729013.1:5285516-5285982 GCF_001723915.1 Gavialis gangeticus | reverse complement strand
CCCCCCCCCCCCCCCCTAAAATAAATGGACAACTCCAGGGCTAGGGACAGAAATTACACACAAACCAGTTAAAGTGATCAGAAACTAGTTTAAACCTGTAATGAAACAGAAGTTCAGTGCACATACACCAGTTTCAAAATGGCCAAAACCAGCTTGAGATCAACCTGGTTGAATGTAGTATCAGACTGATTGAGCTCAAACTGGTTTATGCAACTTCTGTCCCAGAACCCTTCCTGGTTTAAGTTAAACCACAGTCCCCCAGCATCCCAGCATGCTCTCTGGGCTGTTCTCTCTGCTCTAGTCAACCAGGGAGCATGAGCCACTTCCTGGTGGGGAGGCAGCAAGTGGGGGTCAGAGCTGCTATGGACTGCGCTGGGCAGACGGCAGCTCTGGGGCGTGGAAGGGGCCACAGCCCCCCTAGCGCCACCGCTGCTGGACCCGTGCAGTCTGTGGCATACAATGCGCC
>NW_017729013.1:5279385-5280516 GCF_001723915.1 Gavialis gangeticus | reverse complement strand
CAGCTCTGGGGCGTGGAAGGGGCCACAGCCCCCCTAGCGCCACCGCTGCTGGACCCGTGCAGTCTGTGGCCTACAATGCGCCCCCTGTGCTGGGAAGAGGCTCACGCTCCAGGGCACAGTAACGGGCTGCAGCCCTGTCAGGGTCATTCCCCTTCACCACTCGAGTGGCAGGGTCGGGGGCCTGGCCAGAGGCAAGGGGGCAGGTAGGGGCATTATTCCCTCCTCCCTCCGGTGTCTGGTGGAGGGGGCTTATCCTGTTGCTTGCCCTGCACAGGGAGCAAGTGTCAGTAGTCAGACCCCGGCTGTGGTCCCCTGTGTAGAGGGGGGATTTACCCCCCTCTCTGCCCCCTGTGCTCTAGGGGGCCATGCCAGCTGGCATCTGGCCATGCCTCGCAACTGCAGCCGGGAGGGGGGAGCACCCAGCGGACCTTGGCTCTGGTCTGTGCTGGTGGGACAGGGAGGGGGGGAATTTAAACCCCTCCATGGTCAGTTCACTCCAAACTACTGCCATGGCTGGCCATGCCCCTCCCCCCAGCCCAGCTTCCCTGCAGCCATGCGCTGCTCTAGCGTCTCCCAGCTCCTGGTCTAAGCCACTGCAGGCATGTGCCTGCATTTTGTGAATGTCTGTTCACTTGCAAATTGGTTCAGTCTAGGCAGGTTAGACTAATCTTCAAAGATTGAATCAATTCAGGCTCTGTCTTTTTGAATGTCTGTCCCTAGCCCAAGCATGACAGCATTGGATGCCCTGCAAGCCACTTAAAAGTGCCCGGGTAGAAGTGCTTAATTGATCAAACAGTTGTTGTCTGGCATCGGCTGCAGCCTTTTCACCTGCTCAACCTGTGGGCTGCTGACTTGGGAGACTGCGGTATGCCGTAAACTTCTGTTGGCAGATGTGAGCTCTCCTGTGGCAACAGAGTTACTTGTCACTGCTACCACCCGCATCAGCCGTAGTGTTTGTAGGAATAGCCAAATGCCGAGCAAATGAGTAGACCTGTGCGCAGCAGCAAGTATTCGCTTTGGATTCGGCTGATTTGGAGGGACAGCGATTCGATTCAATGATTTGAACCGCTGTCCCAATTCGATTTGGCCGATTCGGATCCAAAGATTCAGTGCCAATTCAGAGATTTGGCC
>NW_017729013.1:5270601-5274385 GCF_001723915.1 Gavialis gangeticus | reverse complement strand
GGGGGGGGGGGGGGGGGGGGGCAGATCAGTGTCCCCTACAGCAAAGGAGGGATTAGGGCTGGGACAAGCTGCCCAGCAGGGGTGGGGGGGTGCGGGACTCGGGGAGGGGGGCTCCCACCACTGGTCCGGGAGGGCATGGGAGTGGGTGTATGTCCCTGGATCTGTGCAGGGCGGGCTGGGCCAGACTGCCAGCACCTTCCACACCCTGGGCCAGCCCACCCTGTGCAGATCTGGGAGCACACTCCCACTCCCACGCCCTCCTAGACCGGCGCCGCGTGGTGGCAGGAGTCCCCAAGTCCCATGCTCCCCCAGGCCAGCTGGGCAGCTTGTCCCAGCCCCAATCCATCCCATGCTGTGGGGATGTTGATCTGTCCATGCCCCTTCCCTCCTCCCACCACAACACACTCACCAGCTGGAGGCAGCTGTGTCCAGCATGGTGAGGACTGCTGCCTATTTAGTCTATGGCCGAATCTCCGAATCGCCGCTGAATCATTTCTGAATCGATTCGGGGGGGCTTCTGATTCGATTGAGACCTTTTAATTGGTCTCCCGATTCAATTCGGATTTGGAGATTGGGCCGCTGAATCGGGCCGAATCCCCTCCAGATGGAATTGGCAACCGAGCTTTGCACAGCCTTACAAATCAGCTGGCTTCTGTGTTAACCTGCCCTACGCAGCTTGTAACGAATTGGGTTTGATGCGTCTGGAAATAACAAATAGGAAGGAAACAAATACAGATGCTGAGCATATAGATTCCAGCTTTTCCATGCCTTCCAAGAAGGAGCTTCAGGTTTGTTGCTAACTAACAAACAATTCCTCTCCTGGAGTCATGCCTGATACAAGTACTATAACCTCAGGGTGTGCTGCAGCTTCCACTGAACTCGGTGATTATTAATTTGGCTACCATTCACACGCAGCCCTTAAAGACATGCTTCCCTGTTTTGTTGAGTAGATGCGACTTTGCTGGGCTTTAAGTATTTGCAAAAGTTCTTCTGAAGTCAACGTGAAGGAAAAATCCTTAAGGTTGCAGTTCGCTTATGTGCATACTTATTTTTCTGAATGGGAACTAGGAGCGCTACTGGTAGCATGCACTGAATCGCTGCTGTAAATCCCAGCACAGCTCTGTATATCTGCAGAGCGCGTGTCTATTGTGCAGTCACAGTAGCAATTGCAATATAATAGATAGAGATACCCATGTTAGTTTTTCAGAGGAGTAAACTAGCCCAACTTGTTGCCTGTAACTGCAGTATGGACATACCCAAAAGGAAAGGCACAGAAGATGCTCTTAGGCCAGCATTTCCTTAAGTGAGTTTCAGTTTTGGGCTCCTTAAAGCCCTTTAAAAAGGCTTGGATTTCTGAAGTAGCTGGAGCCTCATTTTGCTGAGAGTTGTGTTCCTTTCAGACCTCTCAGACTGAGTGCTCAGAAGCCAGTGCATCCAATAATACTCATCCCACCAAAGGATCTTGCCATGATTTATCATTAGAGCCTGATGCAAATCAGCCCCAAATCGGGTCTTTCCCACCCTACTCTCCTAGTCTTTGGGTGTGTAAAATTTCCACGTAAACTTTGTGGGTAGACCTCAAGCCTGCTGATTTCCTCCTCCTCCCCCCAGCTAGAAACAGCAAAGTTCAGGCACTGTCATATGAGTGGAAATTGGTCCTTCTTGTGGAAACTGGGCCTTCCCTTCAGTTAGTAGCCATTGGACCCAGCTCAGTACTTAGCTGCCTGCATGTCTCTTTGAGAAAATACACATTTGATTTCTTTCTAAGAAGGGTGTAAATCTGTCTCATTAGACACTAAGGACCCTGCAAGTTGTGTTCCTGTTCTTTGGTTAGTGTTTTCAATTCAGGGTCACTGGCTTTCTTTGATGCTGTGGGAGAATAATAGCACAGAGCAGCAGTTATTCTATATATGGATGTTTTGCATTTTTCAGATGATTGAAACAAATGATATTTCAGAAGAAAAGATAAAAATGAAGCAGACCATGGAAGGTAATGAATTGAATTGTCCTAGTTCTGTTGAAGTACTTTGTTTCAAGTGATTGTGTACCTTCCGCCTGTCTTTTTTGCTTTTTTGCTCTAGCAGAAACATCTCCCTGAAGAGGGCTTGGGGAGCCACCCGTATGCATCTTGTAGATCACAATGGTTTTCTGGCTTTTGCACTTCAAGCACACCTGTCTGAGCAAGGACAGTGGAGTACTTGCATTATGCTTTCTCTCCCCCACTGTAGACTAGTAATATAAGCCAGCCCTGTGGTTTGGTAGAAACAGTGCAGTTGGCTAGAATAATTTGGTATGTGCCCTTTATCTTTCTGCAAATCAGGCAAGAGCCTGCAACGAAACCCCAAAACTGGGTGCAGCTAAATCATGGATAAGGTGGTAGTTGAGGATGGATTGCATGGTGGTTTCTCTCTGCAATGAACCAAGCTGTAGACCCAGATCTGAACAACTTAGAGAAGAGCTGTTCTCAGCAATGGACATGTACATGTTTGCGCTTGGTGCAAGTCTCGGCTAGGGAGCCCTCCATGCAACACTTTGCCTTCATTTATATGTATGACTGGGCAAAGCCATTTCCAAGGGTGTAATCTCTGTCTCCCTCTCCCCTCCCCACTTTCTATTTATCTAAAGATCTGCAAGACAAACTGAGTAAGAGAGACAAAGAGGTGTCATCACTGGTCTCCCAGACTGAAACTCTAAGGGCCCAAGTAAGTGGTAAGTTTCCCTAATCCAGCGCTAGTGGGATCTCTATGGTCTTGTGTACCTAGGTCTTTACAAGGAGAATCTGGGCTCATAGGCTAAAGCAATGTTGCAATGTACGTGCGCATAAAATGTGCAATTATCCTGTAGCAGTGGATTGTTCTCAACACTCCTCCAGAAGGACTCGGTAAATTCCATTGAAGTAATTCATATGTCAGGGGAAGATAGTCTGGCCGCAGGATCTTAACAAACTTGAGAAACCAATAAATAAATGCAGCTGGGTTTATCATTCTTGGAATCTCTGCTTAAACAGGTCATATGCTGGATATTGCCAAGTCCTTGTAACTCGTGGACTCTGGTGGCAGTAGGCAGATGGCTGACCAGTGACAGGCTTGGAGGAATGGGCACTGAAAGAGGAAGCCACCAGAAAAGGTGTCCAAGCACAGACCGGTTGACAATTTTCCCATGTTCTTTTGCAGCACTGGAAAATAAAAGCAAATCTGCAGAGAAGAAGACAGATTCATTGTTGAAGGAGAAGAAAAGGTTGGAAACTGACCTGGATACCTTGTCCAGGAAAACCCATGACGCTTCAGGACAGTTGGTCCTGATTAGCCAGGAGCTACTCAAAAAAGAAAGGTCAGTCTTTCAGGAAGTAATTGCAGGGGCTGTAGCGTTATGGTCCTTTTGGAGGGCACTTGCATGTGCAAATACGCACCCTGGACGAAGCCGTAGGCAGCATGCCATTTGTTTCTCCTGGGGGCACCTCATGTTGCCTCTTCAGGCAAAGCTGAGAGAAGTAGTTAAGAGATCTAAGGCTGCTTTCCCCCACCATGCTCGATGGGCAGCTGAAAAAATGTTAGCCTCTGTTTCTTCCAGGAGCTTGAATGAGTTGCGGGCTTTATTACTGGAAGCCAATCGTCATTCACCGGGGCCGGAGAGAGACCTGAGCCGAGAGGTGCACAAAGCAGAGTGGAGGCTGAAGGAGCAGAAGCTCAAAGATGACATCAAGGGCCTGAGGGAGAAGCTGATAGTGCTGGTAAGGCCAATGCAAACCCAGCCTGGCTGGTTGGCACAGGAAGTTTAGAGGGCC
>NW_017729013.1:5262485-5265601 GCF_001723915.1 Gavialis gangeticus | reverse complement strand
AAACCCAGCCTGGCTGGTTGGCACAGGAGGTTTAGAGGGCCTGGCTTTCCTCCTGCATCTCACGCAGGGAACCTTCTTTAACTGTGCACGTCAGCTTTGTGCAAGTAACACTAAATGGGGGATTGGCTCTTCCTCATTCACTAGCATTTGCACCTTCTCACCCTCAAGCTTTTTGTTTCGTTGTTAAAGCTCTATGCCTAAAAACAATCCCATGGCTGATTCGAGGGAAGGACCTCATTTCATCAGTATTGTCCACCCTCAATGCTATACATAAATATAATCCTAGAGATATCTCCATAGAGATAGATATGTATCGTGCTATATGCAGATCTGCTAGATTTCTGTCTATATATTATAGCTATAGCAAACTAGATAGATGCCTCCCTGCTCCCCAGTTTATAACATTTGGATACACTTGGGGTACATTTTTGAGGGGAGATTGGTTTGGTTTGAATGTGGTTCCCCCCCACCCCCAAGTATATCTTCCCAATTTTCAAGAAAGGGAGGAAGGAGGCCTGTAAGCCACAGCTTGGTGCTCGGGAAGATCTTGGAGAGCATCATCAAGGAGCACATCTGTGGGGGGCCTGCAGGGGAGATCGTGCTCAGGGGCAACCAGCATGGGCTCATCAAAGGCAGGTCCTGCCTGACCAACCTGATGGCCTTTTATGACCAAGTAACTAAATCCTTGGATTATGGTGTTGCCATGGACGTAGTCTTTCTAGACTTTAAGAAGGCCTTTGACACTGTCTCTCACCCCATCCTCATCAATAAATTAAGTGACTGTGGCATTGATGCCTGCACAGTTGGGTGGGTAAAAAATTGGCTGATGGGACGTACCCAGAGTAGTGGTGGATGGGTTGTAGTCAAACTGGTGAGATGTGAGCAGTGGGGTACCCCAGGGCTTGGTCCTTGGGCCCGCGCTGTTTAACATCTTCATCAGCGACTTGGACGAGGGGGTGGAAAGCACGCTGTCCAAGTTTGCTGATGACCCTAAGATGTGGGGCGCGGTGGGAGAGAGAGGCTGCAATTAGATTTAGCCAGATTACAAAAGTGGGCAGATGAAAATAGGATGGGGTTCAATGTAGACAAATGCAGGGTGCTGCACCTTGGGAATAGGAGTCCACAGCATGCGTACAGGCTGGGGCGTTCCCCTCTTGAAAGCACAGAGGTGGAAAGGGATCTTGGAGTCATTATTGACTCCAAGATGAACGTGAGCCTCCAATGCCAGACCGCAGCCAGCAAGGCCAGCCATACCTTGTCATGCATCCAAAGATGCATCTCAAGCTGGTCCAGAGAGGTGATCCTCCCCTTCTATGCGACACTGGTCAGGCCGCAGCTGGAGTACTGTGTCCAGTACTGGGTGCCACACTTCAAGAGGGATGTGGCCAGCCTGGAGAGGGTTCAGAGGAGGGCCACCCATTTGGTGAGAGGGCAGCAGGACAGGCCCTACGAGGGGAGACTGAGGGACCTGAACCTGTTCAGCCTCAGCAAGAGGAGGCTGAGGGGGGACCTGGTGGCTGCCTACAAACTCATCAGGGGAGATCAACAGCAAATAGGAAGAGCCCTATTCTCCCCAGCACCACCTGGGGTGACAAGGAACAATGGTAATAAGCTGATGGAGAATAGGTTTAGGTTAGAGATCAGAAGGCAATATTTTACAGTTAGGGTGGCCAAAATCTGGAACCAACTTCCCAGGGAAGTGGTCCTCGCCCCTACCTTGGGCAAATTCAAGAGGAGGTTGGATGATCACCTGTCTGGGGTCTTGTGAACCCAGCATTCATTCCTGCCTGTGGCAGGGGGTCAGGCTAGATGATCTGTTCAGGTCCCTCCTGACCCTAGCTGCTATGAAACTGTGACTGCTAGAAACTTACTTTGATTCAGTGGAAGCTGAGGTTCTGTCATCATCGCATGCGTCCAGATCCTGGGGCTCTCGGAGCAAATGCCAGCTACCATGATACTTGTAATAAAATCATGAGTTAGCCGCGCTCTTTCATCCTTGATGCTTAAAGCTCTACATGCACTTATGGTGCTATATGAATCATAATAAAATCCACAAAACCAGAGCCTTAGAACTATTTACCCTTTATCAACACCTACGCATGCATTCAGATTGCTTTGTAAAAAAAAAAAAAAAAGGGGGGGGGGGGAAATCCTAGACTTCCCATTTTGAGCGCGAACTAGAGCTAACATGTTTTCTATTCATCAAAACATGTCAGATTTCCTAAAATAGAATAGAAACAAAAAAAAAAAAAAAATGGAATGGGGTGGGAGGGGAATCAAGTCTGCTCGTTTCCTCCTATTGTTTATTTCTTGATAAGGCATGGGGGGAAGGATAATTCTCCTGTTCTATTTATCTCAGAAAGAGCGGAGTTGACAAAAACAATAAACGAGACTCTTGATTGTTTTCCAGAACTAGGTTTTCTCCTGTGAAGTTGTTGCAGATTTCAGCACCCTCTCGTGGTGAAGATTTAAACACCTGACTCTCAAAGGCTGCCATGGAATTGCATCTGAGCTGTTCTTTGTTGCATTTAACATGCTTGCCTCTTTCCAAACCTCCCATCTTCCCCAGTCTGTTATTGAAATCAGAATCTGGCACTAATGTGCTTTTCTCATAGTTCCTGTGTTCAGATGAGTCTAACCTGACTTTTTTTTTTTTTAAACCTTTCACTCTCAAGGATAAAGAGAAGTCAGTAACAGACCAAAGGCGGTACTCCCTGATCGACCCGTCGTCGGAGTCGGAGGTTATCCGGCTGCAGCACCGGCTGGTCAGCACCGAGGACGTCCTGAGGAACGCGCTGGAGCAGGGGCACCAGATGGAGAAGCTCATGGAGGCCATGAGAATTTCTTCTGAGAAGACGCAGGTAGAGCACTTCCTCCTGCACTCGCGTGATGGGCTCTCGCACCACGCATGGCTATAAAATGGTGCTGTAGGAAGGGAGCTAGTAAGCAGCACAATTCCCTCTGACATGCATCACAGGGGCAGTGCACAGTTAGAGATGCTGTCCTTCAAATGAGGCCTAAAGCCAACCAAATGACCATCTGTGGGGTGTTAAAGACCCCCCGGCACTCATTGCAAGAGTGGGTTTTAACCCCGGTGTCCTGAGCCCAATAACAAC
>NW_017729013.1:5256146-5257485 GCF_001723915.1 Gavialis gangeticus | reverse complement strand
GTGTTAAAGACCCCCCGGCACTCATTGCAAGAGTGGGTTTTAACCCCGGTGTCCTGAGCCCAATGACAACATAAGCAATTAGAGTCTACCTACTTAAATTTCCACTGCAGTGAGAATAATGTAGGTAAGCTTAATTGTCTTCCCTATGCTGTAAATTTGGAGCTGCTGGAGGATCTTTAAATCTTTGCAAGGACTCGCCCCAGAGATGTCTGCATTTCGTTGCCTCAGATGGGAGCAAAGGTGTTTGTGTTATGTGTGTGTACACTTACTTATGCAATATACACCGAGTATATAGAGAAGCGAATAATAGCCTAATAAGCTGTTCATTTCTAGCACTGCCATAAGTAGGCTTTCAGTTGGTCTAATGCTGAGATGAACACTTTCTTTTCTTGTATTTATATTTGATATTGGTTTCAATGCAGCTGGAAGGCTCAGGCTGTCTTTTACCATTGTCAGTGTCCTTTAAAATGATAAAGGGAAAGTGAAAATTGCAGCTTGGTCTCATCCCTCCTCTGTCCTCCTCAGACTTCATCCCCTTGCAGTCTGTTTGTCCAAGTTTCTTGCCCTTCCTGTGAGTTTTTTGTTTTGTTTTTTTTTTCTCCTGCTCTTTTGCCAGTTCCCTCTCAGTTCTTGGTCTGGACTTCATTTGGGTGTTTTGTCAGACTTCAAATGCCCTGTGTCTCCAGTACCTGCCATAGTGTCCTCATGGTTGCCTCCAGCACATCCCTTGACTTCCCTGGGGAAATTTAGAACCGCTTCTAGCATCTCTCTTGCAGCTGCCTCTGAGAAAGTGGAGGCTGCAAGTGAGTTTAATTTATTTTAGCATGCTGAGTCTCTCCTGTCCTTTACCCATATTTCTGAGAGCCTTCCAATTCTTTCAAGGAAATGTGAAGTGTCCTCTTATTTACATTTAAGCCCTTGTTTCATCTCTCTTGCTTTCCTAACTGTATTTTTTTCCTCAAATCTCCAATCCCTTTGCATCTCATAGATGCAGTACCATGCGCTCCTGTGATTGTTTCCTCCCCTAATTTTTTTTGTTCCAAAAACATTTCTCTTGCAGCAAGCATATGCTGCAGACACCTCACCTTCAGGTGGATGCTTAATACTGTTGCAGGTCCCCTGGCACGGCTTTACGAGCACTCGTGGTGCACTGGCGAGGTGCCGGAGGACTGGAAGAGGGCCAATGTGGTTCCAATCTTCAAAAAAGGGAGGAAGGAGGACCCGGGAAACTATAGGCCAGTTAGTCTTAGCTCGATCCTAGGCAAGCTGTTGGAGAGAATTATTTTGGCGCACATCCAGGAGGGGCCAGCAGGGGACTGCATGCTTAGGGGCAATCAGC
>NW_017729013.1:5249242-5251146 GCF_001723915.1 Gavialis gangeticus | reverse complement strand
GGTCGGACTAGATGATCTTTTCAGGTCCCTTCCGACCCTAGAAACTATGAAACTATGTGTGGTATGATGTAACAAGCCATGAGGCCCAGAGCCTAGCTGGGGTGATTCCTTTATCCTTTTCCATACTGTATTGTTACAAGACCTAACACACGATGGGAGGTCATCTGGACCTATGCATGTCCTGCATCTCTCCGTAAGAGCAGAACAAAATCTTCTGATGAAGGGAATGGAGTGTGAAGGGAGAGGGATAGCTTGTTCCCTAAATTTTTCTTTGCGTTTTGAAATTTGTGGTTGAGTCATGTGTTGAAGCCCCAGTGAAGGAGCAGGGAGCTAGGCACTGTACAAAAACAAAACAAAACAGAAAATAGTCCTTTCCCTGAAGATCTCACCATCTTAAGCTGAAAACACAAGATTGAGTTCAGCTGATTTTTTTTTTGCTGGATCCAAAAATGCAATGAAAGGAGCCGCCTGTTGGGTGACTCGGAGCCCTAGCTTTTTGTTCTGAGCCATGTGGCATGGCTGTAGTTGTGTGCTGGGGTCTGTAGCATAATGCAGTCCTGGAGAAGCATCTAATGATGCATTAACTTTCCCTGGAGTTGGTGTGCATGTGATTTGTGTGTATTATGATGGACTCTACTGCACTTCAGTAGAGAAAGGGGTATTGCCTCAGGAGCTAATACTTTGCTGTGATAAAATGTGACCAGAAAGACTGCTGCTTCTCCAGAGGTGGTCCAAAAATAATAGTCACTCCTTTCCTGAAAGGACAAAGCACTGAATTTCTGCATGTGGGGTGAGTGAGAGCACTTTTCCACAGTACAGAACTGAGGCCCAAAGGGGTAAAGGACCAGATTTTTAATGGTATCGAAGCTCCCAGCTCCCATGGATTTCAATGGCTTGCTCAGGGTCAGAAAAGGACTCTGTAGTGGGGGCAGGGTTCAATTCCAAGCCTGCAGTGCTTTAGCACGGTGTCCGAGTTGCACACCCGTCCTTCCTCTTCCTGAGGGAGGGAAGTCAATGGGTACTTGCTTAAATAGGACCTTCAGGATGAGGATTTTGGCCCCTTAAAAGGAGGCTTGTTCTAGTCAATAAACCAGTGGTCACATTGTGATACAATCTGGAGCGTCTCTTGAAGCCAAGGTTCAGAGCAAGCCCATTCTTCCCACTTTTCCTGCCTTGCAGGCAGTACCAGACCCCTTTTCCACCCCTCAGACAGCAACCACCATTGTGTAGGGAGCTGCTTGGTGCCCTTTTCCCATTGTCCCCCAAGCCTTTCCTCTGTCATGTTTGGAAGAAGGACATTTCTAATTACACCGGATGCTGCTGCTCTCCCCTTAAAGGTCTTATCAGCCGGTGTGCTCTGGGTTCCCTGGATATGCATGGCTGGCCTCACGGTTAGTTAAAGACTTACAGGAGCTGAGACCTAATAGTGCTATCTGTCTCTGTCTCTGTCAAGTAATTGGCACTTCCCTGTTGCCGTGGCTGTGACTACAGCTGTGTGAGGTATCAGCTCAGTAATAATAATAAAAAAAAAAAAAAAAAATCTCCACGTCTGCCATGTCTTTGGAGACGCTGATCTCACAGCCTTGCAGGAAATGACAAGGATTTGGCACTTGCGCTTGTTCTCAAAGAATTTGTAATAATTGCTCTGGGAGATTTTATTTAGTTTCTAGCAAATTATGCCACAGTTTTATTCATTCCCCGTGACCTTGTACTCAGCAGAGCTCGCGTCAAATTTCTAGTGTCTGACGACTCTCCAGGCACAATCATGGTGTCTTCTGCAGCATGGAAGATGCAGTGTATTGTAGAAAATTGGAATGGCTAGGAAATGCAGGGCTGAAACACCCCGGGACCAAGCTGCTGCTCTGAGATGATGCGTTACCATGTGAGAGGTAATGCCCAGCCAG
>NW_017729013.1:5218379-5244242 GCF_001723915.1 Gavialis gangeticus | reverse complement strand
CAATCATGGTGTCTTCTGCAGCATGGAAGATGCAGTGTATTGTAGAAAATTGGAATGGCTAGGAAATGCAGGGCTGAAACACCCCGGGACCAAGCTGCTGCTCTGAGATGATGTGTTACCATGTGAGAGGTAATGCCCAGCCAGCCAGAATGCATTGCTGAGCAAATATCCCCTTCAACAAAAAAAAACAAAACCAAGGCTCAGCCCTAAATGTCTAAGGTCCAGGCTTCCCACATTTAAATCCAGCCTCTGTCCCCTCTGTGCTAGGCCTGTACTAAATGGCTCAGTAACATCAATCAGTTGTACTGCGATTAGAAGCTGGGGGTAGATGGAGCTCCCCGTTACGTAACATCCTAGGTAAGGTACAGAATTGGCTATACTGTCCACCATCGCTGGTCTCAGCGATTCACCCTTGCTAAACTGAACAGCTGTGGATGCAGTAAGTGTAGATGGGGACCCTGAATGGCAGCTGGCATGTCGTCATTCTGCCCTTTGGTGGCTGCCTTACCTCACTGCCTGCTGGTGATATTGCTGTTGCAGAACTTGAAGGACTCCATACTATCACCACTAGAGGAAATGTATCAACGTTAGCTGCCAACATGAATTATCTTGGCAAGAAGAAAGTGGTTTCTGCTCTGGGGATCTGGCCGTGACAAAGTCAGGAGCCGTTTGCCAGGGGTGCCAGGGCTTTTATGTTCTCATTTCCAAGTGCAAAGCAACTGTAGTGAACGCTAAATCCATTCTGAGGGACTATCTCGCTCTTTGGAGGTTGCTGCTTGTGGGGAAGTATTGGGGTTTGATGCTTTCTGCCTTCAGTCGAGTTTCCCCTGTTCTCTGTTACAGACCGTTGGGAACGCTGCCTCTGCTAATGGGATCCATCAGCAGGATAAGTCCCACAAGCAAGAAGTAGGTTATGCAGTGCCATTAAAATATATCTGTACCTCTCCATGCATGATCTATTCTGTAGGACCCCCCACCCCCAGTGCTGGTTTCAGGTCTTGGGCTGAGGACACCCATGGGAGCAGAGCTTGTCCATCATGTTGCACAGTGAGAACAATGAGTTTTGCATAACACTTCTCTGCAAGTGTGGGTGAAGCACTTCTCTCCAGCAACTGCAGCTACAGCTGAGCCTGGCCAGGAGGTCAAAGTACAGATGTCAGCCGTCACTGGAGACGTGGCTCACCATGACTCTGGAGTCTCTGCTTACCTTGCAAATGAAAAAGGAATAGAGAAAGCAATTGGTCTTTTCTGTGGGGTTTTGGGTTACTGACTGCGGGTTGCGGGGGAGAGACCCAGATGAGCATTCATATCCCCTTCTCTCTTTCTCTCTCATTCTCTTCCCCCCTGCCTTTGAGCATGAGTTTAGACCCTTCTCTAGTTAATCAGTTCTCTCCCCCTTCCCCTCTGAAGCCCGTGGTGTGGTTCAGGATATGCACTGTCCCGGTGACACTCACCCTCCTACCCTCTCGTGCTTTCTCAGGGCTTGGTCTCTGAATTTTGTTTCCTCCCAGGTACCTCAGTCAGACTGGGGGGCAGGAGGCGGTGTGGTCTAGTGTCCAGAGCTCTGGCCTGGGATCTGTAGGATTCCAATTCCATCTCTGTCCCTGGCCTGGTGGGTGACCAGGTCGTTTCACTGCTCGGTGCCTTGGCTTCACAGGGAGAGTGATACCAGCCCTCCTCTGTAAAGTGCTTTGAGATCCTACTAGTGAAAAGAACCTAAGGGTCATTAGTTCAGATCGTGGCCGTTCTCCCTTGGTTGTAGATAACTTGCAGCAATCCCTCCATTTCCAGCTCCCTCTTTGAGGCAAAAAAGCTTGTGAGCTATTATAATACCCCTGACCTCTCCTGACCACTTTCTCCTCTAACACAATCTCCTTTCTTCCAGGAGAAGCTCTGATAGAGAAGGGGGCGGAGAGGACCATTTCATGCCAGTATCATCTCCTGTGCACGGACAGGACAAGGGATGCCACATCTGGCTCAAGCACCTCCTAAGGACCAGTCACAGTATTTTTACTTTACAGACAGGACAGTGCTTATAATGTACTAACTGACTCAAGTAGGACAATCCCCTGATCCAAATTTTTCAAGACGAGCATCATTCCAGAATGGGGCATGGGGATGTCCCTGTGTAAAGGTACCTTTGTTTTGGTTTCTTATGGTTCGGACTGTGGAATCGGCATTGGCCGAAGGAGACCAGTGCTGTTAGTCCCACCTGGATGGCATGGCCTGGCTGACAGCTGACTGACGTGGTGGCTGGAACATCACTGGTGACTCCTTGTAACCCCAGAGGAACAGTGAAGGGATTTGCTTGTGGCACTAAGAAACTCCTGAGCATAGTCGCATGGGCTGCGCGCACACCAGTTGTCTCTCTCCGCCTCTTCCACCCACCCCCATATTCTGAAGAACTACACAGGTGAGGGAAAACCCCAGGGCTGAGTCCACTCCCACCGAAGAAAAAGAGCTAGTGGGGAACGCTGCTGCCTCTCCTGCATGGAAGATGCTTTGACTCCAGACCATAGAGACTGCTTTATTTTTCCTGATGGTGTGTCGTGCTCAACCTGATTTGAGGAGACGCTGAATTCAGTCCAGGTCGCTAGCTGCTGTCTAGGAGTCGGTGTTTATGAGGGGAGAGTGCCTCTCTCAGCTTTGCTTAGTCTATCTCTGCACCGAGAGGTCCCTTAGCAGGGCCCAGAGGCAGGAGCGCAGTGGTGCATGGGTGTGCTGGGTGCTCTTTAGACGTGCAATGCAAAGCTTCCTTCCCTCTGGCAAGCAGCGACTTGATTCAGTCTGCTGAACTGCATGGCAGGAAATTCCCTACACGTCCACTGATCTGAGGACATGTGTTGGGCGTAGTCATGTCAAGCAGACATCTCAAACCCCTTTCCTTCTACTATCCACGCAACTCCAACCAATACATATAAGGACAGGGCTTGCATAATATTAAGTTAAATTTGTGTGTCCCCCAACCATCCCCCATAGCTGGTTTAGGCCCTTCAGCAAAGTCTTCCCAGGAGTTCAGAGGAAAGGACAGGCCTTGTGCTGCTGGAGCCTTCTTGCCAAGGGTGTATTGTGTCTAAAGGCCTTGAACCCAAGGCCCTGCGTAGAGCAGTTCTCCAGCTGTGACTGATTTCTGTTCTTCCCCATATCTGCCGGTCACATCAAATTCTCTCTCCTTGACGCAGTGGGAGGTCTGGGCTGCTGGATTGTGCCCCACAAGATGCATTGAGAATCAGTGTTACTGTAAGGGCCTCTAGGACCCTGCAAGCCCAGCTGAGTTTCCAGGTTGGCACATGGTACCCACTGCGATCACGTGTGCAGAGAACTAGTTATGTGCGGATCCATTTGCACGCGTCTCAGTAAGCGTTTGAGCCTTGCACGGGGGGTGAATACATTCCAAGGGCTATATTCTAGTTTCATTCTTTGCACTAACCTCCCACTGGACTCGGGTGGAATGAGGGTAAAATATGGTCCAAAGTGTTTAAGACAAAGCTTCCCTATTCTCGGCAAATCCAAGGGAGCACTCGTCATTCAGTGCTTTGGAAACCCAGTGAGCGGCACTTAGTCTTGATTCTTCCAGATCCCCAGTGTTTCAGTAGGATGGGAATAGCTATGAGCAGAGGCAGGGCATGCACTGATGCAGCACAACAGCAAGGGAGAAGCTAATTCGTAATGGGAAATCTCCTGGCTCCCCTGGGTGATCTTTAGGTTTGCCAACAGAGCTATGGTGGCAGAGTCACTTAGTGGAGATTGGTGTAGCAGCAAAAGGGTGTGCGGGCTGTTACGCTATCTTCCCAAATGACAGAATTCAAGTTGAGGACAGGCCTTTTCTGTCAGCTTAGCAGTGCCCACCCCAAGGGCTTTGTGGGCACAACGGTATCAGTTTGGGGACTCAATTTCTTCCCCTCAGGAAGCCAGCATAGCTCAGCTGGCAAAATGTTATGGTGTAGGCTAAGCCATAGAAAGCAACAGCTCTTCTTGTTCCTCTTTTCGCCCAACTTTATGGAATCAGCAGGGGAAGAGCTTGGTTGGAGGTGCACATTTCTAGTTGTTTCCCATTTCTCTGGCATGGCAGCGTTTTGGCCACCTTTTCTTGTAGTGCAACAAATGATGCAAGCCTCCCGATCAGTTTGGCTCCTTCTCCATGTTGTTTTCTGACCTTCCTGGAACATCTGGATCAAAATCTCTTCTTTTCCAGCTTCAAACCTCTACTCTGTGTGCACTGCTTGTTCAGTGCATGGGATCCCTGTAATGGGATGGGGATCCCAGCAGGGCATATGGAGAGGAAGCCCGGCATAGAGAGCAAGTCTGGTGTAGTCCTGAGTTCGGGGGCGAAGCACCGTTCCACTGGCTCCCTACAGAGCTGTGCCATTTTACTCGGGCTGGGAACATCAATCTTCCTTTCCCTGTACAATTTTCTTCAGCCTGTTTCTGGCAATTGCTGCTGAAGAATTTAAGAAAAGTGCTGGGCAGCGATTGGGAAAGGTCAGAGCCTCACGGTTGCCCTCACTCGGGTGGTCACTGAGTCTCTTGCTGGGCTGTGAGACAGACCTGGGCTGCCTTTGCCTGCTGGGATATCAGCTGAAATGGGGGTTGAGATGAGAAGGGGTATCGGGGAGCTGAGATGCAGCCTCCACTTGGGGAACAAATGGGGTGGGTGAGCAAAGAAGAATTAAGGTAAGGTTGAGATCCTGTCTAATCAAGGAGTCTAAGAAATGCCAGGCAGTTGCAGAGAAGATTAGCACACGAGCTGTTCTCTAACGCTTGTATTTTCAGAGCCCAGGGGGCATAGGAACCAAAACTGCACTGACCCCCAATCCATCATCTGAGAAATCCCAGGGTGACAGTGTTTAGTATCATGCCAAGAATAATGAACAAGCCGGAGCTAACTGCCACGTTGAGACGGCATTTTTCAAAGAACTCGGGACTGGCCTTACTCTGCCCACTGAAGTCGGGGCAAAACTCCCGGGGACTTGAGCAGAGTCGGGACAGGACTGAGTGTTTCTGCAAATGGCTCCCAGAGGTTTGAGACCAGGCCTGGGAAAGACTATTCTGACACGTGCGCACAGAGGGTCCTGGCCCTTCCCAAACTGGAGGTTGGGGTCCGTCTCATTGTTTATCTGCTTTCTGGTGAGTTTTCTTGTAGCAGGGGAGTCCTCATCTCTGCATAGCTTCTTGCTCCCCACCCCCAGGTTGGGGACAAAGAGCACAGCGCTCTGCAGTGCCTCTATGGCCTGAAATGCTGGTGGTTTAAATGGGACAGAACTCCACTGAAGCCGGTGGTGTCACCAATTTGCACCATTGGGGAGCTTGGCCATGGGCCCTCAGCCAGGAGCCCCCTCCAGCAGCACCTGAGACGGATGAGTTGCAGGACGTGCAGCAGTTGGCTCTGAATCTTCTCCGGCTGTGAATATTCACGTTGCTCCCCAGGGCATGACTGATCACTGCATCTTCCCTGCGAGTGGAGATTAGCCTCCGGTGGGAAGGCCCAAATGCTTTCACTGGGGAGTAGCGTGCCACCCCTCAAGCTCCGAGTTGGTCCTTTTGAAAGACATTTCTGAGCAAAGGGATCAGCACCCTGGAGTGAGCCAGTTCCCTTGGGACATGGCCAATGCCACCCTGGGCTCTGTGCCAGCCATGTGGCAGGAGGTCTCTGTGTCCTCACCTTGCTCTCCAGCAAGGAGAGACAAACACCCTTGCTCAGCAGAGCTCAGGCAGCAGGAGATGCATGCTTCAGGGGCATGGGCATAAATCCCCACAGTGCCGAGGGCCCACCACAAGGCCTGTCTGAGTATCCTATACAACCTTGTCCCAGCTGCCAGAGACCAAATTAGGGGCAAACCCAGAGGGTAAGAGATTCCCCTCTATTTATTTATAAGCTTATTGCTATATTTGCCTGTTAACCCAGGTATATAAAGGACTTGACAGTCTTTTGTCTCACTGGCAGAGTTACTGGGGGGAGACGGTCAAAGGTGCTGAAAGCTTTTATGCTTCCAGCGCCCTCTGGCAGTCACTAGGGCATGGGAGACTAGCTCCCATCTGTGCCTTTTAAAAACTTGCCCTGACAATAATAGGCTCTTCAGATTCAAGGCAGGGTTTCTCCTGTGACCCCTCCATGGTCTCCGCTGTAGGCTCCGTGTCCGATTCGTGCCTGGTACTGGGTACAGAAGGCCGCTTGGGGATCAGCAGCTGCAGAATGAGTCCGGTGGGAAGGAGCAACTTTCCCCTTCAACCAAGGGTGCTGAGTGCGAGTTATATGCATGCAAGGTCAATGCTGAGCAGTTTTCTGGCCCAGTCAGTGCACCCATCCCAGTCACGGGTGTGGCTTGCGGTGAACCTATATGAACCTTGATCTTGCCTGGTTGAAATTCAGCCTTTCTATCCATTGCATTACTTCACTGGCTGGTAAAAGGGTTTATTGGTTTGGGGTCCCCCCCACCCATGCACACTTTTTGTAGAAATAAAGTCTCCAGGCCAGCTGGGCAATCTGTTCCAGATCAAGATTAGCAATTTCTACCCAGCCCTCCTGGCTAAAGAAAATCCCTAGAGGTGTTTGGGTGGCAATGCTGGCTTTATCCCTTCTTGCCAGGTTCAGAAAACTGGAGCAGACGCACAATACTATGCTAATGCCATACTTAGCTATGGGTGCTAAATTTCTAGCCAAGTCATAACAGCTGCTGCCCACCGCCCCCACCTCTGATCAGTTCCTTTGGCTTTCAGTAGATATGCATGATGGGTTCATTTAAAACAAACCAACAGATGCAAACAGAGCCGTAACAATCTTAACAGAGTTTCCAGTACTGCATTGTCATGGCAGCTTTTAGCAGTTCAACACTATGGCATAGGGAATTATTAATCCACTAAAATCCTATAGGCCTATTGTAAGTTACCAGAATAAAGACGATACTAGATGTATAAATGGATGATAACCTTTTACCCGTACAGTATGTATTACTATTTTGTAGCTTAGTCATTTTTTGGCTATCTGATTTTGTTAGTATGATAAAAAAAAAAAAAAAAAAGAAGAAAATGGTTTGACTGCTAATGTCTATTTTGTTATTTGATTCTTCATTTTTTTTTTCCTTCCTCTGTACAAACTCTGTACAAATCTGAGTCTAAGTGTAACTACTCCAGATATGTATTCATGTACCACAGACCCCACCCCTGGCTTGCTAAAGTGTGGTGAGCTCATCCTAAAATAATAAAACGTGTGGCTAAAGTCGGGCACCACAGTATGCTGCTATCCCTTCTCTTCCATCCAGCAGGGCACAGGCCCAGGCGGCGGTGATGACCCTTGGAGATGCCGTTTGCTTGCTGGTAATGGGAAGTTTCTCCCCTAGTTAGTGGGTGAACCACAGTGAGCACTGGAAAATGGTGAACATACACACAGAGCGGTAGGCCTGGTAACCAAAGCCACCAATTTCAGAGTCAAATTCAAGTGGAAGAATTTATGGGCTTGAGCACTGAGATACTGGATGAGGCTTCATGGCTTGTCCCATGAAGCCTCCCGCTGTGGAGGTTTTTCTACGCAGCTGCAGGAGATTAAACAGACTGATCCCTTCTTGATGTACCGATTCCTTCCATGTCGTTGGATAGTATTGCCCTGTCCTCCTGCTGACCTGAACAGCAGAGCTGCTCTTGGTGTTGGTGAGAGCAGCCGTGAGTCCTGCAGGAGAGCAACCTACTGCAGTAAGGTCACAAAAAGCAGGTATGTTGAAGAAGGGGGTACTGGAGGAGGGTATTGCCAGACCCGCACTGCAGTGTGATGCGCCATCATGAACAGGTGTGACCGAGTGATCTCAGGCCTATCTCTAAGCTTGCAGAAGCACAGCAGGCACCACACACTGGCCAAAAGTCTTGGGTTCTTTGTAGTAGGACAGCGATTTATCCTGCTGCTTTCTGCTCTGTGGGGAGAAGCTTCCCTTTTCCAGAGCTGTCAACCCAGCGCCTCTCCCAAGCGCTCAGTCGACTTGTAATTGTTTTTAATGTTCTCGAAATATGCGTGATGAGAGTGGGGAGTGAATTGCAGCAGCCACCTGTCGCTAATCTGGCCTCACTTCTTATGAAAATCAGGCTTAATGGCTCTCAAGCCTCCTAGATGCTAATGTTCATGTTAATATATGTTTAATCAAAGGCCTCTATAGGAACTAAGTGAGGGAATAAATGCATAGAGATCAAATGGAGATTGCTCTGGATTGGTAGCTGTAAATCAGTCCAGGATGCAAGTGTAACAACTGAAGGATGGGGGGAATCCAATGCTGCCTATGGTGGCAGGTGCCCTTAAATGTGAGAATTAGGAGAGTTGCTAAACTATGGGCCCAGGCACCATTTCTGTCTGCTGCCAGACTAGGCAAGACTCTATCTTTGCGGAAAGGCGCAGCAGCCACGGCTGAGTTCAGTTTTCTTGGCCTTGGGCTCTGGACTGGAAACTGGTACCCCCAGGGTGGGCTATGGTAGAAAGCCACAATCCCACCGGAAGGGTTTTGGTAATGGTGATTATAGGGCTTCCTGTACATGTGCTGGGGGCAGTTGGGGTTGGCTTATTAGAGCAGTTCCTGGAGAACCGCTCTAATTAAAATGCCTCATGATCATGTGTGTTAGCCCCTGCAGGTTTAAAAATGGCTGCGGGATGCTTTACCTAAACCTCATTCAACGAGGTTTAGGTAAAGGAAATTGAAAATCCCCAGACCCTCAATGCTCCTGTGTATGTTGCTCCCTAGTGATCCGTGGCCCAGCACAGGTGGAGAAGGTGTACATGCTTTGGCCCTGAGTGGGAGGAAGGAGGAGAACAATCTCATGTAGATTTGTTAACCCTCTCCCCCATCCCAGACCCCAAAGTATCCCTGGGATTCCTACCAGCTTTCCATGGACACTAGCTCCCATGTGTGATGCTGCTCACTACACAGGCTTCCCGCTGTGGAGGTTTTTCTACGCAGCTGCAGGAAGTTACTGCTACCCCACAAGGGGATGACTGCTCCTTTGATGGAGAGACCTGAACTTGCGGGAGGAAGGTGGCACGTGGCATGCTGAGCATTTGAGGCGTGAACTATGTGCAGCACCACGGAGCTGCTGGAGACAACCAGCCTCTCGCAAAGAAGCGAAGTCATCAGGGAGGCTTGCTGCTTCAAGGCCAGGAGAGTCGCAGAGCTAGGAAGGCTTTCATTCCAGTGCTTGTGTCCGATGGATTCATCCTCGTGACCTACAGCCTCGAGCGAGGTGTATGTTCACCTGGGTTGTATGCTGTGAGAGCTCCAGCTGATGCTGAGGTGGGATGGTGAGGAAAAACAGCAAGAAATGGTGATTATGGAGCAAGTGATGCTGGGCTGTATGAGCGCTGGCTTTGTATGTGATGTGGCGTGGCATGGCACACCTCTTCTCTCGCCCAACACTTCAGAGGTTGCAGGTAAGTGCTATAGGCTAGGCCCCAGCAGAACCAAAGGTGCAAAAGGAAGAAGCTGGTGCTGAACCCATCAATCTGGCTGAGGACCATTTCAAACCGAGTCTTCAGAGTCCACTTTGATAGAAGCTGGCACAGCCATCTAGCTGAAGGTACGGCTACCTCCACCACCCCTAGCTCATCATACAGGAATACCACGTAATCTTGACTGTTAATTTTTGCAATAGCTTATGGGGCTAGGAAGAGGTGTTACCTTTATGGGGAACTGGGCCCAGATCCTCACAGGTATCTTTGTTACTTAACTCCTATTTATTTAAATGCATCTCAGGACTTCTAAGGGTCTGTGCTTATATGACTTGCCCAAGTTCACGGGGGAAATCTGTGGTAAAGCAAAGACTTGAACTGGATTTTTAGCACCTGAACCAGCCTGTTCTGCTTTCCTTTGCAGTCTGGTCTCTTAGCCCCCTGGAAAGCTTCCCTTCTTTAGGAATTGCAGAGTTCAGGCTTTGACCCTGTTCTGATAATGGGCTAAAGGGCTGTATATTGATTCCCGCGGACATTACTCTGACCTCTGGGCTGCATGTGGCAGGATGGTCAATAATTTCAAGGGTGCAGAAACTCCCCTGGGAAGCAATAGTCTTTTGCCTCTCTGTTGCAAAGCATGAAGCATTGACTCTAAAGACGGAGCGTAAGATCTGCTGCCTTTTGGCTGTTAACTTGCCCAGCTCGTCAAACCAAGCCTGAACTGGGGAAGTGCCAACCACAGCGCTCCCCTCCAAGGCATCATTTGGCAGCCTTGACTTGCCATTTCCCTGAATGACCACTGGGTGTTGCTGTGGGCCCTCATAGACTTGCTTTAAAAATCAAGCCACCCCAGGGGCTAGGAGCTGAATCCTAGCATTAGGTGCTATGCCTGCTTCCATGCCCCTGGGAGGAAGCTGATTAAGTTGCTACTAAGTGAAGGTTTTATTGTTCAAGACCATTGCTTTCCAGTTACCTTCGCTCTGAAAGGCTGCAGAGCTTGAGCCCTGGAGGGTGAAATCCTTCCTTTGTAAAACAGCTGCAGCCTGGGCGGAGGAGTTGCAACTTCCACTTCATTCGCCCCTCGCACTTCAGCCCTGGTTTGCTTCCAAGAGCGAGGTGAGAGCTTGTCCTCTGCAGCCCTTTCAGTCCATGTCTCCTGGGCTGGGTGGCCCTCGGGGCGGAGGGGTCGCTGGACACCACAGCTGGGTGGTTTTTGCTGCGCAGCCGCTGTGCGGCTTCCCCCTTCCCTTCCAGAGAAGCCCGATGGAAGTCGGGGCACATGTTTAGCGATGCCCTGTGAATGAAGTACCAGCATCTCTCCATAGGTGTCAAACCGTTTCCTGGCCACCTAGGGACAAGGACTTCTTCCTGCTACTCGGAGCAGGCAGCCAGTAATGGCAAACAGCAAGCAGCCTAAGCTCCCAGCTCAGTGGCAGTGACTTAAAGCCTCAGATTTTATTTAACTCCACTCCGCAATTTATTAAAGTGCATATTTACGATCCAGTGCCCGCGCACTTGGCGTGTCTCGCGGAGAGTAGTGCAGCACAAGCCCTTGTTTGCAGACAGACGTTTCGGTGCTCTTAATCGTACAGAGGAGATGAATAAAACATGATGTTTAAAGAGGCCTTGATCGCAGTGGGGAAACCAAACATCACCGCCAACAAAAATATTTGCACTTTAGTTCCATTAGAGCAGCACAGGGCGGGATTAAGCCTGTAGGGGAGAGCTGCCAAGGGCCTGAGAGGGCTTTACTGCCCCTTTGATAGCAACGGGTCTGCGGCAAATCCACCGTGTGGTGAAGTTTGCATCCCGGTGGCAGGATCTGCGACTGTGGAGTAGTCAGGGGGACAAAACCCCCGATGGGGTGAGGTCTTGTCTTTGTGTCATGGAGAATCTGTGGCTCGGCACCATCAGTGTGTGGATGCAAGAAGGAAGTCTAGGTAGCAGGGCTGGGACCTGCAGGGGATTGTATGTTGTTCAAGATGCCTACGAGGGCTCTTCTTAAATCCTTCCCTGATGGTCCAGGAGAGCCACATTGGCCCTGGCTGCTTTTGTCTCTTTGGATATTTGGTGGGTTGTATAAGAGTGTGTCATTAATGGTTACACTCTGCTTACACTAAATGAAAGCATATTGGAGCCTTTGAAGTCTGTGGGCTGTCGCTTAGCACTGAAGGCACAGCTGAGCACAGCTGGACTTTACAGCGAAGACAGGATGAGCAAGGCAGCGGGGTCTGGTGGAACGTAAGCCAGGCGGGGAGCTGGAGAGTCCTGTGTTCAAATTCTGGCTCTGCTACTGCTGGTTGCCTCCCCCCACGCCCCCCTTTGAAAAAGGGCTGATGTTCCCGCCTTGGCATGAAGCATTACAGATGGGGGTGCAAGAAAGAAGGCAAAAGAAACGTTTAACAATGCAACCTATTTTAACCAGGTGGCAGCGCTGCAGGAGCTGGGGCTAAACTGCCTACGAGTTTGCTGGGTGGAAAGCCCTGGGGTCTTGCCTTTTGGTCCTTGCATCTTGGGGGGCACTGCAGTTCCAGGCAGGGCCAGGATTGGTACTTGTTTATTGTTTGTACTGCAGTTGTGCCCAGGACCCTCCAGTCATGGACCAGGATCCTGCTGTGCCTGGTGCTGTGCACTTGCACATCCAACTGGCAGTCCCTGTCTGGAAGTAAGTTCAGTCCTGGGCAAGCTGCATGTGCAGTGGCGTGGGGCTGAGGGGCAGGTAGTGGTATCATAGCGTGTTAGGGACCTTGCAAGATCATTGGGTCCAGTCCCCCTGCCCTAGGCAGGAAAGACAACTGGGGTCAGGTGATGCCAGTGAGGTGACTGTCCAGTCTCCTCTTAGACTACTTGTTAAATGACCTGTGGAACAAAAAGCCTTCTTGGATGAATCTGATGCTCTTGCTCACCTTAGTTTCCTGGCTCTCTGGGGGTTGGTGAGCTACACTGGTCCAAGTGCAATCCAAGTGAGGTTAAATTATAGATCTGCAGGTTTTGCGTGGCCAGGGGCAGACATTCAAAAAGCCAGAGCCTGAATTGGTTCAGACTTTGCAGGTTAGTCGAACTTGCCTAGGTTGAACCAATTTGTAACTGTACAGACATTCCCTCTGGCCTGAGGAAATGCAGGCACATGCCTACATTTGCTCAGGCCAAGAGCTGGTGGTGGGGGGGGGGGTGCTAGAACAGCCAGCCCGAGCAGTAGGCTTGACTGAATTGGCCAGGGGGGCATTTAATTCTCCCATCCCTGTCCCACCGGCAGAGACCCGAGCCAGGTCTGCCAGGCGCTCCCCCCTCGCTGCTGCAGCAGCCAAGTCAGGCACAGCCAGAGGCAGGCTGGCATGACCCCTGAGGCAGAAGGGGCAGGGATGAGGGTTATTTCCCCTCTCTACACCCACTGCAGCTGGCTCTGCCCGCCCCGGCTGCCGCTGCCACTAGCTCCCTCCTTGGGGCAAGCGGCAGAATAAGCCCCCTCTGCTGGACACCAGATGGAGGGGTAATAATCCCCTTCCTTTCCCCACACCTAAGGGGCTATAGCAGCAAGGGGGCAAGGCTCTTGATGGGAGCAGCAGCCCCTGTCATGGGGCTAATGTTCCTTGGCACCATCTCAGCAAAGGGCCGTGCTGCAGGGCGGGCAGAGCTGTGGCTGACTGCGCACAGCAGCACTGTGGCATGGAGGGGGCCAGAGCCATGACCCAGCACCACCACTGCTGTGGTCCACAGCAGCTTTCCCCATCCTGCAGTACAGCCCCTTGCCGGGAAGGGGCTCGCACTCCCCGACACCTTGACAGGGGCTGCTGCCCCCATCACAGTTGCTCCCCCTATCACTACCCCAGTAGCCAGGGGTGGAGTCAGAGGCCGGTGGGCAGGGCCATTTAGGCAGGAGGCAGGGAGTGGGGTTATTTCCCCCTCTCTCCCCAGAGCTTCGCAGTGAGGTCTACCCGCCCCAACCGCCACCGCTTTGTCTGTGCCTGGAGTAAGTGGCAAAATAACCCTGCTCACTGCCCCCCACCTAAGGGACCCTGCTGGCCAGCATCTGGGCACAACCCTGCCCCACCGCTGAAGCAGCAAGGGGGCAGGGCTCTTGATGGGGGCAGCAGCCAGTGTCAAGGAGCACAAGCCCCTTCCTGGCCCGGGGGCCATGATGCAGGATGGGGAAAGCTGCTGTGGACCACAATGGCGGTGCTGGGGGGGGGGGCTCTGGCCCCCTCGCCTCTGAGCCTTGGTGCTGCCATATGCTGAAGTGGGGTGGGGGCACAGCCTGAGGCCAAGCGGCAGTGCCCCTTAGGCAGGGGGCAGGAAGGGGGGTTATTCCCCCTCCCCATGAATGCCTCATGCCTCGAGGCTTGGGAGACACAGTGACCACCCGCGGGTGGCACTGGCAGTGGGGGTGTGGTGGTGGTGGCAAGCAGGGACTGCCCACAGGCGGCCAAGGTGATGTTGGCAGCCGGGGGGGGGGACACTGGCAAGCAGAGAGTGACGATTGGCAACCGCCTACAGATGCCGTCAGTGGGGGGGGGGTGCCAATCTCAAGTGGTGCATGTGCACCTGCGTGCATCGCCAATACCCCTCCCGCCAGCGTCCAGCATCTGGGTTCTGGCGGAGGGGACTCATTCCCCCACTTGCTCCACACAGGGAATGAGTGATGGCAGTGACAGACGGGGTGGGCAGACCCAGCCGCAGTCCCCCGGGGGCAGTGAAATAAACCCCCTCTGCCTCGGGCCATGCTGGCTGGTGTCTGGCCATGCCCAGCTCTGCTGCTGCAGCAGAGGGGGCAGAAATGCCTGGTAGACCTGGCTTGTGTCCCTGCAGGTGGGATGGGGCAGGGGGGAATTAAACCCCTCTCTAACCAGTTCAGCCAAGGCTGCTGCCAGGGCTGGCCATGCCCCTGCCACTGGGGCGGCCAGCACAGAAGTGCAGGTCCATGCTGGTGGGACAGGGGAGGGGAGGGAAGGGGGGAATAAACTTCTTCCCCGCTTCCTTTTGGGACCAGTGTCTGGCCAGACCCTCACCTGTCCCTGCTGGGGAGCGGAGGGGTGGGGCTAGCCCTGCTCAGCTGGAGCAGAGCACAGCCCAGAGAGCATGCTGGGATGCTGGGGGACTCTGGTTTTACTTAAAGCAGGAAGGGGTCTGGGGCAGACATTGCATAAACCAGTTTGAGCTCAATCAGTTAAGTCTGATACTACATTCAACCAGGTCTATCTTAACTTGGTTTTGGCCATTTTGAAACTGGTTTGTGTGCACTGAACATCTGTTCTGTTACAGGTTTAAACCAGTTTCTGATCACTTAAACCGGTTTATGTGTAACTTCTGTCCCTAGCCCACGTGCAACCTCTTCAGCGGCGAACCAGGCTGTACCTCCCGATTAGCCTGAAACAATGCCTCCCATCTCTCTGCTAATCTCGCTGTGGTATTAACTTGGAGGATAGATAAGTTAGAGATTGAAGGCTAGTCACTACCTAAGGGCCATGCTTTCCCCTTGATTGCTGACTGGACTGAAAAGCGGCTGGAGCCTGAAACACAAAGCCTGGTCCATGGTCCAGGGGGAATTCAGTCCTCTTTGCAGAATGACTTTGACACGCTGGGTCTATGTATTGTCAAGCTTGATTAAGCACTGCAAATTTAAGCCCTAATTCTTAAATCATGTGGGGAAAACATGCCCCTTCCACTGTGAGTTGCATGCCTTCCCCATTTCCCTTGCTATCTAATGAGAATCCTCGTCAAAATAGCTAATTTCCTTGCAGAACAAAAAGTCGCCTGAATACGTTTGGAAGCTGTATTGCACTATCAGAGTAATCAGAATTTAATTTGATGCAGTCAAGGCTCTAAAAAGATGTTATCAAGGGGAACATCAAAGATAGATTCCTGTGCTTGGAAATGCAACTGGAATACTTAGTCCAGATTTCTCATTTTACCAAGGACTTTTAAAATATCAGTCTAAATAACAAAAAAATGAATATTAAGTGTGTTTGCAAATTAGTGCCTTTTGTAGCTGAACAAAGGGCACTGCCAAACTACCTCTTTTATATGTCTGCAACTTTCTCTCATTAAATCATAATTATATTGTTTTGTTGTGCCTAATCACTCCTGCACTTCTAAGAATGAATACTGGGGCTTATTTCCATGCATGTTGGATGACACTGGGCTGTAGGGTTGTGTATCAGAGCCTATCCATGTCCATGGGACTGAGCTAACATCAGGATTGGGGCCACTATTTGTATTTTACGTCTAGCGTCCAGATTGTATCCTCACTGCTTTGCAGTATTACCAGCTCTTGCAAGATTTGAATTAAAGCTCCAGCTCCTGTTAGCAAAGTCTTGTATAAGGAGCTCATCTTTCATGTTAAAGGAAATGTACAATTTTAGCCCTTGAGCTTGAAAATGTGAGTTAAGTGCTCTCCAAAGGCTCAAATTTTTTGTGAGGCCTATACATTGCTATGTATTTTCCCTTTCAAATGATATTTTTATTGCTTTGGAAAAAGGCAAAGAAAAAGAAGCCTCTATTTATCCATGTTAAATCTCATTATTTTTAAAACCTGTAGCTCAGCTCATAATTTTTGAACATCAGCAACCATCAATTTTGTCTGTGGTTCCTTTTAAAGTGCAGTTCTACTGCAGAAAGCCTCATAGAGAGAGAAATCTTAACCCCCTCCCCACGCTGAATAGGCTTGGAAGTAAATACTGTGAACTGAGGGCCCCTGGAAACATAGTTTAGGTCCCTGGAAATGCAGACAGGCATTTAGTGCGCTTTTCAAAAACGTTGAGATGCCTCACTCATTAAATCAAGGTGCTTTGAGCCGAGCCAGGTTATGCAGAAGATGCAAACACCCTAGAAAACCATCACTGAACCCTTACTCTTTTTAAGTCTTGATTTCAAGTTTCCTGTGGTTCAAGACATCAGTGACAGTTCAGGTAAGACTTACAGCTTTTTTTTTTTTTTTGGGGCAAATTGCCTCTCCACACTGTTGCTTCCCTAAGGTAAGAAGCACATCTGGTGGTTATAGCAAGAAGGAGAGGCCAGAGGTTTACTGTCCATGCCAGACTTTGTCACACAGCCTTGAACATGTCACTTAACTCTTCCAATCTTGGGTCCCTGCTCTGTAGAAAGGGGTAGACAATTCTCAGCCCCAACAGGCATATGGGAGAGTCCTACCTAGTTCACATCTGTCAAGACCTTTGCCTGCAAGCTGCCAGAAATGTAGAAATGCTATATATGTTTTTACTAGTGTCCAACCTACTTCCTTTTCTCCTGCCCTTATCTGTTGAGGGCTTCTGTACCTCCATGATCACCTGAGGATTAAACCCACCAGGAATGAGTCCTGACCAGTGGTTCTCAACCATTTTTGCCTCAAGGCACCCCTTGGAAAATGCCAGCTCTTAGTTTTTCTGTCGTCAAAAAAGAGTGAAAAACAATAGACTTTTGGGGGGTGCAAAAAACTCAGAAAGACCCAGACGAATTTCTGGTTTTATTTTGTGAATCCTGTTTGCACCCCTAACAGTGCTAATATTGTGTGGCACCGCACAGCACCCTTGAAAGGATCTCGAGGCACCCCAGCATGCTGCAGTGCCCCGGGTGAGAATCGCCAGGCTAGAAGAAGAACATCTGTGCGCAGTTGCTCAGAGGTAATTATTCTCGCAGAGGCAATTATTCTCGCAGTCACTATTCCAGAGCAACTCCATGTGCAAGTAAACCCAAATGAGCAGCTGTAGCAGGTATCTATCTGTAGTGACCGCTCTGAAGATCCCCTCTGCATTTTGTGGAGTCGAGTCCTGCACTCAGTATCTGGATCTGTTGTGTGACCAGGTATGTTGGCCTCTCTCCTTCAGTTTTTCCACCTCTTAAAACAGAAATTTCCCTCTATAAATGGGAAACTAGCAGGGATGGAAGGGCTAAGCAGGGCTTACTAGATGAAAGGACTGTCTGGATGGAAGTGCTACGCATGGGATACTATCTGGTCATATATTTTTCTCCTCGCCCCTTTCCCACGGTGAACAGATAAGTCCTTCGTTCCAGCTCTCGTGCAGTCTCTGTGCTGCAATAGTCTAGCTTCTCCCCACCTGAGGATAGGAAATATCCCCAGCGATGTCGTTCCATGTGTTAATATATACACTAAATTTAGCTGCATGAGGTAAAAGACTAGCTCTTTTCGCCTAAAGACATTTTTCACACTTCTTGCTTTGTGTTGTCGTGCCTTGTCGTGACTCACTGATGGTGAAGAAAGATGTAAAATCCAAATAGCATCATTCTTATTTTGGTTTGGGCTTTTTTGGGGGGGGAGATAGGGGTGAAACGAGTGTTTGCAAGGCATCTCAGTTGTGTTTGCTCTCAAAATTGTGGTGGGGTAGAAGCTGTGGGGTAAAGGAGGGTTCATTAGAACTTTGTTAGGGAAATAACATGGATCTTGCATGTAAACCTTTGAAGTGATAATTAAAAAGAATTATGCAAAGAAGCAAGGATTTGAAACATTCATTTGAATCTCAATAAGGCATCTGTATTAAAAATAGCTGTGGGATCAACGCAAGATACAGTGATTTTAAAGTAAAGTTAAAAAAAAAAAAAAAAAATGGAAATATCTTCTCACCCCTTTTTGCTACCGTGCACGGCGTCGGGGTAGGCAGGCAAATGGATTGTCAGTGGAAATTTTTGCCCTTTTCTCTGTGCGGCACACGCCATAGATGAAAGTCACAAAATGCAGTGCAGTGGGGGCTTAAGAAAACACATTTTTTTTTTTCCCTCTAATATTGAAAGAACTTGAAAGTGGGTCGTTTAAAGAGAAGACCCCGAGGGACCGGATGGCTCATGAAATTAGCAGCTGCATACGGAGGGCCTGCTTCTCTGCTTGTTCATGTGCTTTTTTACATTAATGTGCTTCTCTGTTGACTTTAATGGGATTATCTGGGATGAGCTGCCCAGCTCTGACCCAAAAGGTTCAAACCTAGCAAAGGGTCCTGGCTGGGGAAACCGGTTGAGTTGTCTGAGTCAACAAACCAAGCAACCAGGGACCTGGGTGGAGATCGGCATCCAGATCTTGCAAGCTGCTCCACACACGTGAAGTCCTGTTGGCCCTGACATGACTCTACTTGCCAAGACCAGTGTTGGATCCAGGGCATTGGTCTCAGCCCACTTACCCCATATGGACCGCTTGGTGAGGTCCACGTCGTGGCTGACCTTGCTGGGGCAGTCTTCTCCCAGCTCTGCTTCTTAGAGGCGGCTTCCAGAACAAGGGTGAGGCACTTCAGCAGGGCTGTGCGGGGTAAATCTGGTACAAGCTTTTGCATCACTTGGTGCAAATGACTCAGTCGTGGTCACTGCTCTTAATGACAGTAGGAAGTGGGAGCAACTGTCCTTGTTTAAAGTACCTAAATGACTCCTCTTGGCAGAGGCTTTGTTGGCTGTGGGCGTCTGTGAGACCCACAGCCTGATGCAGGTGCTTCCCCACGTGAAGTGAACCAGAACAGAAAGGGGGAGAAATGTACATATGCCCCCTGACTGTCTTTACTTGCCTGCACAGGGCTAGCACCGTCTTCCCCTGATACTCTTTTATAGCCATGCTCTGCAGCCATTGCATCCCTTTCCATCAGATATCAGGGTGAAGTGGCTCACACACAGCAATGGAGCTGGCTATTCATTAAAACCTGAGCCATATCCTGGTTCTGTCTCATTCCATAATCCGGGGTATTAATTACCAGACCAGGCTAATCTTGTAGTTATATTTGCTTTTGTCTTGTGAAGATCCCATAGGAATATCAATGTGCTGCCTTCTAACCTTGTCTACTTGGTGCCTATTGCTTTGCAAGGATGCAAGAAAACCATAGCTTGGCCTTAGCCTAGTAAAGGCTTTTGTCCCTCACTTACCAGTTCAAGTCCAGTTTAGGCTGGTAGCACCTCCTATTTCATCTCTGCCTGCAGGCTGCTTGGTGGCCTGCAGGATTAGAGTAGGGAGAGATGTCCATGTCAGGCTGCTATCACAGATGGCACCCTTGCTGGCCACATCACCTGAAATCCAAAATCGTGTGGATCATGGAAAGTGAGTTATCCTCTTATAGAAGGGGCTTGTCCAAAATAGGACATAAGGCAAAATGGTGGGACTAAGTGGAAGAGGCTCAAATACAAGGCCTGTGCCATCCCTAATCCATGGAGATGTAGGAAACACTTGGAACTGACCTTCAGAGAGGTGGGGTGCCGACAATGCCAGTGCAAGCCCATGGCAGCTGCACGGGAGACCTGTAGGACTCTGGACTTAGCTGCTTTCAGCCACGTGAAGGACACGATGGGCTGCAGTAGTTGTAGATTGAATGATAACGAATCCATTTGTACTCCTCTCGTTGAAATGACCTTGTAACAGATCCTGGTGATGAGAGTCCCAAGAAATGTTTGCAAACACATCTGGGGGAAGCATAGAGAAGAGGGAAGTCTTGATTACAGGGATGCCCTCCTTGTCTCTCTCTCTTTCCCTCTGATATAACAGTGTCCTCTATATGCTGGCTTCTTCCCCATCCTGTCTACAGCCCTCAATGGCAGCTATGAAAGGCGCTGGGAGTGACAAGGAAGCGTGTGACTTCTACCTTGACAGGTGGCCCCACTCAGGGTAACGTTGGGAGCTTTCACTGTGTTCATGGTCAGTTTTCTGGCAGATCTCCTGTCGTCTTGAGCCTTGCAGTTAATTACGTGGAGAAGTGAAAGGGTCGAAGGGAGCTCCAGCTGTAACCTTAGCCGCAGGCTTTATTAAAAATGTATCAATATCATCCTAACCTTGAGCATGCTTTTATTCCAGTGCCTCATCAAGGCTTTCTCATTTGGAAGTAAAAGCCACCTTCATCAAAACTCTACATCCTTGCTCAGACAGCCATTAAAAATAATCCCGGCAGCAGCATTGCTCTCTGCTGCATTTCCAAAGAGTATTTCCACTCTGGGTTTGTGGTGACAGGATGGCCCTTGGCATTCCCTACCCCCAACCTCTCTGTGTTGTGGGCTGGGATATAGGAAAAGGCTCTCATTAGCCACTTCCTCCTTAGCGCACCCCCGTCATAATGCTGGCTTGCCCCTAGAGTAACTCTGTGCTTCTCTGGCCCCTATCTGGAAAGTCAGTCTAAAGCCAACTTGCTCAGAATGAACTTGCACTCCTGCTTGCAAACAACAATTTCAATCTGGTTGGACTAATTGAAACCCGCTGGGACCCTATGCACATTTGGGCAGTAGGCATTGAGGGTTGCACAGATGGGATAGTGTGGGGGAAAATGGGCGGGGAGTGTTGCTCTCCATGTTAAGGAACAATATACATCCTCTATAATCGAGATGGGATCAGAGGAGGGCCAAACCTCTGAAGAGGTACTGCGGGTCAGGATCCAAGGGGGTCGAGGGGAAAGGGACTTGGTAGTGGGTGTCTACTATAGACAGCCACACCGGGAGGATGAGCTTGACCTGGAGTTCTCCAGGCAGCTCTCGGGGGCCGTACGGTCGAGAGAAATGGCTGTCAAACTACCCTGACATCTGCTAGGAGGAGCAGTCAGCCAAATCTGATTGCTCGTATAGGTTCTTAACCTACATACAGGACCTCCACCTAATGCAGGAGGTATACAATCCCACTCGGGGAAATGCCTTGCTGGACTTGGTGTTAGCTACAGGGGACGACCTGGTGGGGAATCTGCAGGGACGAGGTAACCTAGGGAATAGTGATCATCGATTGATTGAATCTGCTGTCCGGCAAAGGGTGGGTAAACTAACCAGCAGGGCTGAAGTGCTAGACTTCAGAAAGGCTGACTTCGGTGTGCTCAGGAGATTAGTTAGTGAGGCATTAAAGCTCACAAGTGTTGGCGAAATGGGGGTCCAGGAAGGGTGGTTGTTCCTCAAGGGAGTGATCCTATGGGCACAGGAGGAGAAAATCCCGTTGTGCATAAAAGAGGGCAAAGGGGCCAAGAAGCCCTCTTGGCTGAACAGGAAAGTCCAGGAAAACCTAAGGGCAAAGAAAGAGGTATACAGGCTGTGGAAACGGGGTAGCTACCAAGGAGGAGTGTACCTCCCTGGCTCACCCTTGCAGGGAACCAGTTAGAAAGGCCAAAGCAGGATTAGGATTTAGGCTGGTGACAAATATATTAAGAACAACAAAAAGTCCTTCTTCGGGTATATAGGGAGCAAAAGGAAGGTGCAGGGTAGCACAGGACCCCTACAGGACAAACTAGAGCAACCGGTGACAGAGGGGGGACAAAGCTGAGCTTTTCAATGAGTTCTTTACGTCTCTATTCCTAGACGCAGACCAAGACAAATCTCCCAGTTGGATCATCGACAGACACGGGAGGGACACCAGCCCACCAACTATTAGCGCAGACTTAGCGAAGGGGCACTTGGAGGCACTGGGTGTGTTCAGATCAGCAGGCCTGGATGAACTCCATCCAAAGGATGCTGGAAGACTTGGCCAGTGTCATAGTAGAGCCACTAGCATGGCTGTTTGAGCACTTGTGGTGCTCTGGTCAGGTCCCAGAGGACTGGAAAAGGGTCAGTGTGGTCCCTGTTTTCAAGAAGGGGAGGAGGGACGAACTGGGAAACTATAGGCCAGTTAGTTTCACCTCTGTCCTTGGGAAAACTCTGGAAAAAATCAGTAAGGATCACACTTGTGGGAGCCCAGCAGGGGAAATAATGCTGGAAGGAAATCAGCACCAGTTCATTGCAGGGAGATCCTGCCTGACTAACCTTGTTTCTTTTTATAACCAGGTCACAAAATGCTTAGATGCAGAAGTCGAGGTAGATGTCATCTACCTAGACTTTAAGCAGGCCTTCAATACAGTATGTCATTCAGTTCTTGTAAATAAACTGACAGGGTGTGATGTAGATGATTACATGGTCAGGTGGGTGGCAAACTGACTTAGGGGTTGCACCCAGAGAGTGGTGGTGGGCAGGTCGGTATCAACCGGGAAAGATGCGGGCAGTAGAGTCCCGCAAAGCTCGGTCCTTGGCTCGGTGCTATTCAATGTCTTCATCAGTGACTTGGATGAGAGCATGGAGAGCACCCTGTCCAAGTTTTCAGATGATACCAAATTATGGGGCAAAATTAACACACCAGAGGGCAGAGAACGGATCCAGGCGGATCTGGACAGGTTGGAAAAATGGGTGGAGCGAAATAGGATGCAGTTCAACAAAGACAAGTGCAAAGTGCTGCATCTGGGCAAAAAGAACCACCAACACGCTTGCAGGCTGGGGGATGACCTTCTCAGCAGTGCCGCAGTGGAAAGGGATCTTGGAGTCGTAGTTGACTCCAAGATGAACATGAGTCGTCAATGTGACGAAGTGATCAGCAAGGCTCATGGCACTTTATCATGCGTTGGCAGATGCATGACGAACAGCTCCAGGGAGGTGATGCTTCATTGCTTCCCTTCTACGTTCCTTTCTAGTTGGAGTACTGTGTCTGGTTTTGAGTGCCACGTTTCAAGAGGGACGTGGAGAATCTGGAGAGAGTTCAGAGGAGGCCACTCGTATGGTCAGAGGGCTGCAGGCAAGGCCCTACGAGGAGAGAAGGGACAGAGGGACCTAGATCTCTTCACCCTTTGCAGGAGAAGGCTGAGAGGTGATCTTGTGGCTGCCTATAAATTCATCAGGGGAGGGCAGCAGGGTATAGGAGATGCTCTGTTTACTAAGGCACCCCCCGGAGTAACTAGGAACAATGGCCACAAATTAACGGAGAGCAGATTTAGGTTGGACATTAGAAAGAACTTCTTCATGGTGAGGGTTGCCAGAATCTGGGACGGGCTCCAAGGGAGGTGGCGCTCTCCCCTACCCCGGGGGTCTTCAAGAGGAGGCTGGACAAGCACCTGGCAGGGGTCATCTGACCCCATTGCTCCTTCCTGCCCGGGGCAGGGGGTCGGACTCGATGATCTACTGAGGTCCCTTCCAACCCTAACATCTATGAACAAAGGCCCTAAGCTCCGTGTTCACTTCCCTATAATGTCTAAAGACAGCATGAAGGGTAGGGCTAATACTGACATCCAGGTCTTGCTCACCTGGGCAACACCTTGGTGACTGAGAAAATAGATGCAACAGACCTTGGAAGTGATGGTCCTCTTAGGAATGGTGAGGCTTGTCAGGCTTTCTAAAGCTCCATTTCTTCTTACCTAATGTCTCTAATTCTAACTAACGCATATGTGGGAGAAAAGTTTTCTGTGTTAAAGGCTGTCTCTCCTGCCCCCACCCTTCCAGTGAAGATGAGACCGCTCACGGTTGTCCTCAGAGACAGCCGAGGAAAGGCAGACTGGTACCAAAGAGACTGTGTCCCACCGCACGCGTGTCCAAGCTCTTATGCATGCTAAAGAAGAGGATGTGCGCACACACATGCACCCCGCCTCCGTTTCTAACAGTATCGGGCTTCTGGGTGGCTGATGTGAGCCGCTAGAAGCCTTGCTGTCCACAAGCGCCCCTGAAGCTCCTGCTGAGGTTCCTAGAAGTTGTGGATCCTTGTCACGCCTGAAACTCAGAGTCCAGTATATCAAGTGGCATACCCAACAGCTGACAGACTCCAAATTTGCAGTCTCTCTTTAAAAGTGGCCCCTTCCCCTCTCTGACTCAGTCTCTCCTCATCGATGGGCTGCTGGGACTCTGCATGACACTGTAGGGATGGAAAGGGCTTCAGGAATGTGTTCTGTATCATGAACTGTGTACATTTGGTGCTGGTAAATCATCTTAGTTGCAAGCTGATGTTTCCAAATATCATGAGAGGTGACTTCCCTTGGCATGCTAGGGCGAGCTCGTAATGAATAGGTACCCTCCCCACTTTTTGGTTAGGATCTTGACAGCCTTTTCTGCAGGTTTGTCTGCTTATGTATGTTGGGAAGTGACTTGCTTTGAATTATTCACAGATTTCAGTTTCAATATGCAGATAATTAATTACCGGCTCCTCACTCTGCTTAGGAGCATTTTATACATTTTCCACTCTGCAAGAAACAAGCTGCATACAAATGGGGCCATTTGCAGAAGTCAGAACAACAAGAATGGATTCCTAATTACCTGGCAGAATAAATAGAGTTCTGCGCAGGTAAATTGGGGATTAATATTCTTCCTGAGAATAGCTGCTCATGATGCGGTGAGGGCCACGTACTTCCTGAAAGAAAAAAAACAACAACAGGGCAGTATGCAAAGATGACGGTCTTTTGCTTTGAATAGAGACTAGCCTGGACCTGGTACTTGGGTGACGAGAAGCTTTCCTGAGTTGACAATGGTGACATATTTTTGAAAATGGATCTTCCCGCCACCTCTTCCATTCTCCACAGAGCTTTGTAAGGGCCCCAAATTGGTATCATTCCTTCAATAGGGGCCTCGTCCTCATGGAAATAATTTAGGGGTGAATTCAAGACACTTGGAGAAGTGTGCACCCGTTGGGCCAGAACAAGCCCACGTTGTGCTCTAGTGTTGCAGCAGAAGCGGCAATGCAGGGAAGTGACAAGGCAGGTGGGGATGTTACGTGTCGATCATATAAAAATTAAATGTGGGCATCCCCAGGTGCCCCAGCAGGCTTTGGAATAGAGAGTCTACCCGAGAGCCTTACTCTGGGTTAGTGGAGATTTACCCTGTTGCTGAAGAGGTTTCTTGCCAGTTTTGCTCGCGTGTCTTTCCAAAACATCTTTTCGGCTTCCGTTTATTTAATCTAATTTTAATTATAAATTGCTGAACGTGGGACCTATTAGAGAGGTACTGATAGCTGAAGGGAAGCGCTGTGATTGTGCCTGGAAACAAATACTTCCTCTCACTTGGAGTGATGCTGGGGAGCGTAGCCAGACGCTCTTGCTCCGTGGAGACGTGCCAAGGAGAAAATCGTGGAACTTGAACCCCTACCGTGACTTCAGCCCACATCCATTAAGCAGAGTACCTAGCTCTGCTTACAGACCTGGCAGGGAACCTGTCTGGGTGCAGAGGAGCGGCACTGTGAAGCGAGATCTTGCCCTTTGGTTGAAAGAACCGGGCCCTTTCGGAAGCTGACCTGGACTTGTTGCAGGGTTGCACCAGCAGCGACAGCCCCAGCTTCATACACTCCTAGCATACATCTGCACTCAGGTGCCTGCAGCCTGAGTACACAAACCAAGCCAGTTCTTGGCAGTGCAGGACTCTTGGCAGTGCAGGACAGGCCTATACTCAACTTCCTGGGGCTGTTTTAGAGTCACGACTATGTTACTAGCAAGACCACAGCTAGCTAGTAGAAACCTTAGTGGGGTATAGCTGAGCTGTAGCCACAATGTCTATGGCATGGACCATGGCTTGGTAACAAGGGGCCAGGGGGATGAGAAAAGCTGCTCTGCTCTGGCCGTCTCCAGGTGCTGTCCTTCCTGCAATTAAAGAGAGAGTGTCCCTTTCTTAAGCAGTGGATCTGGAATAGCTGGAATGAGGTAGGAAAGGGGCAGGAGTGAAAACTCCCACTGAGTTGCACATACTCAGTTGCAACAATCTGCTCCAGCATCTCCTCCCAGGCAGGG
>NW_017729013.1:5212760-5213379 GCF_001723915.1 Gavialis gangeticus | reverse complement strand
ATACCCCCTGCATCATATCCTGGCATGCTGTCTGAGCTGGGAGGGACTCACTGCTCCACAGCAGGGCTGGCCCCTCCCCTCTGCTCCCAGGCAGGGTTTCAGGGCTTCGCTTCAAAGAGCCTTTTGCTGTTTCTAGCCATTACCTAAACTATGGCCAGGGTCCAAGCTAACCTTCCAGCAACACAAAGGGTCTCAGGTGTAAGAATGGGACCACTTCACCTGCACCGTTCTCCTTTACGGCCTCCCAAAGCAAGGGCTGGCACCATGTTCGGATGTGTTATTCAGTTAGTGTTTGTATTTCCTTAGAGCCTAGGAGCCAGAGTCTTAAACCTGGACCCCGCTGTGCCGGGCACTGCAAATGCAACACCAAAAGACGGTCTCTGCCCCAAAGAGCCTACAACCTAAGCAAGCAGTGACACCTTTCTTCTTAAGCATTGTAAGTACATAGAGTTCCACATTCTCAATTTTTATGAAAGAAAAAAAAAATCTGGGAATTTTTTGGGCTTTATCTTCAAAACATAAAAATTGGGATGAAATTGGGATAAAAGGGTAGGGGGAGTGGGTTGGGACTGGCCATCGATGTTTAAAAATAGGCCCTGATACAAAAGAGGTCAAGAAC
>NW_017729013.1:5208405-5212663 GCF_001723915.1 Gavialis gangeticus | reverse complement strand
TGGGTCCTTCTCAACTTGGAAGGGGCAGGGGTGCAGCGCAGCCTATTGGCCGCTCCCGGGGCTACAGCAGGGGGCAAAGCTGGGGGAGCTGTCAGTGGGCACCGGGCAGAGGGGCACAGCTCTTGCTTTTACATGCCCCCCAGGAGGGCTGCGGGCTGGGGAGCTATGCCAGGTTCTTCCCAGGGGTTGCATGTCCCTGGATCTGTGCACGGGATGAGACCAGGCTGCCAGCGGGAAGAGCCTGGTGCTGCCGCCTGCCCCAGCCTGCAGGGAGCGGGGCTGGGCTCTCCCACCTGCCCCCATGGGGCTCGCAGCTCCCAGCACCCAGGCCAGGGCAAATGCCAGAGCCATCGGGGGGCAACTCAGATCTGCCAGCCCTGGGAGCGATTCCCACCCTGCCCAGGGTCAGAGCCCTGCGCCCTCAGGCAGCAGATCTAGATCTTCCCCTGGCCCCCACGCAGCCACCACCACCCCTTGCTCCACATGTGGCCACCACCATCACCACCGCCCCTCCCCGCGTCCAGCCAGAAACCCCTGCCTCGGGTAATGAGCACAGGGGCACTTTTAGCTTACCGGCACCACCCATTTTTCAGTTCAAAGCCCTTTTAACCGGCACAAGTGGGGAATGGGCTATTCCCCACTCGTGCCTGTTAACAGGGATTTGAACTGAAAAATGGGCGCAAGTCAGTAAAAACTGAATGACTTAAAAAAAATAAATAAATCGGGGATTTATCCGTGAAAATTGGTAAAAACTGAGAATGCTCTAAGTACATTAAGAAAAATAAAGCATTTTCGTTTGGCTACAAGAGAAGCTTGGGGGGAAAAACAGGGCACGATCTTTGCAAGGCTACTGTCTGCTGCCTTACCCAGCCAGGGCTTATGCCTTGCACGTCTTTTTTCTGGCTGGTGTTTCAGGTGGAGCCCTGGCCAGCTCTGACCCGATTTACTTTAATCTCAACCATCACATTTTTTTTTTCCCTTTCTTTTCTTTTCCTTGTAAAGGCAAATTAGGAAACAAACATCACATCAGCAAAGTCCAGCTAATCCTTTGTGAAAGTTACAGATTGCTAATCAGGCTCCAAAGCCAGCTGGCTGCCTTGTCTGGAGTGTGCTAATGCAGGAAGCTCCCCGAGGCAGACGCGCGGGGAAGAAAAGTCTCAAACTTCAGCATTGAGACATTCTTTTGGCAGTGCTGGCAATTCCTGTTGCCATCACACATAACTCCTGTTCCTGGACAAGTTGAGACCCACATGTGCAAGCCTCTGACTCGATGATAGTAACTCCTGAAGCCTCCTTTTGGGTTTTGCTTGTGCAGTGTGAGGATTAAGGAAAGCCAAACTGCCAGTGCAGTTCAACTATGGGCTTGAATCGTGGTCAAGCTGGCTATCCCGACGGGGTGTGCTATAAATAAGTAGGAGACTGAGACAAGCCAGCAACTATGCCTACAGAGAGCAAAGAATGGAACTGATGGGATCCTCCTAAATGGCTCTGTACAAGCTGCGCTTGGTTGCTTTGAAGCAAACCCATCAAGAGAGAGGTTGGTCTCTAGGGATTACTAAGGGGAGAGTGTGGTCAGGTCTATCGGCCTGAAAAAGAAGTTACTTTGCTACTGAGTTCTCTCTCAGCTAGAGAGAAACCTGACTGAGAAACCAGATTGGAGAGCTCAGTAACTTTGGTTTGGACTGAAGTGTGTTCTAGTTATAATCCAGGCCAGGTGCTCTCGGACACTGCAAGAGCCTGATGGAGAACTTCGAAGTAACCTGGGTGTCTGTGGTTCTGGAATAGGGTGAGAATTTTTTTTTTTTCCCAAGATAAGGAGGAGACAGCTTCTGTTTCTTTGTGGAGTCCTGAAAAGCATTATTGCTAGCCAAAATTCAGCAGTCTGAAGGTTTGCCGGTAGAAAGAAGACATTGGTGATGGAGCCACATAAACCTTTGATGTAATCTTGTTCGTTTAACCCTGCCTCCCTAAGTACAGGTGGGATTGAACAACAAGGGGAAGTTTCTTTGCTCATAGCTGCAAACCAGCACTTAAACCCAAAGCTCTGCATTTTACCCTTAGCTCATGCTTTCCATGCATGCATAGCAGTGTCATGTATGTAGTGATAGAAGTTATACCTTGGATATGCTCCCTGACATAGGAAACTGAGGAGGGTGGGAATTGTCAAATGGTTCCTGGGTTAGGGAGTAGTTCGTAAAAGAAAGACCATGTAAAATCATATGAAATCTATGAGACAGGGGTCGGTAGAGGTTTAATTATGGAGCGGTAGGCCAAGTTTGTCATTTAGTTCTTCTCATTCTTGTGTGCCTGTACTTATTGAACCCAATGATCACCACAATACCTCAACTTCCTCTTTCTCAATCTCATACTCTTCAACACACATTACTGAGCTCAAAATAATGTTCAGCACAGCTTTTTCACCCATATCATTTGAATTCCAGAGTGAATTGCATATTCCTTTTTTTTGGGGTGGAGATATATGCCTGTATCTTGGGTTTGGAAGTGGCCATTATTTCAGCTACTACTTCTATAAAGGAGCTTCAAGACTTATTTCAACTTAAATTGAGCTGCTAGTGGTTAAGTGGATCAGCTTGAATGGGGTTTAACCCAATCTAAAATATTTTTCAGCCCCTCCTGAAGGGGAAACTTTCATTTATGGAAAATGGGAAGGAAAAGCTTTTTAATTAAGCAAAAGAAACACCTGAAAACATAGCCTGAACATTAGCTTTCAAGGCTTTAGCTGCTAGCTAGAAAGTTGGAAGAATTTTTGTTATTCCATTAAGACCATTAGCAACAAAGAAGTGGTTGTGACAGATGCTAAATTCCTTTTCTGAGCTTTTCTTTGATTGTAGCTAATACATTTATTAACTGATGTATTTGTAAATGCGCAGGAAGTTAATTCTGTTCTATGGGCAACTGCTATGATTTTTGGGAGGATCCACGGGGTGGGGGTTTATCCATAACAAGGAGGCTGCATCCCAGTGTTCAATGCAAAACTCCAATAAGCTTTAGCTGTTGTGCTGCAACTAGTGTTCAGCAATAGTCTGCAAATGGTGCGATTCCCTTTAGTTCAAACAACTTAGAATAATGTTTCTTAGTGATGAAGGTCTGGGATTAGATCCCCATGGCAGCCCAAGTAGGGATCTAATATATATATCCCAGACCTTCATCACTAATCTATATATTAGTCTTGTCACTCAAACCCACCAGCTCAGTGTCTGGACACCACCTTCCACCATTACCGGATTGACCATTCCTAGTCATATTACCTTGTCATATTACTATGGCTAGGAATGGTCAATCCGGTAATGGTGGAAGATGGTGTCTTGGCCTGTCTCTGGACGTCTTGACACCAGACTCTGAGCTGGTGGGTTTGAGTGACAAGACACAGGTTGTCTAGGGGAGGCAGCCCTCAGTCTCCACGGAGGTTTAGCTACCACTGCTCCAGACACAAGAATGGATGCAGCCGGCTGAGCTGCTGCTGTGAATGCGTCACCTGGTGATCGCACCTCCCTTTGCCAACACCAATCCCTAACTAAAGGTCTTTCACACTTGCAAAACCACGGGGGGCTGCTTCCTGCTTCCTTGAATAGTGCAAGATAAGCAGTGTATCAAGGGCAGGAAATAACAGGGATGCAACAAGGTTCCTGCAGCCTGCCTTGGTGAGGGCAGGGATTTGGGAAATGGCTGTTATTAAGCTATGCACTTCAGTCATGCCTTGTGCCTCTCCTTGTTCCACCCTGGCATGGGTTTTTCCCTAAGAACCCAGGCACAGCTGCACCCAAATAAGCAGTTGGCCAGACCTGCCGAGTGCCTTTGCTCTGAGAGCGCTGGGCGCAAAATCTTGTTTATGAGTAAGATGCCCACAGTAACAAACAGACGGTGCTCTCTGTTGCGGTCTGACTCACCTGCGCATCCCTGAGATGGGTATCATCTCCCTTTTTAAAGGCAGGGAAACGGGCAGAGTGACTCGCCTTGGGCCACGAGGTTGGTCTGTGTCAGAGCCAGGTTGCACAGGAATGCCTCTCCCATTTCTAAGCTGTGAATCGTTGCACCTTTGCTATTCATGGCAAGAGAATTCCTTCCCAGCTGGTGGGGAGTTTGCACTGGAAATCAGATCCCCTAGTGCAGTGATTCTTGACCGGGGTGCCTTGAGATCAAGGGTGGCATGAGGTGCAATGCAATGTCAGCACTGTTAGGTGGGCAAAGTGATTCACAAGATAAACCATGTTGCTGGGTTTTTGGTTGTCGCCGTGTC
>NW_017729013.1:5190106-5203405 GCF_001723915.1 Gavialis gangeticus | reverse complement strand
AGACCTGCCGAGTGCCTTTGCTCTGAGAGCGCTGGGCGCAAAATCTTGTTTATGAGTAAGATGCCCACAGTAACAAACAGACGGTGCTCTCTGTTGCGGTCTGACTCACCTGCGCATCCCTGAGATGGGTATCATCTCCCTTTTTAAAGGCAGGGAAACGGGCAGAGTGACTCGCCTTGGGCCACGAGGTTGGTCTGTGTCAGAGCCAGGTTGCACAGGAATGCCTCTCCCATTTCTAAGCTGTGAATCGTTGCACCTTTGCTATTCATGGCAAGAGAATTCCTTCCCAGCTGGTGGGGAGTTTGCACTGGAAATCAGATCCCCTAGTGCAGTGATTCTTGACCGGGGTGCCTTGAGATCAAGGGTGGCATGAGGTGCAATGCAATGTCAGCACTGTTAGGTGGGCAAAGTGATTCACAAGATAAACCATGTTGCTGGGTTTTTGGTTGTCGCCGTGTCGGTCTAAGGACACAGGCAGGCAAGGTTCTTTGGGTAGATGTGATATCTCTTATTAGACCAGCTGAGTTGTTGGCGGGGGGAAAAATGTTGGCAAGCTTTTGGGTGCAGTCACCCTTCTTCAGGCTCTCTCTGAACAGCAGAGGGGAGCAGAGACTCCCTATACCTGAAGAAGGGTGACTGCGCCTGAAAGCTTGCCAATTTTTTCCCCCAGTTACTCAGTTGGTCTAATAAAAGATATCACATCTACCCAAAGGACCTTGCCTGCCACAAGGTAAACCAGTGATTTCAAATATGACTCCATAGTGTCAAAACCATTTTGACCTGTTGTGGTCTTTCTGAGTTCTTTGCAACAGAAGAATTGTGGTATTATTTTTCTGCAGTCAAAAAGGAGCAAAAACAAAGAGCTGGCATTTTCTGAGGGGTACCTCAGGTCTAAAAATGTTAACCGCTGCCCTAGCAAGTAAAAACTGCACATGCTGATCCTACTCACAGTGGGACTGGTATCCAAAAGAGCTGAGTAGCAGTCGTTCGCATTGTGATGCTTAGAGCTTGAGTGTTTTGAAAACCTGGTTGTACTTCCAAAATGGGCATTGTCTGTATGTCTTGGCATTTTCTAGTGCTCTCCATTACCTTAGTATCTCAGCCTCTTCAAGTGAAATGGGGGTGAAAGCCTCCAAAGCTGTTGACCTCCTGTGTAAACCAGGCACTAGTTTTGTGTGCCAAGTAATTTTGAAAATGTTCAGCCCCAACCAGAAATGTTGCCTCCTTCTTAAAAGCTACTTTGCCTTAATGATACCCAGTGTCAGTGATTCTACAGTCTCTTCTGAAAATGTCGTGTGCTCAATGTATAATTTAGAAACCATTTAGTTTTAAGCCAGTAGGTTTTGCCAGCAACTTGCAACAGCACAAAATGCAGTCCTTTTTTTATAAAAGGAAAAATAAACGTACTGTTTCAGTTACATTTCTCGTGACCTTCCTAAAACTTTTTTCCTATTCCCTGTTCTATAGAAGCAGCTTCTTATGATCTCAAATTCCACTGGGAGACGGAGTAAATCAGCATATCAGAGAAAACAACGATCCCTGTGATGCCCAGCAGTCACAAATTAACAAATTAAAAAAGAAAAAATCTTTATGCAGATCTGATTGTTTTCTGGCTATGTTGCCTTTTCTTTTGTCAGCGAGGAAGTTCTTTATTTCTGCAGATAGACCAGATTAGAACATCAGTATCAAAAAGTATTTTTCTAATTTAATGCTTTGTATGTCTCATTGTTTTAGACCCAAAATAGCATTTATTAACTTTTATCCTATGTATTATTATTATTCCATAGATACTCATAGACATTCAAATTGCAAGAGACTGCTTGACTCATGTAATACCTCCCCCAGCTGTCTCGGCAATAGGTCACTTTGACAAAGATGAAATTATACAGAGGAAGGATGGCCTTGTTACGGCAGCACTGGCCTGGGACCCAAGGGCCTGAGTTAAACTCTCAACTCTGCCACAGGCTTCCTATCTGACCTTGGATGACTTGCTTAATCTTCGGGCAGCTTGCTTCCCCCTCTGTAAAACAGGAATAATAGCATTTCCTGTCTCCTACCTTGTCTGCCTTTCTATTTAGACAATTTGCTCCTTAGGATAGGAGCCATCTGTTACGTGGATGTACAGAGCCTGGCAACACTAGGTCCTGAGTTTAGCTGGGGCTTTAGATACAATCATAATATAAAATATAACAGCTGTTTGTTGTGCATAGCACCCTAGTTTAATGAAAGACTTCAGCACAGCATGTTGCATGAATCACAACTGCAGCAGTCACCAGTGGGAGTATAAAAAACATGGACTTGTTTGTACGCATTGCACTAGTATGGTTAGTGGGTTCTCCTCCCTTCTCCATGACAAAATAATAACTGAAGGAGAATCTACTTTTCTATTTTATTCAGAATTAATGTGAAATGGTCTGGTCAGGGGCACAGTGGTGAAACCCGCAAATGACGTGGGGCTCTTCCTCGAAGAGCTTACAGCCTGAGGCTTCAGCCGTGCCGTGAGTTCACTGGGTTTCTGCAAGATCACAGTGTAAGGGACTTTCCACTGTGTAAGAAAGCAATGTTAAGGTAAGTTAAATATGGGTTCTGTGGCTCAAATACTTGGTAATGTTTCTTGGCAAAGGTCCTTTCTCAATGCTAGAGTCAACCCAGCAGAAGACTTGCACCGATGATGAATCAGTTATGTACGCAAGTTAGCTTAAGAGCAGACAGCTGTAACTTGTTCTTTCGCTATCTGTATATAAATGCTTGATTAAAACTGATCTCCTAAGTGTCCTATCCATGCTGTTAATACTAGAAGAGCTAAACTGCTGATCAGAAACAAGGATGGCACAAACCTGGGATGAAATGCATGAGCCCACACTTGAACAATTATGGGTGTGATTTTCTAGAAACGCCAGTGAGTGGCTTAGGAATACAAATTCCACTGGATGTGGAGAATTTATTTCCCCCTGTGCATAACCAAAGGACATCTCTGCCATGTGACACTATGTAGCCACTTTGGGGATGCAGAGTAACAGGTAACTAAAGCATAGCCTGCTATCTAACCACAAGCGATGGAAAGGGAATCTTTTGACTAAGGACCTTGGGACAAATCCGTACAAGTCAGCAAAGTGGCATGGGGTGCTCAGTCTGTGGAAAGAAGTTAGCAGCTCTGGTTTCCAGAAGCGTTGATTCCCTACAAATATAACAGAAGCCAGTAACCCAGCACCTCTGAAAATTAGGCTTTCAGTTTTCAAGGTCTCATTTGAAAGATGTGATTCGACAAAGCCAAAGCATCCAGATATTGTATCAACCCGGTTGTTCAATGCATGAACCTTCTCTGGTCAATTAGAGTTGGGGGGGTGATTTGTTTTTCAGGCAAACGAAGCAAAGCTCAGTTCAGTGCCCCCCCCCCAGTAATAAGGAATGAAAATCTCAGAAGTAGCCAAAGAATCTTAAGAGAATTAATGAAGAAAATGCAAGATAGGATGCAGTGGAAAGCAGGCCTCTGATGAGTGTAAATATGCCAGGCTTTTGCAAACATTTCTCACCCTTGTTAGGCTTCCATGCTCACATGACCTAATTAAGTTCATTTTATTTTTTTGTTCTGACTTAAAGATAATTAGCCAAAAGGTGTCCTGATTTCTTTCTGCTGAGTAAAATCTTTCATTTAATTATGCAGCTAAAGTAACCTGCCTCTTCATATTGTTTCTTACTGTATTTCAGTGACATGGATAGCTGCAGCATTGCAGTACTATAGAGTACCTATCATCTACCTTTATGCAATCGCTCCTGCTCCTGGCCCCTTGATTTCCCTTCAGGCTCTTTCTCAGTCCTCGTTATTTGCTTCAATAAAGTCCACTGATTACAAATGAGTTCCACCCACCATGAATTTGTCCCACTAGGTATGTTCTGCTGTTCTCCTTTCCCATCCTAAGCTGTCTTAGAAGTGCATCCTCAGTTGCACTAAAGGAAAACTCATTTGCTATTTTAAGGAAATTCATAAACTGGTCCTACATCGGGTTAGGCCTCTGAAGTCTAAGAGAAATCTAGGTGCAGGGGTTTGCCCCTGTGGATCCTATAGTATAAGCCTAACGTGTTAAGATTTTCAAAGGCGGTTGATCATTTCTGGGTGCCTTGCTAGAGGCAGCATGAAGACATTGCTTCCCAGACGATGGCTGATAACCCTCGTCAGAGCTGTCTCAAGTTGCCCAGCAAGTCTGTTTTGAAAGTCTTGGCTGAAGAAATTTTGTCCCGTAGGCTCGGATCCTGACCGTCATGAATTGGAGACTTCCGCTGACCTCCCAGTAGGATCGTGCAGACTGATCCTGGTTGCAAACATGGACTCTCCATCTCCTGAATGAGGCCATGGCTCTAGGTCTAATTTTGCTGATGGGAGCTGAACGATGTGTTCGAATGGTAACCTCATTTATATATCTTTTAAGCACAATTGTAGCCCCTTTATTTGGCAGATCCTTTTGAAGTAGGATCAGGGAAGTTCCTCTACTCTTCCTTGCTATTGGTTTTCTAATCTGTAAACTTGCAATAACTAGTACCAGCTCTGCCGCTGTTCTGCCTTACGCCCCAGGGCAAGAAACTGTCTTTCTCTGTGCCTCAGTCTCCCCACTTGTAAAATGAGGGATAAGAATATTTGTCTACCTTTCTCAAGTGTTGTGAGATCTATACAGGCAGTCCTCCGACTTACGACGCAGTTGGGTCCTGAAAACTGCGTCTTAAGTCGAAACTCGGAACCGTTTTTCCCATAGGAGCAATGTTATAAATGGGGGGCTGGTTCCTGAACCAAGGCCCGATACCCTATTTCTCGCACATGGCCACCACCCTGCGCCACCACGTACCGCTTTCATGTGGACGGTCGCACATCTGGCTCTGTGGGCCTGATGGGTGGCACATGATTGCCTGTCAGCAGCCCATGGAGCTGCACATGCGACTGGCCATGTGACGTGTGACTGCTGCCATCACCCACCACCCTGTGCTGCCATTGCTGCGTGCAAGCCCCCAGCTCCATGTCCGGCCACCACCCCTGGTCAAAACTGATGTCAGAAAGTTGAAACGGGGTTCGTTGTTACTCAAACGCCATAAAGTCGAGGGCTGCCTGTAGTGGCGTTTGAGTCTCTCTTCCCTTCCATATTTCAGTGAATGACCTATTCCTTGGTTTCAATACTACTGGTCATGTGCACAGAGTTGATTCCTTCTTCGTTTTCACTGCAGAAAATAATTTACAGCAGACGTACAGAATCAGGGAACCAAGGTTGTAGAAATGGCTAGTTACACTGAAGGAAGGAGTCTCACCTGGCATTTTTAAGTTACTGGCACCTCCCATTCCCTACTTGTGCCAGATAACAGGGATTTTACTGTAGTTTATTACAAAATAGCAGTCTTAAAGAAATCTGGTAAAGTTACTAGCATGCATACTATTGGTTTTAAGGCACAAAATACATCTTTCCTGAACATTCCCATGTTGTTTTTAGGTAATTATTGAAGTCTGTAAAGTAAATCTATATAAGAATGGTATTATTCTGATCTTAGAGATGCGAATGCGGACAGCAGCTCAAAGATGCACAACAAGTCAATAATAGCCAACTGCGAATTAAAACTCCTGGATCCCACACGCGCTTAAATTCTTAAAATTAAGAAATTCCTTAAATTCCTAAAATGTAGAAATTCTAAACACAGCCATTTTGAGATTTTTTTTCAAAAGTAGCCTGCAAATGAAAAAGGAAAGTCTTATTGTAGATTTTTCTTTTTTGGAATTATAAAGGCAAGAGAGATCCAAGATTTTGCCATCTCTCCTCTATCCATACCTCCCCCTCTCCGTAGAAGCAGTGTACGGTTCTGCTATAACACTATGCATTCAAGTTCTCTTTCCTCACCATAATCGTCAAACGTACCCATATGTGGCACTACTGTATTATAATATCTGACTGCATTTCAAGTCACAAATGGAAAAAAAGCTAAATAGAACAATTTACATAAATGAATGATATCATCTATAGCAATATTGCAGAACAGATGAGTCTCACCACATTTTGTTTCCTGCAGAGAGATTTTTTTTTTTTTCCCCTGCTACTTGATTTTGCGTCTTTGTCCCATTGAGACTTTCCACATCTGGGCCACGCAGAGTGAGAGGAAGGGTTGCACTGGGAGAATGAATATGTGCTGGAAGGTCTCTGAGGAAGATAACGCATTTTAACTCTGTTCTGCCAAGCTCTGTGTGAACTTAGAATGGCAGGCAGCTGCTTTACGATGGTGGGACAAGGTAGCATGCAAGTGAGGTATTAGCAAAATAGGGGGACTCTTTTTGGAGATCATTTCTCTTTCTCTTCGCAATGGGCTTAGGATGTTCCCTTAATCACTTTTCCGTGTCCTGGGGATAGTAATGTAGTCTAATGGATAAGGACTTGGAAGACCTGTGTTTGTATTCCTACCTGTGCCACGGACTTGCTGTATGACTTTGAGCAAGTCACTTCCCTTCTCTGTGCCCCTGTTTCTCCTCTCAGCTTTTGTGCGGCTTGGAGATTCAGATAGCCCCTGCTCTGAAGAGCTGACAGTGTCATATGATGTGTTTGTATACTGCCTAGCATAATCAGGCCTGGATATTGGTTGACTCATTATAGATAAATAAGTGGCAGATCTGATTGAAATACTGATTTTATGAAAAGATAATGTCAGATTCTTTCTAAAGAATCTGCGTGTGGAATGCAAATCACTTGACTAATTGTGTTTCACATCGGCATTCATGGTGCTCTGCACGCAAAGCACTGGGTTAGCTCCCCAAGCCAAGACTTTGACAATTTAAATGAGAGGGAGAAACAACCACAAATATACAGCAGACCAGGAGTGGCAAAGAAACAGCGAGAGAGGATGGGAGAGCTGCCCTTTCGAGGGTGCAGAGTCCCAATCACTTAACTAGCCTCTTTTCCTACTGTCGTTGTTGGTGCTTGATTTTTCTATTAATTTCATCAGGGAAAAGATGATGCTGAAGCACAGGTGAATGACGGAAGGTAAAATGAAATGGAAACGGTGTTAAGGGAGAGACTTGAAAGAGGATGGGTAGGTGGGAGAACTGTGGAAGGTGGCTTGGAAATGGGCACTCGGGGAGAGGTAGGTCCCTGTGTTAGTTCGAAGTCAGGCAGAAAGCAGGGTAAAGCTGTACCTTTGGCTGCATCCGGCTGAGTGTGGATGTTTCGTTCCTCGGGGACAAGAAGCAGTGGCACATCTGAGGGCTGGACAGGCATCTCAAAGGCTGGATAGGCATCTGGCTGGGGTCGTCTTTCCTGCCCAGGCAGGGGGTCGGACTCGATGACCTGTTGAGGTCCCTTCTGACCCTAGCACCTATGAATCTTGTGCTACTAGTTGTCCCTGGGGAGCACCCATGCCACGCATCCTCTGGCACGCGGCAGGTTACTCCAGGTGGGGTAGGGGAGGCTGGGGCCAGTACAGTTGCTGGCCCCAGCACCGTAAGCAGATTAACGCACGGGTCAGTAGACCCTGCCAAACAGGGGCCTCCAGATGCCTGGAGGGTGGGGATGGATAGGGGGGCAGCTCAGTGTGGACAAAACTGGCAGCTGGTTCAGGCCAGGTGTGCGCGACGCAGCACGCCGTGACTGCCAAGTACCAGCCAGCGCCACTGGCGGTAGGGAGTGAAGTTGAGCGTGGTGCATGGTTGGGACCTGCCAGCGGTGGTGCAGCCCCCAGCGCAGTCGGGCCCCATCTCAGCCCAGCCACGATCCTGCACATTTGCCAGGCGCTGCTGGAGCTGGACTTAGCCATGGCAGGACGAGGAGCAGGCAGGGGTGGCCATGGCTCCTGCCCCGGGCCTGGACACCAGCGCATCCCGTTCCAGCTGCTGCTCTTGCTGCCCCGGCCAAGGATGGAGCCTGTGGGTTGGGTCCTGGGAAGCCGCAAAGCCACAGAAGGGGGCCAGGCCTAGGGCCCCGGTGAATCTTAATCCGCCTCTGTCAGCAGCCTTACTTGAGGCCCTGGGGGCTGGGGAAGCTGCAGCCACGTCACTCCTGCAGCTCAGAGCCTGGTCAGCAGCCAGAGAGTGGCTCTGGCCAACCAGGCTCTTGTCTTGGTTCAGCATGTGCTGTCCCACTTTTTTTCTGCATGGGTTTTTTGGAGATCCAGGGGTCAAAAAATACCCCAGCACAGAAAATAACTGAATTTGCAGTATGTGGTACTGCAGATGGGTTTGCAGCGCCACATATCGCACATTCGCACTCGTCTGGATGTGGTCTTAGGGTGCATACATGCGTATTAAGTTGATTTAAAATAAGGCAGCTTAACTAATTCAGCCATGTCAGAGCATACACACATACATAGCTCCTTGACATGGTGGCAGCCAGCTTGCAAGCTAAGTCAACTGAATTAATGTAACTCAAGATAATACACCACGAAGGTATATTATCTTGTGCCATGTTTAAGTAGACTCTGCTCCATATATGTGTGTACACTCTGACAGTTAAGTCGACTTAAAACAGCTAAGTCAGCTTACTTGTCAGCAAGTTAGTATGGGTGTATGCACCCTAACTCAAGAAGATACATAAAGAGAGCACAAGTTTTGTATACTTGAGTTCATTTAATTGGATGCGGTGAAAAAAACAAGCCTAGAAGAGCACATAAAATACAGTGAGTGATTTGAATACAGAAGGGAAAAGAGGAAGGAGCGGAAGAGGGAAGCAGGGAGAGGAAAAGTGCTGGGTTGAAGCAAACAAGCAAAGAACCCACAGGAACAAAGGGGTTGCAACTTTAATCCAGGTAATGGGATAAGAATCTGTAGTTCCTGTTTTAAACCATATGTGAAACAATCCAGTCAATGGGTTGTTTCTTGTTCTACAACTTCCCATTCAAATTAGTTTTTTTTTTAAATGTTGCTGCCTGAAAACAGCGATCCTGAGGCCCGTGACGAAATGTGCAGGGAGGTTAAAGTGTTCTGACCGACCTTTTTGTCTCTCTGCAGTTCATGCATCGGTGTTCGTTCATTCTTCTACATAGAGATCACTCCGTCTGTCCAATGTAGACAGTAGAGGGGTACTGCAAGTGGGTTATGGTGTATATGATGTTGGTAGAGTTGCAAGCGAATGAACCACGGATGTTGTGCTCCTTGTTGTTCAGCCCAGTGATGATGTGGTCTGTACTGATGCGGGGACACAGCAATCATTTGTGTCCATTGCAAGGCCTGGTGCCTCAGTGAGGATGGGAAGTAGTTAGTCTGTTGCTTGTGAGATGTTGTTTGAGGTTGGGGGGCTATCTGTAAGCCAGGACATTTGTCCCCCATGACTACCTTGCGATGGTCATGCTTTTCCAGGAGCGGTTTGAGGTCATTATTGCTGTTTCTAAGGCAGTGATCCTCAACCAGGTGCCTTCCAAGGGTGCCGCAGGGTGCCATGCAATGTTAGCAGTGTTTGGTTTACAGTTTACAAACATGATTCATGAGACAAACTCAGAGATTTCAAACAAAATTCCAGAATTGTGGTCTTTCTAAGTTCTGCAATAGAAAAACTGCTCTATTAATTTTCTGTAGGCAAATAAAGAGCGAGAACAAAGAGCTGGTACTGAGTCTATCCAGGGTGTCTCTAGTCTAAAAACGCTAAGAGCCACCGGTCTAAGGTGTTCAAGCTGGGGCTGTGGGTGACGGCCGGAGGGATTCTGCTGCTCTGGTCTTACGGTTGGTATTATAGCAGGTTGGGGCAAGGTCTGAGTCTGGCTTTGTTGATTTGGGCACCCAGACAGGCTAGCCACATGAGGGCACCATAGCTGGAAACGTCTATTCTTATGGATGTGTAGGTTTATTATTCTTAACACAGCATCAACTGGAGAATTGCGTTTCCATTGAAAATGCTGTACCTATTGTTACACACACGGCCCCTAAAAATGACTAGAATGGAAAGAGATTAGAAAAAATAGTTTTCTGCTTTTCCGGCCTCCCTTGGGAAATTGGCTGTGCTCTGCACAGTCAGCTTCGCTGTTGTGTTGATGATCAGTTGCATTGCTCGTGGCCATGTGGGTTCCCTAAGGCTCTCACAGACAAGGTGGAACGATAAACAGCACCAGCAAAACCGAGAGGGAAGAGGCAGCAGGCATGCATGTGAGCAGACAGGGAGGAAAGAATGGCCTAAAAGTGAGTGGGTTTAGTGGAGTTGCTGCTGAGCATGCTCTTTGGCACAATGACAGGGAGTGGAAGAGCCCTTAAAACTTGGTTTAAAGTTATCCAAGTAAATTAGGACATAATATTTAGTGGGTGCTGACCCCCAAGATTGATTCAGTCAGTACTGACACTCCCCTGTGCTAGGAACTGTCCACACAGGGTTATATTTGCTATACAAGCAGCAATAGCTTCTCTTAATAGAAGAGGCAAAACAACTTGGTAAAAGTTGTACAGTGTTCTCTGTTTAAGGGCATAGCCTCATGGCTAAAAAAAAAAAAAAAAAAAGGGCTGGACTCATCGGTGGCGGTGGCAATCCCTCGCAGTTTAGGATGATCACTCCCATGGGTCAAGTAAAGGGTTGCAAATGAGCCTGTTGATGGCTAAGGCTGATCCTAAAGCCACAGACTCTCTGGCAAACACCACTGATGATGGTTAAAGAGGGGTTGGACCACAGATTTCTCGGTCTCGTTTCCTTTCCTTCCACTTCTGTCATTTTTCAGCCTCCAGGGCAAGGCTGTTTTCCTTAAAGTAAGATGTACTTTCTCTCATGTAGCCCCGTCTCAGGTTAGTTTTTCCCAGTCTGTGGTGTCAGTGCCACACTTCTTAATGTTCGCCTTGAGGGTGTCCTTGAAGTGGTTCCTCTGGCCCCCCGTGTGCTGAATTGAAAACCTTGCTAGTGGTACTTAAGGTGGTATCATTTTAAATTGGTGTGCAATCTGTCAGAATTTGGGAACCACTGAAGTAGGGGAACAGCCTGCTTTTTGCACCTCATTACAGCTTCTTGGCTCTCAGAGGCCCATTTGCCTCTAGTCGGCTTCACAAATTATGTAGTTAAACAGAACACAGTTACCTTACAAAATAGACGTTAGGGACCAAAGACGTTCTGTGCACTTGACCAAGATGCAGGTCACCACCATTTGTTATAAAGAAAGCGCGATAGAGAGACCAGAGCTGCATTATGTAGTTAAGCAAATTATGCATTTCTTAGCCATGCCAGCAGAGGACACAGCACAGCAAATGGGGGGGCAGAACTGGGGGTAAAACCCAGATCTCCTAAGTTCCCATTCACACCTCATCCTCTAAACCGTAATGGCCCTCATGCAGGTTTGCCCTACCTTTTCTTTCCATCTTCCCCACTTTTCTGCCCTGTTTTCTTGCCACACCTGAATTGAGCTCTCCTCTTTGCTACCTGTCTTCAGCACTTGGTTGCACTCGGCTTGGTCTCGCTCCCTTTTAGATGTCATTGTCTTTTTAAAATATTATTGATAACTTTAATGGCTGAATGGCATAACTAACATTGACTGCACTAAAGGGCATAGTTAACATTTAAGTGGCATTAAATAATGGCTGGTACAGAACAGGACCTTGCATTGCTTCTGCAGAGAGAGAGAGAGAGAGATACTTTGGACAATTAGGAGCCTAATGCCAGAGCTATTGATCCTGGGAGAACAGGGCTGTGATAGTTGGCTGTCAGGTGCATCCTCTGGCATTTCTCAGGTGTTGGTGCAATAAGTTGCACCCATGAGCAGCTGATAAAAGAAGGAAGTATGAGATCAAGAGGAGCAGGCTACAAGGGAAGGGGGGTGGGGCAGGGTGCTGTCATTTAGAGCAAGCTATTGCCACAGGTGCCATGCAGAGGCAGTTTCTGTCTCTCCCTCCTACCACCCTTCTTAGCTGTGCGAGTGCTCTCAAAATCAAATCTGCTCCACTTGGATCACCTTCTCATCCTGCTTCCATGCAGTCCCTTAAGGGCCCTTACCTTGTCTCCATATAGGTGCCTCTTAAAGACTCCCTCTCCCTTTTTCCTAACCTTTGTCTAATGTGTCTGAGTTCCTTTGAGCCCGAGCCATCCTTTCTGGCTGCATGACCATCCCATAGCGCACAAATGTCCGAAGTCGCCCAGGAGCTTCCTCAGCAGCACCCAACCTCTTGATGCTACACTCGAGGAGACACAGCTACAGATGTGGCATGAGATGCTGAAGAAAATACCCGACAGTGGAAAAATGGACATTTCAGCAGCCGAGTCCTTACCACTTGGGGGTGACAAACCATGGCAAAGGTGGCGATGGCTCAATCGCCTACGTACCGGAGTTGGACGCTCCAAGGAACTAATGAAGATGTAGGGCTATCCCACTGGTTCAGCCACCTGTGACGGCAGCACAGCGCCTCAGACTATGCAACACCTGCTATAATGCCTGCTGCTTGAAGGTACTTGGACAATGAAAGACCTCACAAAGTACAATAAATGAACACAAGCATGTGTAACAAAATAGTCAAATGTGTTTTAGAAGCACAAGAAGACGATGAGGACTAATTGGACCCATTAGGGAAATTGTGCAAGTAGTGCAATACTTTGCCTGTTTGAATGGGGGTTGTAAGTTTTTTCTGGTGGTAGGGGAGCACTTAGCTGAACTGTTAGTGTTAAATAAAGGATCAAAGTGGTGAGTGGGGGGTGGGGGGACAAACAAAGTCTTGAGTACATAGAAAACCAAAGATCCACAACTCCCTTCTTCTAAAGCACCTTTCATCCTGAAGTATCTCAGAGCATTTCAAGGAGTGTATGCAGCAAGACGGTTCTTCCAGCTGGCACTGAAAATGCTGGAGAGTTCATCACTAAGTGATCTCCAGGATGGGTTAAACATAGGGGAAAGTGCTGGCAGCATTGATCTTCAGTTTCTGTAATGCATAAGAGAGCATGGATCAGAGAAGATCTGCGCAGTATTGAAAGAAAGCAGCATGTATGCCCTCTAGGGTGAGGCTAGCCAACACGGGAAAAGGGGGGACCAGTAGCAAGAGCCCCTTTTGCTCTTAGACACTTTGAGGACACTGGGGGGAAGCGATTTCTCATGGTGGTCCTGGCATTGTGTGAGTGCAGGGATCACAGAAGTGCTCTGTGTCTACATGCATGTAGATTTAGCTACCTGATTAAACACCATTTACTGTCACCTTCTGTGCAGCATAGTTCCTGGGTTTTGTAGGACCAATATAACTGCATGTGCACTGCAAATTACTTCCTTAATGCAGCTCTTTACATCAGCTCTTAACACTTTACCCAGGGTCTGGATGCCATATGGGACAGCTGTGCATGAATTGCCCTTGTTAGCTTGGCCTGCTGTTTGTATCAGCATGCTGGTCACACTGTGTCGATG
>NW_017729013.1:5183949-5189898 GCF_001723915.1 Gavialis gangeticus | reverse complement strand
TTTTTTTTTTTTTTTTGGGGGGGGGGGGGGAGGGTTTCAAATTGCACACACACCACGGTAAAAACCACCTCTCTGAAGGCCCTAGGCACTTCTGGCAAATATCTCAAGCCCTGTCCTTGTGAACAGCAGTAAATCCAGACACCTGGACACAGCCATGTAGCCAAAATCAACTGAACGGTTATTTGAAAAGACTCTCACACTCCCAAATCCAGGCAAAACATCAGCTTTGCAGTGTGTCCTCAGGGATCAACAAATAGGAGCTATTGTGGATAGGGTCACTGTGGGGTGGGAAGGGAGTTCAAGTCAAGGGGACCTTGCTGCAGATACCCCAATGTGAACCACGTCCTCTGATGCCAAGGGGTTTCCAGTTCAAATATTCGAGCTATGTCAGCATGGCATGTGCAAGGAGTGTGGTCCCTTGGTGGGGCCACTTAGGGCTGAATAGGTCACAGTTAACCCCAGAGCTGCCAACTCTTATGGCTTGTAGATACATTTTTAAAGCCTCAGTCACTGGGGTCACATAAATAGGTAAAGACTGCAGCTTTCCATGAAAGAAAAGTTTCTAGCATTCATGGCTGTAGAAAAGAAAGTTGGAAACATGAGCTGAGTGCTCAACCCTGCAGTAAGCAGAGAAAACAAACCAAATGCCTAGTTTTTTTTTAAAGGTAGGGCTCAAGTGTTTGTATAGCTGTGGTGGTCCAGGAAATATGTAAGAACCGAGGGCTATTTTTGGTGATATCTTTTATTGGACCAACTGCATACTTGGGAGAGCTGTTGGACCCGCATATTAATGCCATATTGCCTTGCATATAACATGCCCCAGAATATAACATGCACCTTGTTTTGGAAAGGCAGAATGAAGAAGAAAGGCAGCTAGGGAGAGGTGCCTGCTCATTAGTCTGCTCCCTGGGGATCTGGTGGCCAAAACTATTCGTACCATATTTCTAGCATGCATCATGCATTCCAATTTCTAGCCACTGGTTTTTGGGGAAAGGGTGCATTTTGTACATGAGAAAAATATGGTGTCTCATCAGGTTGTTTGTCTGGGCAGCAGTTTAGGCCTTTGGAGAGTATAGATATTTCAGAATGAGACAAAGTGTGATATTAGTGTTCTGGATGGTATTGTCTTGGTTCTCACTTTGGTTGTTGGTTCCCTGTCTGGAAGTGGCTCTTGTGATGATTGGTTCTACTTTTTCTTCTGTGTGTTGTGTTGTTGTTATCAACAACAAAGTATGTCTGGATTTATTTCTCTTAGTTGAGTGGAGAATGCAAGTTTAAATTAATCCCTTTCTGGAGTAAGTTGGGTGAAGAAGGTGCCTCCATCCCCATGCCAAAACACATGGGCTGTCAGCATGGCAAGTGGGGCTATGCATTGTGAATACACCTGTACAATACAATACCAATTCATCCTACCTGCTCAGTTGCTAATGAAGTTGCAGGGAGCAGGGAACTGAGGCTGTGCTGCCAAGTGCTCATTGTAGGGCGCCCCCATAAACTGGCCGTCTTCTGCATTGTGCCTTGGCTTTGGTATCTGAATGGATTCACAAAAAGCATACTGCAATAATCCAGTGGCAAGGTGGCAAAGGCAGAGCAAGATCAGCAGCTAAAAGGAACAGTTCCAGTCTCCTGCCAGCCATCTATGGAGGTGGGAAAAGGAAATCTCCACTGGCCACTACAGCTAGGTGAATATCAGACAGTAGATAGGGGAACCAAATACCTACCGCACCTTCTCTTTCTACTCATTTCCTGGTTCCTCCCTTCAATCCATCAACTCCTATCTTATTCCACTATGTTTTAGCTGTGTTGGATGTACTGTCCCAGGGGACAGAAGTTGCTGTTATCTGTGCCCAAGCCTCCTGAGCACAACTTGCTACATGGCATTGAGAATGGACAGCAATTCCTGGGGCTCTTAGAGTTTCACACCGAAAAGTCCTAACTCGCTGGGTGTGTGTAGCAAACCTTCTTGCATCTACCCACTTCAGTTTGTGCAGGTGTTCAGGGGTTGTATTGATAGAGTAGTTCTTGCAGGTGATGGAAGTCTACTCCAGGCAGTGTTGATAACAACTTGGTGGAGACTGAGAAGCCTTCCCTGCTCCTCCAGAAACTTAAAAAGTGTTTCTCTTAAAATGTTTTTTTCCCCTTCCTTTGGCCCTGGAGCAGTAATAAATCATCACTTATTTAAAACAAAATCCAGCTAATGGAGCAGCTGCATAATATATGTTAGTAAGAAAAAAAAAGTCAGCAGTTTTAAAAGTTTTGAGGCTAAAATGCTGTTGAGTTATTTTTTTAATAGTTTTTTTGAGTTGTTTTAATTTCCCATCACTTAATACACAGCGAGAAACTTGAAAAATAATAATTTCCTCCCTACAGAGTCTTTCCCATTTGGCAAACACTTTTTTTCTTTTTTTTAAAGAGGATTAAAATGAATACGGTTATGGATCAAACAGGAACCACCAACAGAAAGGACCTCCCTGGGCCATTAGAAAAAAACCCAACACCTTCCCCTTCCTCGCTCCTCTGAACAAGCATCACTTAATAATTAGCCCCCTTCCATCCAAAGCCTCACAGCATTTGTTTTTCAATAGAGTCCAGCACCCCCCACACATGAGATCAGGGACCCTGCTGTGCTGAGCAGTGTATACACACCCAATGCAATGAACAACTCCTGCCCAGAAGAGCTTACCATTTAAACAGATGCACCAGAAAAAGTGTGGGAGGGAAAACCTGCAACAAGAGCGGAAGGGACTCATCCCTGGTCAGAAAGCAAGTCCACGGCAAAGCCAGGAATAGAGTCACAAGTCTTAAGGCCGGAAGGGGCTAATATGCCAATAGCTTTAGCCAAAGGAATTCCACCAAGTAATCTCTGCCTCAAGACAATGACATCTCTTTGTAGAAAGCCATCCAGTTTCCATTTAAAGGTAGCAAATTGTGGAGAATCCTCCGCCGTCCTGGGGCTGTTGTTCCAGCGGTGGTTCAGCACTTCCTGACTCTGTCCAGAGTTTCACCCACTAAACAGTGTTTCCTCCCTCATGCCATGTTTTCCCCTGAGCTGATCATTCTCCACGTCAGTCACTTGGGGTCTGGTCCTAGCCACTTCTGGCTCTTAATTTTCATGGGAAACAAGATTTACTTTCATTTCCACCATCCCCTGTCCTCCCTGTCTCCATCAGGTTGTGTACTAGCTCCTGGCATTGCAGGACTGAGTTGCTTGCGTCAGAGGACCACACATCAGCCCGTGGAGATCAGAAATAGGCAGACCTTGTAATGTCTAGTCTGCATCAGAGAGATTTATTTTGGCACAAATTGCAGAAAATTAATCTTCATCCAAAAGGTACAAATACCTAATAGTGTGAGTGATGGTTTACAGAGAATTGGAAGACTCTGGCTGCATCTACATTTAATTGTCAGAGGCCACCTCTACATGAGACGCTGACTGCGCAGTTGTTACCGCGCAGCCATTTAGTATTTGTATAAGCAAGTACTAAATGACTGTGCGGTAACCTGAACTACTGTGCAGTAGTGCTGCCAAACGTCTTTTTTTGTGATGCTACTGCACAGGTGCCTAATACTACTGCACAATAGTGTCGTGTCACGGTTGTTGCTGTGCAATGCTACTACACAGTAGTATCGGGCTACTGCGCGGTTAGTGTCTCATGTAGATGTGGCCTCTGACAATGAAATAGCAATCCACAGAGAAATGCGAAGACTGGCCATCTTCATGATGACGAAATTATAATGCTGCTTGGGAGATATTATAAAGTTAGTACGCAAACGTTGTTTGAAGCTAAATAGTGATGTTTTGAAACATTCGGTTAGACAGTTGCGTTTATTGATATCCCTGACTACTGAGCACAGGGTATTCCATGATGTTTTAGTACGATTTTTTGTTTTTGTTAGATTTCCCTCTCTCATCTGTACCTAACAGTGTGGCCCTCACCCTTAACTGGAGTTGCTAGGTACTACCCAAACACAAGTACCTAATGATGATGATTCTGGTAGTGTTCAAACTGTGCTAGAGATTAGGGCTATGCAAAGCTTCGGTTACTGATTCGATTCGGCCTGATTTGACGGCCAAATCAGAATCAAATCAGGAGACCCTTTAATCTCTACGAATCGATTCAGAGGGTTCGGAGAGATTTGATGATTTGGACATAGACAGAGCTTTAAATGTTTTTTCTATGCACCTCGAGGTACCAGGTGGCTTGTGAATGCTGAGATGGCGGGGCAGATGGAGCGTCCCCAGCACACTTGGTGGTGGGCACTTCCAGCCCATTTCTGGTCCACCGCAGAGTGCATGGGGGACCTCCTGGCTCAGTGACTGGTGCCTCCTGGGCCTGGGGGGGTTCTTCCGCGGCCGATCGCTGACCCAGGGAGGGCGCAGGGCAGCCCACTGCCGAGCACCTAGGGGCCCCCACGTGCTCCTGTGGGACGCTCCATCCACTCCACCATTGCAGCATTCACGAGCCACATCTGGTACCTCGAGGTATGTAGAAAAAAATATTTAAAGCTGTGTCTATGGCCGAATCACTGATTTCCCTGACTCAGCATTGAATCTTCAGATTTGGATTTGGTCGAACCGAATCGGGACAGTGATCTGAATCAATGAATTGAATCACTGTCCCTGATTCGGGGCGAATCTGAATTGAGCGCAGCCTGTTTCACACACCCCTACTAGAGATACCTTCCAGTTATGTTTGGTATGCGTTGTGCTTGCATGGATTAAAGAGTTATAAACAGAGTACAGATGTCATTTAGTTGTTCTTCTGGAGCTGTTGCTTGTACACCACCGAAAGTATGTGATCCAAGTTGTCTTCTGTCTGTTCCCAGACACTCGAATGCAAACATTCATTATAAGGAAAAGCATTACAAGGATGCTAGGGCCTCCTCCGAGCATGGCTTGGGCTGACTGCTGTTATAATCCTCTCATAAATTGATGTCAGCCTGTGCTCAAGACAGCTCAAATGCTAGTGCTGGTGTGCTCATGACACTGGCTAATGGGATGACCAATGTCATTCTGTTCTTTAGCTGTGCTCTTCTTTGTCTGCCTCTTGTCTTATGCTTATGTGACAAGCTCTTTGGGAAAGGAACCATCATTTTGGTCTGTGTTTGTTGAGGGCCAAGTACAGTGAGATCCTGAGCCATGACAGGAATTCCTAGGTGCTATGACATTTATAATTAATAGGACTGCGTGTGGGAGCTTGCTTGCTTCAAGGTATTTCTGGCATGGAACGTGCTACTGGTCTATATCTTAGCGTTCACTGCCATGTTCTGTGCAAAGCAGTGGTTTGGGGCTGGGGAGTGCCATATTGCCTTTAAGTCCTGCTACCTGGGCAATCTGCCTTTCTCCTGCTCCTTCAGTTGGGGTTAGTTGACCTGTTGCCGACCATTTACCCCTGGGGGAAGGCAGGGAATCCGGGAAGAGCGCAGGGGCACTTGGCTTGCAATCGCTGCTACTGTTCATCTGGCAGAACCTGAGTTTCTTGCTCTCCAAGGTCTGTGCCTCCTTAGTCTCCCCTCTTCTAACCCGATGATCTTCCACGGTCCCTTCCGGCCTGCCAATTTGTGAATGTATGAACCGAGGAGGTGGTTTGCAAAACCAAAAATAAAAAAAAAAGCAAAGGAGTGCTTGCAGGGGAGGCCGAGAGGGGCCTGAAATCTCTCATACGACACTGTGAGGGGTCTGTTGTGGAAAAAGCACCAAGAGGTGGCGTCAGACACATGGCAAAGCGCGAGGCCCGTGCCTGCACATGCCTCGGCGCGCTCCGGTGCCCATTCTCCCGCGGGCACCGGCTGCCCAAGCCTGGCCAGCTGGGGTGCAGCGGGCAGGGGTCCTTCTCTAGGAGCAGGGGGCTGGCGATGCCGCGCTCCCTGCATCATCCTGCGTGTGTCAGGCTTGGGGGGCAGCCCTCGGCCCTCTGGGGGCCGGGGCATGAGGGGTGCAGATGTGGG
>NW_017729013.1:5175665-5183440 GCF_001723915.1 Gavialis gangeticus | reverse complement strand
CGGGCGGCAGGAGCCCGCGGTCGCGCCGGACGAGCCCTGCGGTAAGAGAAACTTTTTCCCCCCGCCCCGGGCCCTCCCCCTGCTCGCGGGCCTGCCCCGGCTCTGCGGTCGGCCCCCGTCGTGAGGGAGACCCCCCGGTTGTCACCCCTCATTCCGGCCGCCAGCCCTTGGGAAGTCGCTTGAACCTCCCTGGTTGGTCTTATTTAGGACACGGGACACGGCTCCTCCTGGGCACTTGGGACAGGGGCAGGCAGGAGCTGAGGGGGAAAAGGTGGAGGGGGAAAAGGGGGTGCTCTCCCCCCCCCCTTCCCCAGCGCTGCGAAAGGCGGTGGCGGCGCAGCTTAAAAATATCCAGGCTTGGTGCAAGACAGGAGGCACCCCCCGCGCCCGCCGCGAGGAAACCAGACTGCAGAGACAGACGTGCTTTTGCGAGATGCTTTCGCCCTGCAGGAGGAAGGGGAGCCCCGGCAGGGTGAGCGCGGGGCTGCTGTCCCTGCCTCCCTTGCCCGCAGGAAAGCTCCCAGAAGCCGGACGTGGCCGGAGCGTGCCAAGGGGACAGGTTCCCACTTGGGCCTTCCTGCGCGTGGGGATGGGTTCGGGATTAGCGATTAAATCGGCGAACGTGTCGCGCCCGGAGTGCGAAGCGTGGCCCCTCGCCGCTCTGGGAAGCGCTGCGGGGCCGCATCTTGACCGAGGGGTTTCTGGCGGGTGCTGAACTTGCCTTTTCAAAGCAGGCGGGTGGCATTTTGCTGTGGCCGGAAAGCAGGTGCGACGGGTGGGTGCGAGACCCCAAATGTGATGTGGATTCGTTGTCGGGGTCAATCCACATCACCAAAAACGTGTGTGGGTAGGGCATTGCGATGAGTTGCATGTCGTGGGCTCTGTTGTGTGTTTTTTTTTTTGTTTTTTTTTTTGTGTGTGTGTGCATGTGCATCTCTGCTACTGATTTGCAGGACTTTGGGAAGTCACTTTACCTCCCTGTTTCCATCCCTGGTTTGTCTGTTTAGGACGTAAACTCTTAGGGGGCAGGGACTGTCCCTCAAGATGTCCGTATGGTGCCGAGCGCAGTGTAACATGCCGTTAGTAACAGATGAGCCACTTGGAAGTGCTGTGTGGGGAGCTGGCTGAGGGATGAATAACATCTTATTCATATAGTTGCTTTAAATCCAGAAGGATCCCAAGATTTAAAAAAAAAAAAACGTCTGCGGCTGCTGTGCCGGTTGGGACAGCTCATTGACTGCTCCACGTAATCCATGTTTCTGGGAGACTCGCTGCAGCGTTGACTCTGCTGCAGAGTCGCTGCTCCAGCTTCAGAGCTTCCATTTGCGAAGAATAAAGAGCCGAGTCTTTTATGCTTGGGAGGGGAAGCCTGCCAGAAGTGAATGGGATGTCAAACAGACGTGATTTTTGGCTTGATGAGTTTTGGGTAGCCTGAAACAATAGCCCTGAGAGGCATGAGCTGCCGTGCTCACACCAGCGGCATTCTGACTCGGAGAACTAGTGAGGGCATCCAATGTCGATGTCTGTACTCGCTGCACTGCTGAGGATTTTAGGAAAAACTCCACTAATGCGTTTATCCTGCTGTCACGGATACCTGCCCCCTCATTGAAAACCCCAATTGTCCTCTCACCAGGTGCCAAAACGTCCAGTGCCCATGTCTGAAGCATGGGGCATGTTGCTAACTGTCCAGTTTAGAGGTAATGTAAAAGGAATCGGATTGAATGTAAAATAAAGCACAGGGGATAACATACCGATTATGGCTTTTGTTTTTTGTATTTGATTCTGAGAGAATCTCGGTTTTAAAAACTTGATCCAGACCTGCCATGTGTTGCTGGCAGGCTGCCCCATACTATCATTGAATACTGCTGGGAGGGGGGATATGGTCAAACTTGCTACTGAGCATATGGGGTGTAGCTACTGTACCTGTTCTCTGATAATATTTTTCTCTTCTTCCCTAGGACTCCCATTGTTTAGGCCTCAATCTGGCAAAGACTAGGCATGAGTGTAACTGTATGCCCCGATCTGAGTGAGGCCATTCATGTGCAAAGCTATGCATGTGCCTAAGTCTTCAGTGAATTGGGAGGCTAGTGAGAAAATAATCCCTTTTCTTGGGAGAAAACAAAAGTGTTTAAGAGACTCATCACGTGATGGCTTCATATTTATAACTCGATGAAGCTCTTGCTTGTTTGCATCAGGCTGCTGTCTGGAGGCAGGGGTAGGATTTACCCTACAAGGTTTTCTGGGTGAAGTTTAGCTGCTCAGTGTGCCTGGGTCATCTAAGTCATTAGGCACTGAGGTGTTTCTGGTGCATGGTGCAGGCTCGTTAGATTTTAATGAGATTTTCCTCGTGATTCCAGGGTGCCCGCCTTCCTTTTCCAATTTTTTGCATCTTGCATGGCATTGAGGGAGAGGAGGGATTGCTTTGCTGTTTCATCTTCCTGTGGAGGTAGGCAAGGAAATGTGCTTTGTTGTAGCGAAACTCGTTGCTTGCAAACGACAGATCTAGTCCCAGCGTGGACCTCAGTGCTGTTATATCTACTTGTGTGTGGTGAGGATGGAGGTGGCATGCAGAGCGGTATCCCTGAAAACTTGAGGCTGTTGCTTACCTAAGGCATGTGAAAAGCTGCACCTCTTCTGCAGGACCTGCCTTGTTGTATAGCAGGTCAGCTGTCCATTGGGTCCCTGTTGGTGCTGAGAGTCCAGATTCTTTAGAGCCTGGTGCCTAACATTTTCCATAGCTGCAGTCTCTCTATCCATTTAGCAATATTGGAAGAGCAGGGTGGTCCAGACGCTGTGTACCTAGAGGACCATGCACAACTCTCCTGTGATCAGACTGTTTGCTCCTCGTGCCCTTACAGGCTCATCCTGTGCATGGAACTGTTTGCCTCCATGCAGAATTTACTCAACAGTAGAGGAAGGCACGTAGGGTGGGATACAGAGTATTAATGCCTATAAGTGTCATGGAGCCCAGTTAACAGAGTGGAAAACCATGATCCTAGGTAGGTTGCAGTCTAAAGCTGGAAAAGCTGTTGCCCCACCTGAATCTGCTGTGATTAAAGGGAAAAAAATGTAAATGTTTGGGTAAGAAGATTAAATATTTAAATTAATCATATGCCACTCTGGACTGCCTTCAGCCAGAATGCTTGGCCAGATTTTCCCAGTAGATAGCAAGATCAGAAATATTTGTGGATGCTGTCCTTGTCCACTGGGATTCCTTGCTCTTTTTTTATCCACCCCTCCATTTATTTTTGGGTGCCAAACTATTCTTGGAAGCAAAGTTGAGTGCTTCTGCTCCTCTTTCACCTCCATCTTCTTTGTTGCAGCCTTCTGTGCCAGGGCTTGCCTCTACTTCAGAGGATCGTGTAGCCTGGCTTGCTTAGATCTGTTTATGACCGAGTCAGAAGAGCAGGAAGGAAACCTGCTTAGAGACACATTTAGCCCCTTGATCCCCCAGTGACCTCTGTGTGATGGAGCTCTGCCCAAGTTTAGATCCCCACTGAGATTGGTGAGGCTTGAGGGAGGCATAGGAGTTTGTCTCTGAAACTCCTTGCTGGATTGGAGCTTTAGACCCATCAGATATTGTGTATGACCTTCTAGTACTCAACTGCATGCAAGCAATAACTCTGCCACCCACTTTCCCACTGTCACTGTTTAGATTAATAAAGTCTCTTCTGCTAACAGAACCAGGCAGTGGAGTTGTAGACTAAGAAGAAGGGGCTTCTACTTGAAGCAGTATGGTCCTTGAATAGCCCCTGGCATAACCCTGGGCACTAACGCGTAAAGTCGCTCTTGCAGTAGAGACTCTTGTCTGATTCCACATACGCCCAGAATTTGTGCTTAGTAAAACTTTGAACCTGGTTTCTTATCTTTTGAAACCATCCCATATATGCAACGTATGTAGTTAAATCTCTTCAAAAGGATCTGGGGGGAAAATACTCTTTACGCTTATTCCTGCGCAGCCTACAACCTCAGCTGATCTCTCTGACTATACTGCTAATTCCACAAACTTCAGTAGTGCCATACGGACTTGGAAACATCTGTTTAGCTAGGGCACTGGCTCAGCGCAGGAGCTACCTGATGGGTTTAGCTATGAGACTGGAAAACAGATGCGCTGCCCAACATGATCTCATTTGAAGGGAAAGAATTATTTGGTGCTGTGCTTGACAGTGGCAGTATGAGAAAGTAATCCTGATGCAAAGTTCAGTCTAAAGCCATGTGGCTCTAACATTGGTACTGATCAGTAAAGGTTTTTATTCCCCCTATCTTTTTTGCAGTACTGCAAAGACAGAAGACTGAGACCTGTTTGACACCTCAACCAAATTCATTAGGCACTGTAATTGTTAATAAAGCTACTGCCCATTTAAACTAAAAAAATCAGTAGCCCAAATAACCTAATGGGGGATTCCAATATGCTGTTCCTACAGGAAATAGCTGAGATTTTTTTAGGCACTTATCAATGCAGTGTACTTCCTCTGGGAATTTTCTGATCTGCACCCCAAGGGTTTCATTCTGCACTTGGTTACACCAATGCAAATGGAGTAGCATCAGCATAACCAAGGGCAGGGTTTGGTCCAGAGTGGTGACTTAAATCTTAGTGCTAGTAGTATTCAACTTGGAAAGCAGGCACCAAGGTCATTCACGTCCCAAGAGCGTGTTTATTTTTCTTGCTGTACCAAGACAGGATCCAAACACATGGTGTGGAAATACTGTTGCATTTTTAATTTTTAAAGGAGATAAATTATCAGTCTGGAGCAACACTGACTCCTGCTAGTGCAGACAATGGAAGCTCTAGCCCAAAGTGTCCTGTGACACCTTCTGGGAAGTGTTTAACCTACAGCTTAATTAGTTACACAGTGTGCATGCAGCAGTCTGGAAGTAGGGCATGTCTGCGTCAAGGTGATTGGTACCTGGCCTGGAGCATGTAGCTGATCTTTCAGGAGCACGTGTATGTAGCGCGTCCTTTGCCATTGCTAACTGTTTCCTGAAACTTCAAGGAGAATCTTCTCCTTGAGGGCAAAAGCCAGGCAGAGCTTGAGTTTCCCTAAATAACAGAAATATACCTTGTTCTATGACACACTCTTAACAGGAATAATTGGGACAGGGGCAGTGCGGAGCATGCAGTTACAAAGGACTGTGTAGGAAGCTTCTGTTTCTAGAAGATGGAAGGTGGGATTTTTCAAGTGCATTTGGTGTTTTGTTCCCATCAAAGCGAATAGGAATTTTTACCACTCATTGGGACTAAATTTAAGCCAGCACTGGCAAGATTCCAGCTGAAAGCTGTAAGCAGTGGCCTTCTGGTATTCTTAATGCCCACCAGACAGTTCATAAAACAGAACAGCAGGAGTTGAGAAAAAAGAGCAGCTTGGCAGTAGCATTTTTATCAGGAATACTAACACTTTACGAACTAGACCAGGGTTTCCCAAACTGTGTTGCATGTATCCCTGCTGCTACATGAGTATGATGTTTCACCCATTCACTTGCAAAGATACATGAACCAGTGGAGTTTGGGAGCTACTGAATGGGTCAAAGCACTGCCTAGGCTCTAGATACCACAATGATGAATGCAATGAAAATGCCTTGCTGAACTTTATAGATAGTTTTTTTTTTTGCCTGAAGGTGCGGGATCTGGTTTAACACACAGTTATTTCTGTCCACATTACCTAACACTACTCTTCTGGCTGATTAATTTTTCCTTGTAGCCCTTGAGAGAAATAATTCCAAGCTGCTTCACGTAAAATACAGCAGAGAATATTTTGGGCTTTGTCTTGCAGATCCTTTTTGAGGTGGGGCCAAAGCCCAAAATCAATAAAGGCAAACCCTGGTCTGTGTTGTGGTCTTTGTTTGGCAGCGTACTTAAGCATATGTCTAAATTTGAAATTATGAGTATCCCTAGTGACTGAAAAGGAATCACTTCTATTCACTTAGGCATTTTGCTGAAGCATGGTCTGAAAGAGAAATTTCTCTTACAATTTGAAAAATCTTTACCTTGCAGGGCTATTAAGGAGGAAGGCCTCTACTCAATCACACAAGTCCTAGCAGCTGTGTTTTTTGGAAGAGTCCAATAATCGCATGCTATGTTTCTGGAGTTTGGGGCATTCATTTCTAAAGGGCTTTACAGATTTCACCAATGCATACTTTTTCTTGTGGTATGCTATTACCAAGGACCCTACTCCATGAACCATCTTTGCAAGAACTGGTTGTAGCTTGGTGGGATTTATGTGTGTTTATACAAGCAGGCACAGACTGAACCTTTTTTTGTGCTGTTGCTTTGTCTTTGCTTGGAGCTAAAATCCTATTATGACCATTTTAAAAAGAGAATTACTTCAGCCGGATGAATAGGTGACCATGAAACACCATTTCCCTGCCTTTGCAATTCACAAAGGTATAATCATTGTTCACTAGGACTCAGGCCCTCAGAGGTAATCTCCACCTTTCGCCTGAATCACAAGTCTGCTTTATCTTCATTTTCTCAGACCTGCGACTTCATAAAGAAAAAATATTCTCTCACTTGGAAACTCTTAATAAAAACCTGAAAGGGACCCATTGGGTATTTTTTTTTTTAATACAGGTAATCGGGATGGCCTCAATTATTCTAATTCTCTTTCGACTTCACAATTACCTCTGGAGGTGCTTTCTCCCAGAAGGGAATAAAGGGCAAAACCAGTTTTCCTCACTCTTCACTAACTCAAGAAGTAGGATTAGCAGTTTGCTAAAGAATTCTACTCCCATTTAGGTGTCAAAACAAGTGCACTGACTTTCTTGGGAGGAGGGGATAGAAAGCTGTTTGCATGTTGAGTACTCCGAGCCTTTTGAAAATCTGGCTCTTTCTTGGGACAGTTGGAAGGATGAAAACCCCCAGAGAAACCTGAAAAGTTTGGAAGGGTAACCAGCGTTGGATTAAGGCATGTCACGCTGTAGCTGAAAGAGATTAAGAAGCTTTCCCTGTGGGTCAGGCTGTTCATTAACTACCTTGCAGTGTTTCTTGTCTTTTGCTCTGGAGCATCTGGATACCGGGTGCTTTGAGAGCCTAGGTGGGCCCTGGGTTCGATTAGGTACGGCAGCTCCTATGTTCCGCAATACACGCAGTTCCCACTTGAAAGCCTGCCAAAGCAAAAACTTTCAAAATTGCTTGGTAAGTTCTTTGGGGCACCAATCATCTTTTTTCTTGGTCTGCCACAAATGAGGCCTATTTTTAAGCTGGGATTCTGCATGTAAAGAGGAACGAGAGTTTTGGAGACCTGTATCTCTCTGCTCCCCGCTAGAGGAGATGAGAAGAACCTTTCTTTAGCCCACGTAGATTCACCCTCTAGCTGAGGTAGGAGCAGAGTGGATCTGATTATGACCACAAACGTCATGTGTTGAAAAAACAAAATGGAGCTCACACTTCCTCATTCCATCACCTAAATAACTCTGCAAAGAATAGAGTCCCAAACTGATCATCAGCACAGCAGACTATTTCCATTTTGAAAAATCCCCAAATAAACTCCAGCTGTTTCTTTTCTTAATAAATCGCCTGACACAACGCACACGAGCAAAGTGGTACTCTGAAATGGTAAAGTGTGTGCAGTCAGGTGCTCTCCTACCAATGCACCCCATTGAAATTTCAAAAAAGTAAACAGCTTCCCTTCCATCTACTCTGTGTGGTCAAAGTTAAATGTTGTATGTTTGTCTGGAGGAGAAAACAAATAGAGGGGATGTTTTGTGCGTAGTGGTTGTGGGTGAGAACATGTAGAAGGCAAAATCTTGTGTGTGGTAGCTTGTAATGGCTAGACAAG
>NW_017729013.1:5164482-5170665 GCF_001723915.1 Gavialis gangeticus | reverse complement strand
GATTAGTTTCACCTCCATTTTTTCCTTCAATAACTGGCTAGACAAGGAATTCTTTGGCTTTGCTACCATTTGTTTTGGAGGTGTGCATCTTTGCCCAGCTACAACTGGTTAACTGGGAGATATCTATAGCCATCTATAAATAATTTATGCATGTGTGTTGTAGTCATGGAGAAGCTCACTTCAATATTAATCTCTAGCTGCATGTAATTATGAGTATCTCTAGCCATATCCAACGACCTTGCCACACTCCATTCAAGTTTTTGCTGGTTGGTGACCAAGTCCCCATCCATCATGTAGAAGAAACTCATTGTGGTATTGAACAATTGGCTGCTTGTTTGTGATTTCAAAGGCAATCATTGTAGCATTTAAGGAGTGGCCCTTGAAACCATGCTTTCACTGGACAGCATCAAAGTGCTTCATGCAGGAAAGGTTCTGTATGGTGCCTGTGTCAGCCGCGAGGGTGCAGAGATGATACAAGGGAGAGGCGAAAGCTGCCCTGTTGCAGGGCAGCTGAGGGAATGCTGCTTATCATTGTGGTAGAGTACTGGTGCAAAGCGATGCGTAGGTGAAAAGCAACCAAGGTTTTGTCCCAAATTAGTGGCAGCCTTGGATAGTTGCAAGAAGGCTAGCCATATAGAGGGGCCCCACAGAGATTTCAAGGTATGCAAGGCTCCTGCTCTTGGGAGAATGCCTGACAGACCGTTGATGGTTGCACTTAGAGGAATGGGTCCCCATCCACCTGTTCGTATGCCAGCAGAGCCCTGCTGTGGGCAATAAGAGTGCTGCAGCTGCTCAGGGGGCAAGGACAGTAGAGGAGCAGTTGTGCTGCCTCCTAACTGGGTTAACCCTGCAGCGCTGTGTGAATGTGTCTGCTCCTGAACTGTTCAGGAACAAGTGTACAGGAATAGGAGTGACATATCTAAGGACAGCGGTTATCTTCAGGCAGGATAATTAGCTCCATGGGAGGGGAGCAACCTGAATGTGGGAGGGGAGAGGAAGGTGGTGACACCACGCGCAGGGGGTGAAAATCATGCTGATAATTTAGACTCCTGGGACCTGTGCTGTGTTCCCTCTCCATCTTTTAAAGGGTCTGCAGGAGTTCTGGGAGAGCCTGCCGCTGACTTCAGCAGGTTTGGATGAGGCCCAAAAAGAGCTTCTCTGCTGAACCCTGGTCCCTCCTCCTAGCTGTAAGAAAATCGGGGTGGTACAGAGATTGCATCCTCAGTTATGTTGACCAGGCCTTGGGTCAGGCCTTGTAATGGAACTTAACACCTTAAGCACAGTTTAAACTTACTGGTGACCAAATTGGGTTCGTTGATTAAAAAGGGCTCTGATAATTGCTCTTCAAATTATATTCACGTCCTAATATTATCAGAGCCCTGTTGAGGTGGGTGGTGTACATCTATGTATTAAGGAACAGTCTTTGCTTGAGTTTACAGACTGCATAGTTTAAGATGGACACAGAGGGAGGAGGTGAGCTCGGACACCAGTCCTGCACAGATTTATGTACCTGCTCAGTTTTAAGGACTGTAGACTATAGCACTATTTGTGGGTAAAGTTCAGCTTGTGCATGCACAGGTGAAAGAATCATTGCAGAGCGAATGAAGTAGGATGTGGATCCTAAGCCGTTGTCTGCAACATGAGTAACGGGGCCCCCTCACGCAGATACAAGGAAGAGTTTACCACCCCAGGCACAAAGTTGACTCACCCATCTTCCCCCACCCACCCCATGATGATTCTAATGGAGAAAGGGATATTTTTATGCACCCATCAAAAGACATTTCTCAGCCTGGGGAAGCAGGATGCTAGAAGTCTGTGAGGCTGTTATATTCTTGGTTAAATGGCAGAGGGGAAGGCATCGGGAGCTCCTGATTCTCATCTGTGGTAGAGCACCTTCTGGATTTCTGGCTGGATAAAGTGGCCTTCATGGGTGCAGAAACTACATTACTTCTGATTTCTGCTGGAATACTACCAAGGCATTGGGCTGAGACCTCATGGTGTTGGGAAGTGCAGGAACGGAACAAAAAGATGGTTCCCACTCCAAAAAGCTTCCAGTTTAACATGTGCAGTAGCAGTGGCAATCCCTTTCTATGAGAAGGGCAGTCTTCTAGTAAATAGGGAAGGCGCTGGTGATGTAAGGCTGATCTGAGATCCTTATGTTTGACTGCAGAGTGGGCCAATAGTTCCAGGAGGAAGAAATGGATCCCGGTGAAGTTGGGTCACAGCTCTGTTTCTTTGTCTTTCTCATCTATCCCCCTCCTTAGCAAGGTGAGCTTGCTTAAAACGATCGATACCTTTTAGTATATCATGGCACCACTGGGGACAGTTCGGTGCTTGAGTCTTTCAGGTATTGATTTTTAAGTGCGCCCCACTATAGGGGCCCAACCAATGTGACTGAGAATCCAGACCTATGTGTTTCAGTATCATGCTCATGACTTGCATCTAAGCCAGGGGTGGGCAAAATGCGGCCTGCAGGCTGGATGCAGCCCCTGCCAGGCCAGTCTATCTGGCCCGTGGGGCCCCTAAAATATTTAGAAAATTAGTATTGATCTGCCCCAGCTGCCTGTCATGCGGCCCTTGATGGCTTGCCAAAACTCAGTAAGCAGCCCTCTGCCCGAAATAACTGCCCGCCCCTGATCTAGGCTGTATCCGTCTCTGCTTTGGAGGCTTGTTAGTTAAGAAGCATGAATGCAGATCCTTGTGGGTGTATGTAAATCGCATGGCTTTTAATTAAAAAATATTATCTGTATTAATGTGACCTATGCAAGTATAATTTTTGTTCTGTTTTGTTTTTAAATTCATATCCTTTGTAGGGTCTTATTTGGTTCTGACTGCTGGATTGCTGACGTACAGGAATTGGCAACTGTCTTCGGAGCATTGTCTCTGTATTGTTAGTGGAACACAATAAAAAGAATCTTGTTAGGCAAATATAAATAACAATGTTACAATGTACCATCTGTTAAAGCATTCTTAAACGCAGAGTTAATACAGTCAGTCCTTCAAGAGAGGGTAACTTGTGATGTGCCACAATTTCTCAATAATTCCTCTTTTTTTGCTAGCAGAAAGTAACTAAACCCAGTGCAGACAAGTGCCTGATTCTGTTCTCACATGTACTGATATAGACCAGAGTGACGATGTGGGTTAGCATGAGCCTCCTGTGAAGAAAGAACAAACCCAGGGGATTTCTGTCCAACTGCCACCCTGCTGTCTTGGCTACCTGTTCGGTAACTTGTTTTGGACAAGACCTGGTGGCATTTCACTGGGCCATCTGTGACGATACAAGAAGTGTATAAGTATGTTACTGAGTGGCATATTGGACTTTCACAGCTTCTCTGTGCCACCAGCCCATGTTGGCAGTGGGTAGAATTGCAAGCTTGTTTTCCTCCCTCTGTGATTAGTGGGTGGTTGAAGCTGGGAATGTAGTGTGGTTTTTATGGGACAGGAAAATCTACCATTTTAATTCTTTATTCTTTGGGCTATCTGGCAGATTAGTACAAGAAGGTATCATAAGGCGGTAGTGGAGCAGGTGCATACAGCAGAGCTCTACCTGTAACAGGTCAATGCTATTCTGTTTTTAAAATTTACTGTAGCACAATGCATTCTTCCAGTGTTTTGAGTCAAGGAGCTCTTGGAGTTCATTATGTGCATTGGTGAGCTAAACCATGCAAGATCCTTTTGAGATGGAGAAGCAGCATTCTCCCTATCATACAGAGCAAACTGCAGCCCGGAGATCTTCTGAGACCCTGCAGCAGGTGCTGAAGTCAGGGGCTCCATACCTTTGAAAGCCAGATCTCGAGTGACCTGTTGAAGATCAGGGAGTGAGTTGGTGGCAGAACTAGGAGTAGAATCCAGTGATCCTGATCTGCAGTTCTCTGCTATAGCCATAAGGCTGTACATCCTCATGCTGTTATGTGACACTAACCTCTTATTACCTGGGAACTGCACGGAACCTGAACCAGCTCCCTTTGAGGTCCAGGGAATGATTCTCATGGACTTAAGCGAGAGCTGAATTATGTCTGTGGTATCCAGCATTCAGTGAGTTACTGCAAAGCTGATGCACATGCTGGAAGGTGTGCGCAGGAGAGAACCATCCACTGGTCATTCTTTCCATCTCTCAGACCCCAGTTGGCTGTCACCGATGGTGGATTTTTGCTTCTAGTGATCAGGGTTTCTAGGAAAGTGGGTCATGGCTCACTTCAGACACACTGTTTGCCAGCCCTTCTGTTCAGTTGCTGCTCACATTGCTCCCCACTGGGCTCTAAGCAAATTGTTTATCTCTGCTGGTGCTTCAGCATAGCCTTTTGAAATTGGGAGTAGCTCTGGCCCAAGAGCAGGGGAAATCTGTCGGCAAGACCAGCAGACAGACCTGTTCAGAGGAGAACTCTTTCTTACAGAGATGGCATCGGGTGAGGGGCAAGGAGGCGAAGTCAGGAGGGACCAGCATGGGAAAACCAGGTGCTTCACTTCTCTCTCTGGGGTAGATGCTGTGCACCATAGAAAGGGCCCTGTAGGAAGCCCTCGTGCAATTGCTGGGGGGAAACATGGCCTTTCAGTTTGTTAGGTCTGAGAGGAACTCTGACTCTTTAGAGACCCTTTTGAGTTTGGGCTTTAAACAAACATCCTGGAGGAGGCTTGGGGCTTGAGTTTTGCGTTCTGCAAAGTGCAGACACAGGAGTGTGCCTGTACTGGTGCCCTGAGCCCACACGCACACACTGACAAGGTTATAAATTAGCTTCATTAGAGGAGGATCACTAGAAATAAATTTTTCGGCACCCTTCAGGGGTAACACAAGCTGTAATTTCATCTTGTGTTTCTGGGACTGAGTACCTGGAAACCCCCTGGATGAAATTGCATCCTTCCAGCCCTTTGGAAGGGGCATTTTGCACTGATTTATATTTTAATATCGCTATCCAGTTTTTAGCCTTTTAGAAAAATAAAGTTGGTTGTAGGAGCTAGAAGGCCCTTGGAACAGCAGCACTCACACTGCTGCATGGGCTGTATAGAGAAGAAATAAAGGATTAGTTTTGCTTTATTGAAGGTTTTTTTTTAGTGAGATTTTTGTATGCGCTTAACTTGGGCATACAGCAAACAGTCCATCCTTCCCTCTGTGTCCATGTTAATCTGTACATTTCCCCTGCCATTGCACTAACTGGCTGCATGCCACTGTTCTCTTTGACAGTTTATTATGTAGTGCATTGTGTGTTTCTTTTTTAAATGCATCACTTGGGAGAAGTGTATGCCAAACATTTGAAATCCTGATGAAACAACACAGTTGAAACCAAGTGGCCCGTGTGCTATTAATACAAATCTGCCGTGAGAACAGGAGGCAGGCGACCTTTAACAAGACATTAAACATTTATTAAAACCATTAGAATTAGTGTCAGGTTGTATTTATTTAAAAAAAAAAAAAAAAAAGTCTACTCTACTAGCACTGAAAAAAAATCTCTGGTGTGAAATGACAGTCTTGCACGGTGATTGAATCAGGTGAATTCATTCCCGTGTCCGAGTCCCATCTACATAGATGACACAACAATGTCCGATGCATAGAAGGTCCGATGTGCTTGATGGCTTCTTATTAGCATTGAGCCCAATCCCTCAAGTCACGGGGGGACTCTGTGGATGCTGCTGTAGTTCGTGGGTGTTCAGCAGAACCTCACGGAGTTGGGCCTGGTGATTCCATGTGAAATGCTATTGCTGCATACCCAACTTAGCGGATGTTATCCTGTTTGTCTTCTGGTCTTGGGGCATGACTATCAGATGTATGGACAACTGTCACGCCAACACGCTGGCCATGCAGTGACACATGCTCATCACCTTTGCAGTTAGCCCCGTTCCATGTGCTGTGGACATGATGATGGCGATGATCATTTTCTCTTCTGATGGTGCTCGCAGGTAGAATGTATTTCTCGGATGCTGCCATTTTTCAGCAGAGACCATGATGGGAAAATGTTTGAGCGCTCTCTGGCACTCCTTCCTTCCCCTTTGCCTTGACATCGCGGTTTTCAGTGTTTAAAGAACTTCCCTATGGGACTGATATGGTGTGGGGGGGAACCGCAGGCTAGTAAAAGTCTGGCAGGAAGCAAACCTTTCCTGGAGGGTGTGGAGTCTTTTGCAAATGTGGTACATTCCTGATTTTGTCTCTGTGCACAGACCTTCAGTAAAAAAAAAAAAAAAAAAAAAAGG
>NW_017729013.1:5153152-5164341 GCF_001723915.1 Gavialis gangeticus | reverse complement strand
AAAAAAAAAAAAAAAAAAAAAAACAGGTGTCCCCTTGAGGAGCTGTGCTTTACTGGTTCAAGGATGAGCGGATTCACTACTTATTGTCCTGGGGCTCAGAGATCTAGAAAATGCCTGTGTGCAGATCACTGCGCTGCAGCAGCTGAAGCTGCTGTTTGTCTGGTGCAGCAGCTGGCTCTGCAGGACTCTTAGTGAGATGTTGGAGCTTTTCTACAACTATGCTGGACAGAGCTTGTTGGGGGGCAACCTAGCCTGTTAGATAAACCCTCTATATAGGTAACACCAGGCTTGGCTAATGCCTAATAGATGAATACCAAGATTTACACTGTAAAGTAAATATTTATTACATTTTTTAGCCCAAAAGCGTACAGAAATTTTTTGTTCTTGCAATTTCTCAGTTGGTCTAATAAAAGGTATCATCTCTGAACCAACAGTTCAGACGTTTGCACTTCTTTTTGTCTCAGACCAACAGGGCTATCAAATACATCCCTGAAAGATTTACACTAACATTTTAAAATGGCCCCAGGAGCTGAGGAAATAAAAAGCAATGGGGTAAGGGGACTCCAGTGTGCCTTCTGCCTGTTCCCTGCACTCTACCTCCATGCATGGGTACTACAAGGTTGCAGGAAGGCAAGTGCTTTGCTTTCTCAGTGATCTAGAGCCATTTCCTATCCTCAGGGCCACAGTAATCCTCACCGGTGTTTCAGTCACTCTCCACAGGGTGGAAAATTGTTGAATTTAGTAGGCCTTATGTGCCTTGAGCTCTGCTGTGAAGTGGGACATGTGCTCTTCAGGGCAGTGTGAAGCGCTCAGGAGGTAGGGGATCCGTTTCCAGGTTTGTCTGTGGATAACCAAGTCACTGCATTACTCTGTGCCGCAGTTACCCCCTTTTACACAAGGGAGGGTGGTATGCACGTCCCTTGTAAAGCATTTTGACATGCCCTGGTGAAAAAGCAGTGTACAAGCTAGGTGTAAATGAGATCCCTGCTCAGCCTAACTTCACTAACAGTGTTGCATTCAGTGCCTGTGATGTGCTTGAAAGACAAGCACTAGATAAAGGTCTGTTTTTCTGTCATGACCTATAATCAGCTGAACTCCCCCAACCATTTTCAGCAGTGCCCTTCCTAAGCCATTTCTGTGTGAGACCAGATGGGCGCTGACTTGGGCTTTAATTCCCTCACACTTTCCCATGGAGAAATAGTTGGCCAGGGGGTGCTGGCTCCTCCTTGTGTCGAGCTGCACAGTTGAGTTGCAAGTAGCTGAAAGTATGCGGGATGCTTTGCAAATGGCACTTGTACAAATGGTGCCACAGAGATTTCGTATGAGCCTCTGTAGGAGCAGCCTCGCTTGATGCACTCACTGATGTGAATGGGACCAGAGGTGTCTATGGGGGTGTCTGAGTGCTTTCCCCAGGCTGCGAGAGGTCTTGTGGCACCCAGGATGAGGGTGAGATTGGGCTACTTGGATATTCTCACCAGGCTGGCCCTGTGAAGTGCTCTGGGTGGGTCTGGTTGACCTTGCTCCTACATCCTGTGCCTCAGCTCATCAGGTTTAGATGGAGCATCTGTCCCACTCTAAAGGTGGGACTGTATCGCACCGCTTCTGGCCAAGCAGAATTGGGATTCACACTGCTCCTTGCTTTCCCTTTCCTCATTTCCTTGTTGCAGTAAAGGAAAGAGAACGAGCAGTGGAAGGATCAGCCATGATTTGTGAGCCTGCTTAGGAAAAACTGTGGCTCTGTGGCTCTGCCATTTGAAGCCTCAGCCTCAGTCCTCCTGAAAGGCAGTGCAGTGGGAAGCGGCTCCAGACCTTCAAGCAGAACGAGAAATAGCCATCCACATGCTATGCTTTAAAAAGGCACTGATTGAAGCTTCCTTCAACTTTGAGGGGCATTTATTTTTTCTCTCCAACCCATGGATGGTTTTGATAGCGAGGGGGAGATTTGAGAGCATTCCTTGGCCCTAGGCAAACTGCCTGCATCCCTTTCATGTCATCTTCCTTCATCCTCCTCGCTGGGAGTCAGCGCCATCCTTGAGGTTCTGCTTTACCAGGCAGCGACTCTGAGGATTACGCGCTCTCTTGAAAATGTCTTTGTTTTCTGATGTTTGCTATTGTAATTTATGTATGATGCTGCTGCTTGTTGAAAAACAAGGTCTTTATCTCTGTGGGAATTACACCTGCATAAATATAGCCATATCAATGGATACATGCACAAGGCACTTCACGATAAAAGCAGACTTCAGCACGGTGGCAGCAATACAAAAGTTTGCTCTATCTTCACTGCCTGCTAGACCAAAGATCTTCTCTTCCCCACACCTTGTAGCATTCATATCCCCTGGTCCTTAAATAACCTTTGAAAGCAGGGTGGAATATTTTGTTGCTTCACTGAAGTTAAGACTGCTCCCCCCACTACAACATGGTAGGTTGTTGTAATTTGCTACCGTTGAATAATTCGTTACCAGTTGCCTTTAGGCACTTTTTTTATTGCCTGAGTTCAGTGACTTTCAGGGACACTGCTAACAGAGACCTCTGGTTGGCAGTCATTTTGAAGAGTGCTAAGAATATGCTTTCTGTAGTAATGAAGGGCTGAGAAGGAATTTTTGGGGGTGGCTGAGGCCAGGACCACTTTAACATTGCTGGGATTTTATTGTGTCATCAATAATGTATTTGAGCATAATGCCAGGATGGATTTGAGCACATAGCATCTTCTCATTTAATAATTAAGAATCATGCAAAGACCTTAAACACTGTGGGCGCTAGTTGCTTAGTGCCAGGTTTTCAAGTACTGTTGGCAGGGGCCAGATTTTTCGCAAGACGACAGCTCTCGTGAAGGCCCATAAACAGAGGTCTGATTTGTCTAACAGGCTCATCACCCAGCTCTTCTTATTATGAGATTTATGGGTCTGACTCCCAGGAGAGCTAACATCCAATGCTGTCTACATTCAACACTGGGAGCTTCTTAGGAGATGCGTCCCTGTGTGTGGGTGTGGATACTTTTCAACAGTTGTGGCTAGAACGGCTCAAGCCACTAATCTCACGTCTCTAATCTCGGTTCCCTTCCCTGTCCTTAGGAAGGCTCTGTTCCTAGTTTCTACTGCTTTGATTTTTTTTTTTATTTGCTCTGGAGCAAAGCAAGGTAGAGATTAGAGGAACAGGAAAGAACAGACCTCCTGGTTGGCACTGAGCAGGGGTTTGGGGCGGAAAGGGCTAGGAAGCTCTTAAAGCTGGGAGGAATGGGTTGGAAAGCAGGTGGGGAGTTTTGAGGCGAGGAAGCTGCAGCTAGGATGTCTGGGAGAACAGAAGTTAGCAATGGGGGGGGGAGTGTATCATAACCTCCCTGCTTTTCCTAGAGCTGCTCCATGCTGCTTGAGTCAGTATTTCTCATTCAGAAGGGCCTGACAAGATGTGCTGAGGCTTTGAAGGATGGCTGTCCTTAGTGTCCAAAGCCCCCATGCTCCTAAGCCAGATATTATGAGTTCTGTCTATGAAAGGCCTTAACAGCAAATGCAGTTTTTCTTAAACTGCTGTGCTGCGGGTTTGTGGGTTCCCTCCTTCGCTGGCCTGCTGTTAGCCGGTGATGTTACAAAACCATTTAAGCCCTGAACGTTCATTCTTGGTATTGATTTTGCTTCCTGCCTTGAGTCTCTCTTTATTGCCCTTGCTATTCTGAGCCATTTGAAAGGGGAATGGGGAGGACTGGATTGACTTTTTTTTAAGGGGCTTTGCTTTAGTGGTGTATGGGCTCAGTGAGGCTGGGATATAGGAGCTGAGGGGGAGATTCATGTGTGAGGCTATCCGGAAAAGGTTTTGTTCTTTGGTTCATCTTGGAAATTACAAGGGAGCCTTGATTCTCACAGCTCCAGCATCCATCACTGGGACCAGATTTTCCGAAGTGTTTAGCCCCCAGGGGCTTCAATGTGATACCTCTGGCCAGACTTTCGGAGGACACTGATCCTCATCTTGATGAGCTCCTTATTTTTTATTTCCCCTCTTATTTCAGTACCTAAATGGGAGCTCGGCTGTCTTGACAATCTGCCCCCCATTTTGTGGGGCTGAGCCCATCTGTAAATTCTAGCCCCAATATTAACACCTGGTTACACCTAATTCTTCCCATCCTTGTGTTTTTTAGCAGGTGTTGCCTATAAAGGTGGGGGGAGGTGACTAGGTCAGACTCTGTTTAGCAATAAGCCATAGGATCCCTTTGCTGCAGGGGAAGGAAACCTGTTTTGTAAGAGCTACAAGCCTGGCACCCCTTGCTGTAATGCAAGGTGGGATTTATTTGTATTATCATAGCACCCAAGTCCTCGACCAGGTCCCCATTGTGCTCTGTTCTGTACAGATCTGGAACAGAGGCAGCCTCTGTCCAAGAAACCTGCATCTAAGCAGACAAGGTGCTAAGGGCTGAAATTTAAGCCAAGGTAAACTTACCCGGTTTCTTCAGGACGAGGTTCCTCCCAGTGCCAGCATTCAGATGACCCCAGTTTGCCAAGGAAAGGTGCAGAAACCCTGTTTGAACAGTCCCTCTGCAGGTAGGGAGATCTTACGAACCTATTCAGTAGGCAAACCGGATAGTAGTTGCTCTGGATTTGGATTCGGACGATTTGGGGGACAGTGATTCTATTCGGTGATTTGAATCACTGTCCTGAATTGATTCGGCTGAATCTGAATCGGAGATTCGGCTACTGCTGAATCTCCGAATCAGCCAGGCCCATCCCCCTGAGGCCCAGCAATGGCTGCTCTGCTTGCCCCAGCTCCCGGCTCTTTGGGGAAAAAAAATCCCTGGCTCAATGGGTGCTGCCAGGCAGGGGGGCGATTTTTCTGCTGCCCTCCGCTGCCCCACGCTCTATTGGGGGCTCTCCATGAGGTCCCCGCCCCTCACTCCCCCCAGGCCCCCCATGGGTACTCTGCCCGGGCTAGCACTGGCCCTTTAAGAAAAAAAAAACAAAAGCAAGAAAAGCCCTGGGACTCGCCACTCCTGCTGGCAGGGCAATCCCCACTGCCCCCCGCTACCATGGACCACGTGGGGGGCTCTGCATGAGCCCCCTGAGGCCGCTGCAGGAGCAGCGAGTCCTGGGGCTTTCCTTGTTTTGTTTTGTTTTTTCTTAAAGGGTCAGAGCAGGCCTGGGTGGGGCAGCTGTAGGGGGGCTGGGGGAGTGTTTGGGGGGGGTCAGGGGGCTAGTGCAGAGCCCCCCCCATGCACTGTGGCGGGCAGCCGGCATCACCCTCTGCCCAGCAACATCCAGTGAGCTGGGGCTTTTCTTTAAAGAGCTGGGGGAGGGGGCGAGAGGGGCTGGGGGAGCCGAGGGGGCTGGCAGGGGTCCTCCCATGGTCCCTGCCCCTAGTACTTACAGGGCTGCTCCCTGCTGCAGCCACCGGGGACTGCTCAAATCATCAAAGCTCTCCAGATATTTTCCAAAGATTCAGAGAGCTTTGAATCGATTCAGACCTTTTAATTGGTCCCCTGATTCTATTCGGATTCAGAGATTCGGCCACTGAATCAGGCCGAATCTCCTCCAAATCGAATCGCCACCCGAAGCTTCGTACAGCCCTACTATTCAGTCCCTCTCCATCACATTAGATGATCTTCTCAGGTCCCTTCCGACCCTAGAAACTATGAAACATCTGGAAGCAGCAGGGTCCCAGTTATCCATTGTGTTTACTAACAAATCCTAACTTATTACTAATGGGACCCTTGTAAGAAACCCTGGCCTGCAAAACGTGGTACCCACACACAGATGGACCATGTTCTTTTGTAAAAGGCGCTTTGGGTTCCTCCCTTTCCAGTCTTCTCTTTCCTGTGGGCTGGTGGTTTTCAGATCCGGTTTTCACCCCAGTTAAAACTGGAAGGATATTGATGTCCAGGCAACATATAAGTACAAGCCCATGTGGGTTTTGGCCCGAAAGCACTTAATAGCAGGATAAGTAGCCTGCTACTCTGCTTGCTAGCGAGTTCTTACAGAGGACAAGGTATTGCAGCTGAGCAGATGAAATAAACGACTATTTAAATATTTACTTTAACATTATAAAGTAGCTTTGTGTTTACCCACTTTGAGGCTCTGTGTTGTATGTGAAGAGCTTAGCAGAGAGCTCTCTAGCTTCCTTTGGAATGGCTCCCTGAGGCTCTCGCCGCAGTATCTTGAGCTTGAAAGCAGATTGGCAACATCACTGATGGGTGACTCGCTCAGATTACCTAATTGCTTGCAACCCATTTAAGGAGAACTGATTAAGAAATTAATTCACAATCTTAGGCTACATAGATCCAGATTTGAATGCTTTGATCACTGCAGAATAGGAATGGATACAGGCAAACCTGTCACTTTCCATCCATCTGTTGGAAGCAAGAGGTAATTAAGGTACTTCTGATGTTCAGATGATCAAGACTCTAGTGCTTAGATTTACAGAGATAGACGGTCACATTTACATTTAGGTTATCTCCTTTGGATCGGGTTCCCTCTCAAAATGTAGTGGAGACCCCATCAATTACAGTTCAGGGGAGCCCGCAGCTCTGCTCTCAGCGAGAGATGTTATAGGCCACAGCATTGCTCTATTCTTTCCTCCCATCCCTCCAAGGAAGCTGCGGTGTTGAATTGTCCTTGCTTTCTCACCCAAGGTTCAAATCGGATTAGGCTGCAGGTAGAGGATGTTCTTGGTTTCGAGATGCACTCTGTAGAATTCCCTTTCTGATCGTATCTGCCAGAACCACCTCATTGTTTTAAGGTCTTTTGGGTAAGGCATTTTCCTTCAGGTCATTGCGTCTCATCTAATCCAATCCGTCTGATAACGTGCTCTTCACTGTGGCATCCCAGCACGGGGGGGGGGGGGGGAAATCACCGCAAGAAAAAGACTAAAACCTTTATGCCTGTTCAAATCCTGTAGACTATCATGAGAGGTGCTAGTGTTATTCTCAAATTTTGAGCTGTCCCGTGGAATTGTACGGAGAATCACAGGTGTGTTACGCAGTTCTGCAGGAGGAATCGAAAACCGTATGGGGGGGAAAAAGAGTCTCATTTTCTATTAAATTCTGTCGGTTGTTGGAGGAAGCCTGTTGAATTCGGTAGAGCTTTTCCATAGAGGTGCTTGTGAATGAATGCTCAGAGTCCAGAGTACACTGCTGTCTTGCTGTTACTGTTCGGCACTGAGGGCTTTCCTGAGATCAGGGTCACACTCTGCACAAGTCTAGGAAGACGGACTCTCCCTGCAGCAGGGGCCCTGCCCAAAAGAGTTTACTGTCTACACAGGCAGGAGGGAAAGAGATGGCGAAATGGAGAGGCAGAGCCCCGAAGAGACTTGTCCAAGGTCACCACTCGGCAGGTTGGTGGCAGATCAAGAAAAAAAGCCCTGGGTGTCTTGAATCCCTGTCATCTGACTGTGCTGCCTCTGTGCACAGCCTGGGCATCCTCACACAGCCCAAATTTAGCAGTCCAATGTTGCTCCCATTTTTTTGTGGTTTTCCTCTATTGTCACCTGTAGCAAATCTCAGCCAAAGTCTGGTAAAATCCTGCTGCTGCCGCTTATGAGAAGGGCACAATTATGAAAGAACGAGCCGTAGCCACTGAGCAAATTCGGAGCTAAGGTTGATTGCAGAAAAGAAACTCGTGCATTAGACTGAGTGGAAATGCACCGTGGAGGCACGTCACTGGCCTGAACTCTGCCCCTGTAGCGATGCACCGAGGAAAAACAAACAATGAGACCAGCCTCGGTCCATCAGAGGCAGGGTGATGATCTCAGCAGTGACCACCAACACTCAGTGAATCCTCTGAATCATTCAGCCCTTGTGCAAATGCCTTTCTTTTAGTGCACTGAGATTGTGCAGCTGGAAAGAGGCTGTATATGTTTGCTACTACTCAAGCTCCATGCTGGGCTATTGTGCCAGTGAGTTACAAAATATTAAATGGAGTTACTCTGATTTACCCAGAGGTAAGAGATGGAGTGAAAGAAATCAGCAGGCTTTGATAGTGTTTGCATGGTATTATGCATATTGGTGGGGACAAAAACAATGTGGCCATGTTTTTGGAAGGGTTACTTACCTTTTGATTGTGCAGTAGGTGGTTGCAATATACAACTTAATCTTTTTTTTTTTTTTTTTTCATCTAAATTAAATTGCAGGTGCAAATCAAGTACTTAGAAGTGTAAGTACTCTCACTTGCATCTGTAATTAACATTGTTAATGCAGGGAATCTGTAAAAATCGACCAACGAGGCCTCGGTTTTGAAGGTTTGCCACATAATGTAAGACGCTCTTTTTTTCTCCTGTATTTTTGCTTTTAGAAAGCAAAATAGTGAAGTAACCTAGTGAAACTGAAAAAAACTGGGAGTGCTTATTATAAGAGGGCAATGAATGGAGATGCCAAAAGTGAAAATTTGCTGACAATATAGATTTGTGATTATTTTAAGTAAATTGTGACCACGAATTGTATTGTATTATTTATGTCTCTTAGTAGAGGAAAGAAACTTTAAACCTTTATACATTTAACATGACAAGCACCTATCTGACAGATTCATTGGTTTTTCACAGAGGTTTTACCATCAGTAGATCCCAAAGCAGTTTACAAGGGAGGGTCAGTATCATTTGAGATCTGGGGAAATGAAAACACTGCATTGCAAAGAGATGTGCCCAAGATTTTCCAGTAGGTCAGTAGCAGAGGTAGGGACAGAAGCCAGGTTTCCTGGGACCCAGGCCAGGGCTCCATCCATTAGATAGCAGTGCTGGGCTTTAACTTTTATCTGTCTCTTTTCGAGAGTGGGGATACATGTTATAATTGATCTTTTCACGTTAACAGCAGTCTCATTTCTTAAGCATCCCTAGAATGTGTGCGCATTGAATCACTTACTAGTAATTAAATCAGTACTATTCTGTGTGTGTGTGTGCGCGCGCGCGCACACTGACTACAGTTACCAAGGAAATATATGGTGGTTCTTCTCTCATGCCCATTCAGTCCCACAAACCTCTGTTGCTGTTTATTTTATAGTAGCACCTAGGGACCCAGTCTGAGAACAGGGCCTGCATGTGCTAAGCCAGCAGCTCCCACACTGAAGATCTGTGGGTCACGGCTTCCACAGAAATTATGATTCCAGGTGGGCTCAGACTAGAAGTGACGTTGCAAGCCTGGCCAAGAAAGCCATTCGGTGTTAGGCGCTGTGCATGCATAATAAGATCCTTTAAGGTCTAAGCAGACAGGAGGCACAAAGGGTTGGGGAAGAAGAAATGACTTGCTTGAGGGCACACAGCAGGGGTGGAGGCAGAGCTGGGACTCAAACCTGTGGGTCCAGACTTCTAGTCCAGTGCCCTGTACGTGCCTCATTCTGGTACCATTGGTTCATCCTGTCGTGATTACCATTCAGTGGCAGCTGCCAATGTGTTGTTTACCTATTCTTACCCACTTCCACCTTAGGGAGCCTCTGAATTTGAGATGCCACTTCTGTTTTCACTTTGTCAGGCGCCGAAATTCCCGATTAAAACTGTTCAGTTGCTGCTTAAAAGGAAATGTGCCACCAGGCAGGTTTGCTTTGCGGGATTAAAAGCAAATAAATATTTATGTGATATGTAAATGTGACTTGATAAGATATGCATATCATTGAGAATTTGAAGCGGTTTGGTTTTGGGTATGAGCTTACGAGAGGGGGCTGGCAGTTCATTATATACTTTTACAGTGATATTTTTCTCCTGAAAAAAAAAGAGAGAAAGGAGAATGGTTTTGCTTCTTGATCTGCTAGGTCTTAGGTTTTCTAATCTACGCCTTCCCCCATCTCTTTAAACAGTTAACTGGGTGGATTGATTGGATGGAAAAAAGCCATCAAGGGGGCAATGAAGACTGCATTTCATATGCAAATATGATACTGGCCCAGTTCCTAATATTCAGTGTATTTACACGTCAATGCAAACAACTGTTGACTTGGATTCAACAGAGAATGTGCTTCACAACACAATGGAAATTACAACTGAACTGGAATTGAAGGCTGGGATACATATGTTGATGCAGAACCGGGGCTCAGAGTCAGTCTGCCACCTGCCAGGGTTGCAGGCTCCACGGGCCCTTGTTGTCATTGCCTAGTGCAGGAATCCCACAGGCTGCAGGCCGGAGTTGTCTTTGCTACGGCAGGGCAAAATGCCGCTGCCCTGGAACAGTTTCATTGCACTGGGGTAAATGCAGTGGGGGTTAGCCTTTTTGACAGGTGTGCCACAGATTAGCCCTACGCCTTTCCTGAGTGTCACTCCAGTCCCTTTGCTTTGTTCAATCTGCTGCTCAGTTTTCTGCTTCCTGCCCTGTGCTCCTTGCCCGATTTAATGCTCTGATTGCTGCTTGCTGCCCTATCTGCCACTGTGTTGTCTGTCATAGGATCGTAGAAAATGAGGGTTGGAAAGGACCTCAGGAGGTCATCTAGTCCAACCTCCTGCCCAAAGCAGGGCCATCCCCAACTAGGTCATCCCAGCCAAGGCTTTATCTACCTGGGTCTTAAAAACCTCCAAGGATGGAGATTTCACCACCTCTCTGGGTAACCTGTTCCAATGTTTTACTATCCTCCTACTGAGAGAGATTTTGCTAATATCCCACCTAAACTTCCCTTGCCGCAACTTGAGAGCATTTCTCCTTGTTCTGTCATCTGCCACCACTGAGCAGTCCAGCTTCATCCTCTTTGCAACCCCTTTCAGGTAGTTGAAGGCTGCTATTCAATCCCCCCTCAGTCTTCTCTTCTCCGGACTAAATAAGTCCAGTTCCCTCAGCCTCTCTTCAGAAGTCAAGTGCCCCAGTCCCCGAACCATTGCTTTCTGCTGGACTCTCTCCCATTTTTCTGTATCCTTTCTGTAGTGGGGGCCCAAAATTGAACGCAGTACTCCAGACGCGGCCTCACTGGTGCTAAATAGAGGGGAATAATCTGCTGGCAATAATCCCTTGATCTGCTGGGAATACTCCTACCAATGCAGCCCAGTATGCCATTAGCCTTCTTGGCAAGAAGGGCACACTGCTGGCTCATATTCATCTTATTGTCCGATGTAACCCCCAAGTTCTTTTCTGCAGACCTGCTGCTTAGCTGGTCGGTCCCCAGCCTGTACCGGTGCATGGGATTGTTCTGTCCTAAGTGCAGGACCTTGCACTTCTTATTGAACCTCATGAGATTTCTTTTGGTCCAGTCCTCCAATTTGTCTAGGTTTCTCTGAATCCTAGCTTTACCTTCAAGTGTATCTACTAC
>NW_017729013.1:5147660-5152434 GCF_001723915.1 Gavialis gangeticus | reverse complement strand
TTTTGCCCAAATCCTCCTGTTTGCAATTTCCTCTCTAATTCCAAGCGCTCCCTCCCAGTCTGTCTACCCCCCCCCCAAGCTTGGTGTCATCTGCAGACTTGCCGAGAGGATGCTCCATCCCATCTTCTAGGTCACTTGATGAACATATTGAACAAAACTGGTCCCAGAACCAATTGCTTCTCAGTCTGCCCCTTCCTTAATCTGCTGTGTGCCACGCACAGAGGCTGCTCCTACTCATGGCTACTCATGCCACAGGCTGGCCAGCCCTGGTTTAAATAACTGCATATGGTGCTGGGAGACAGAGAACCAGGCCAAGAGGGCTGTCAGGTCTTCTCCACAAACTAGTCTGCAGCATTCCCAGTAAACCCCCTTTTCAATATGTTAGCAATGATCAGCTATTGCCCACTCAGCTCAGGCATGAACTGGGAAATGCAATGTTCTGTACACTTTAATCCATCCATTGTGCCATCCAGTAGCTCCTTCTCTCCCATATTTAAATACTAGCCACTGTCTTTGCAGCGGTGAATTACAAAATAAGGGATGTAGGTGGTGGTAATGTGTGTGGGGATGGTGTGTGTGTGGGGGGGGGAGGGTTATGGGATTTATTAACAGCAAAATATTCCAGTGTTTTCTGGATGATGCCTATAATGGGCCTTGTCTTCTGTTTCCTTGAGATAACTGAGGATCTGGTCCAGAGTTGTTTGAATTCAGGGAATGTTTTCCAGTCACTTCACTGGGTTCTGGATTGGCGTTATGGTCAGGTTTTATACTTGCTGTGCACAGGTGCAGATTGTGTCTCCATGAAATGCAAGATGGGAAGGGAGAATCAAGCACTAGTTTTAGCAGATTAGCCTGCACTTTCAGGAGATCCCATATGGACAGCCCCATTTATCTTGGAGCTCTCCTGGGGAGAGCAGTGGATCAGCACTCCTGTGGGGAGAGGGTTTAGGATGAGCTCGGTTTAACTTGTTGGGGAGCACATGTTGTGTAGATGCTGCTGTGCAGTCAGCCTGACACGGCTCAGTCTCTCCCTGATTGTGATCCATTGCTGTGGCATTTGGTGACTAATTATATTTACTCATGCAGTAGGTAAGCCTGTTCATCCAAGTGATCCTTCACAGTGATATGGGGAGTCTGGCTATTTCCTGGCCAACCCAGGGCGGAAAGGTATGGAGGCAACAGGCTTGTGTGGACAGGGGAGGCTGTCCTGTGTTGCCAATGGGCCAGTGATCCGAGAGGGAGCTTTCTTTGGGCAGGCAGCGCTAGCTTGACTTGGTGCATAGGAGTTGCAAATTGGGCAGTGAGAGAAATGTGCAGTGAAATCTTAACCAACAGCAGGGCCCTGCATTCATGGGAGGAAGCTGCTTCCTTTCACACCTGTCATGCACGGTCTTGATTCCCATTCTTTCTCAACAGGAAGAGAGGGGAGTGTAGTACACAGATCACCTTGTTTCAGGGGTAGTCTTGGGAATGGTGTAGAGCAGGAACAGCCGGGCACAGGACTCCGTTCCATTTTACCGATGGATTCTGGACTCAACTCTGCCTTTTGCCATTGGTCCAGAGCAGGTGTCCCTCCAATTGTCACCGGGAGCGTTGCCCAGAGACCAACTGGGGAGTGTGGCCTCTAAGAAGGGAATAAGGCTGAGATTATCAGAGCAGCCAAATAGCTTTGAATACCCAGGCCTCACCTCCACGTCTCTTGGCTAGCTTTGAAAATCTCAGCCTAAGAATTTCCTTACTCTTGTCTTTGCTTAGCACCTTCTTGTTGCTTTCAGCATCACCCACAGAGAAAATATACCTGAGTTAGGACTGCTGCTACAACTGTCCTTGGCTTCTCTCCCTCTGAGTCTCTCCTTTCTCCCCCTTTACAAGCTTTGTGACTTCCAATTTTCCAGCGTATGAATATCCCTTATCCCACCAGCTGATAGGATCAGCATTAGGTAGCTCTGGCTAGAAAATATCAGTGTGGTTGTGTCAAATATATAGACTTGTAAATCTGTTTTCATTCCAATAGCAAGAGAGGAGAAGAGAAGCAGTGATCTACTCTAAAATAGCCAAAAGCCTGGTGGTTAGGACATTGTGCTTGGGATGTGGGAGACGCATGTTCCAGAGCTTGCTCTGAAAAAAGGTAGCAACATTTTATTCAGAACTGATGTGTTTCCATGAAAAGTTTTGACTTTTTAATGAGAACAAGTTTCATCAACAATTTTTTTTGAGCAGCTCTGCTCACTGTTGACATTTGAAGCGTCTGTTTTAGGCTTGATAGTCAACTCCTGTGCGAGGTGAATGAGAGTGTGGGAGGGGAGTTCCCATCTCGCAGAGCCCTCTTCTTCAGGCTCTCTGTCTACCTACAGACTCAGGCAGATGGCTCTGTCATTGCTTTTCATCTACTTTGAAGCCTTGCAGGTTCTCTGCACAGCCCCAGGGGCTGGAGATTTATTTTTTTTCTAATGCAAGCTGAGATCCTGCAGAATCTGGTATTGAGGGTCAGGTTATGACACCAAGGTGGTCTAGAACAAGCGCTCCATTCACCTGTTCTTCATGGGCAGGCAAAGCAGGCAATAAAATCTAATGCTTTTAAAGAAGAGGGTAATTTCCTCAAACAGCATGCAAATGTAATTGCTTACAAATTGTTCCACATGAATTCAGTGCCACACCTTCTGCCTGACTTTGTCTGACAGGTGGGGTGTGATGGAGACCAGATGCGATCAGTGCACAAATGGTTAATGTCTGCAGGAGGAGGAGTAGAGGAGTGCAGGGCATCCTGTTTGCAACCTTCCTCTGACCCAGGACCCATCAAGCCTGACAGATGTCATCCTCGACTCCCGACAATCTAGGGAAAAAGAACCGATAGGCTTGTTCCACTATGGCTCTGTTCAGCTGTTCTCCTTGTTATAGGAGGCTAATCAGGAGACGCGTAAAGGCTCGTCTCCAGCAGGGAAAGAATTTTTTGCTGGTGCTAACTCCAAATCAGCTCTGCCTGAGTTGGGAACACCAGGAGCCCCTTGTGTGGATGGACTCCCAGTGTTTAAATACCCCGTTGATTGGCCCTACCATAAGCAGGGTTAGATGACACGCTGTTTAAAATGCAGGTGGTAGCTGGGACTCTGTCTGCCCCTGGCTCCCAGCATTAGAACTGAATCAGTGTTCAAGACTGCACAGAAGATTTTTGGCAGAATATTCCGTGTGTAGATCAGGCATTATGCTGGGCTGTTCACAGCAGCCTGTAAGAATTGAGCACTCAGGTGCCATTCTGTTTTGGTGCCTAACTCCCCTAGTCTCTTGAAAATGTCAGCCTTTCACCACATGTGGGAGAGAAACTCCTACGTGCCTGCCTGATTTATCTGATGACAGATATGATAATTTTGTCCAACTCGCTGATGTTTCCCCTGGAGCCCTTCTGGCTTCTCTGTTGGCTCATCCGGGTGGAGATCTCTGCCTTGTAACAGGAGCTGGCTAGAGCTTGCTAGACTTACAGGAAAGTTCAGTGCAAGGCCTTTTTATTTTGAATTTCTCTTAAACACGTGGGATTTTGTTTCTGGAGAAAAGTTGATATGGCAAGCAATTGGCCCAGCTTGCCTGCTCCATAAAGTTTCCTCCCTGCTTGGCATGGATGCACTTTTAAAGATGATCACAACTGTCAGCTGTGTCGTTTCTTCCCTGGGGAGATTTTCAGAAGCATGAAGGACGTGGAGTTGGGCACCGACCAGTCCTTGAACCCCCCCGCCCCCCATTTTGGAAGTGCACTGGCAACCTTTCTTAGGCTGTGATCCAGGAAAGCACTTAATCACATACTTAAGCTGTTTGCTGGATGGGGGCTTCAGAATTGCCAGAGTTAGCTGGCTCAGTGTCTCCTGTGACTGTATTAGTTATTGCTTGTATTACTGTAGTGCCAAGGAGCCCCAGTCACAGGCCAGGAGACAATTGTGCTAGGTGTGGGAGAAGCACAGATCTAAAAGATGGTCCCTGCTCCAGGCGGCTGACAGTGGAAGTACAACAGATGGATACAAACAGATGGGGTGGGGGGTGGAACAAAGACACAAGGAGGGTCTGAGTTAGTGGTCAATACAAGAGGCAGGGGCCAGTGCCGGAAAGGGGATGGTAACCCAAGGATTGCCACAAGTTTTGTCATGATTTTGGAAAGGAAAGGTTTTATTCAGGAAAGAACTGGAAAACAAGTGATGAAGGGGAGTTGCTTTCAAGCAAGGGGGGTGTGTGTGGGGGGGTGGGGCAGCAGCCAGGGAGAAAGCACAAAGGTGCTCATTTGAAAATGGAAACAATTAGCAATGGGGGCTAGGACCATAGGCAGTGCTGGAGTGAAAAGTCCTGCTGAAAACTGGGAAACTGAGGCACTGCTGCAGAGCCGGCCTTGGGGAAAATGGTGCCCTGGGCCACCTTGTATTTTGTCGGCACTGCTGCAGGCAGAGGCAGGTGGGGAGGTGGAGTGAGGGGTGCAGGGGAAGGGGCAGAGGGAGCGCAGCTGCCCAGGCAGGTGGCCCTGTCCCCAGCTGCCGTGCCGCAACCCTCTGATTGCCCATGCAGAGCTGCCACTGAGGCCAGGAGCAATTGCCAGGCTGAGGGTGCGGGGAGCAAAGCTGCCTGGCCCAGTGGCCCAGTCCCTAGTGCTGTGGGCGTCTCCCTGGCCCCATCACAGTGGGGAGGTGAATGTGTTCCTGCAGCCACCTACACTGCCTGGCCTGGCTCCTCCTGAGCAGCGGCTGGAGGCAGGAGGGTAGGATCAGCTGGCGCAGGGCAGGGGTAGAGCACTGCTGTG
>NW_017729013.1:5143982-5147507 GCF_001723915.1 Gavialis gangeticus | reverse complement strand
GGGGGGGGGGGGCACTCCCCTGACCATGGCACCTTGGTCACCCACCGCCAGCTCTGCACTGCTGAAAGACTCAAGACCTTGCTGGGCCCCCACCAGGCTGCTTGTGCCTGTGTCCCACAGCTCTGGGACTGTGTGTTTTTGACTTCCTTGGGTCTTGGTGGTCTCCAGCCAGACTCCTTGGCTCCATCTGCCTTCTTGACACTGAAAAGGGACCCTGCAGCCAGCCTTCCTCAGGCCTGCAGGACTGCTGCTGATGTCACGGATACTCCACTGGTTTGAAATGCCCTTTCTCAGTGTTTTTAAGATGCATGGAGATATCTTTGGGTTGAGTGACTTCTAGAAATTTGGCTGCACCTTCCTCTATCTCTCTCGTGAGCCTTGTCCTTTGTACGTATCTGCTTTTGTCCTGCTGTGCTTGCTCATTCATTTACACATCATAGATATATAGATTCGGGGTGCACCATTATGTCGGTTAGCTATCAGATTGGCACCAATGAAAGGAGAAGTGACGCTATTGGCTGTCAGCTTTTTTTGGACATTGTGGCCAATAATTACAGTCATGGTTCCAGAGTACCCTGGTAAGCATAGTCTGGTCCCTGTGTCCTGCTGTCAGCTCGAGCCTGCAGACTACAGGTCCCAGGGAGCAGCTGGGATGTTGGGGGTGCTGGGGAGGGGTCACAGGGTGCCACGCTCAGCAACAAAGGGACCATTACTGGCTGCTGCTGCCGTGGCAATGCCATGGGCACAGCAAGGGCCTGAGCACCAGGGCTGCTGTGGAGACGCCAGGCTGCATGTGGGCGGCGTAAGGTGCTGCGCGAGAGATATTCCACTCCACTGGGCGCCTTTGCAAAAGGCCGTGGGAGCTCGGCTGCACGGGGCTCGCTGGCAGTGAGGCAGCAGCATGCTCTGGGGCTCCAATCATACCTGCGGTGCTGTTCGCACACCCACCCACCCAGGATGGCTGCGCAGGCAGTCAGGCTGCAGGTAGGAGCTGTGGGCGAGGGGTGACATGCATGGGAATAAGGTGGTTGCCATCTTCCTCTGTTGAGGGCCAGAGTAGGCATGACGTGGGGGTGTGTGTGTGGGGGTGTGTATGTGTGTATGGTGTGAGAAATGCAAACAAAACAAAAGGTTTATGTATGTCAGTAGTTTAAAATCTCTTGCATAATCCGTTATTAAATATCAGTTACCAGATAGACATCGGCCAATGTGGTTGGTTAATCATCGGGTATCTGTATCAGCCAAGAAAAATTTTTTCGGTGCATCCCTAATATACATATGTTCCAATAGTCTTTGTCTGAGCATTGCTTGTGCACTTGCTTTTCTGCTCTGTCTCTCTAAATAAATAGGGAAGAGAGACATCACAGAAACAGAGGATCAATGTTATCAAATGTTGCTTTACTTAATTCATAACCCTTCTGCTGTGCCAGCAGTCACTAAGAGCTTGCAAAGGACAAAGAGAGAAGCACAACCTTGCCGAGAGAAATAAAAATCTAATTATTCACTTTCAGATCCTGTGCTATGAACTCCTCCCAGATTAATAGATCTGTTGTCGGGTTTGAGCCTGCAAGGTGCTGGGTACAGACGCGCGTTTTTAACTTTAAACCTATGTCTGGTCCCATTAACTTCTCATGTGCTTGAAGTTAAGCATGTGCTTAAGTGCTTTGCTGGGTTTCTTTGGTGTTTGAGCCTGGGGTGAGGTTCTGAGTAGATGTCACGCAACTCTGAGCTGCTGCTTCTTTCCTTGGCTACAAGGTGCTCTGTTATGGATGTCAAGGCTGTGAAGTGCTGTGTTATAGATGTCATTTGCTTGTGTCTGGTGGGAGCAGCAGGAAATCATTTTGCTTTTAGGTGCGTTGTTTGCATTAGTGGTAATGCCGGCAGCAGCTCACGGGAACTATGGAGCTTTGTTTAATCACTCTTGAAACCTTTTTACTGAGGGTTTCACATGGGACATAATAAGATTACTCAGTGGCTTTTCTACTGGAGACCTTCTTGAGCAAAGATAATTACCTGGAAGGAACTTAGGGGCTCAGGAACACACTGGGAAGCCCTCAATGTGGGTCAGGAGCATGGCAGTGGGCACTATGCAAAGAGGACAGAAGAATTCTCCTTCCACTAGCGAATGTAAAGAGCTGTCATGATGAGGGATAGGCCAGTTGCTGGCCTATCACCCTAGCCCAAGGAGGCTAAACATCACTTGCAGCCTGCTCTTGTTCTTTCTTGCCCATTTATTGGTGACTCTGAAGATCTTTAGCAAACCCCAAAAATAGAAATCCAACAGTTACTTTTCCCCTGGCCTCAAGACTTGCTTTCCACAGCTGCTCAGGTCCTGGCAACACTTCCCCAGGCTTCCTGTAGGCCATCTGTCTGGGAACCCATCCCCTCTGCAGCTGAGCTCTTTCAGGCTTCATAGGAATCAGGTGCCCATCACCTGACCCCTTCCCAGCTGGGTCTGCTAATCCTTTCCACCTGCCCCAAACACCTGTTCTTAAAAGGACTTAGGACAGGGCTGGCTGGCCCCAGACCCCTGATTATGAAAGGGCAGACCACCCTGCTAAGGGCATGCTTCTTTATGGAGATCCCACAGTAACGGCACAATTCCAGACGATCCCTGAGACAGATGGAGGGATAGCAGTGCTATTGTGGGGCTGAGTGTGATACAGTGTTCTCAAATCAGGCTTTGCTCCCCCATCCTAGTACCCTCCTCAGTAAGTAGCCTGATTGATTTCAGTGGGAGTACCGGTGTGAGTAACGGCCCGTCAATCGGCAGGACCAACGGCCCTAAGCAGATAAGGGAGTTAAGCCTGGATCCTGCAATCCGTACTTGGACAAAATGTATGTTGCCTGCTTCACATAAGTAGGACGTTTGCCAGAATAAAGAGTGCAGAGCTGACCCGTGGAGAATTTGACTAGGCGATGACAGATGCGTCAGTGTACACTGCTATATCACTCCTAATGCAGCACTGCAGACAGAGAAATGCATGAACAGGTGCATCAGCAGGGAGAGGAAGGCTGGCCAATGGAGTTGACAAGGTGCAAGGAGACAGGTGAGCTACTCCAGGGGGCAGCATCTGCAGAGAAGAAGGGACTCCCGCCTGCTGTGTGAATGGACAGCACGGAGAGAGAAGGTCTAATGTATTTCTCTGTGTGCAATTAATTGTTTCCTGAGCCTCTCGGGTTCCCTGATGCTTCTCCAATAACACACAAGCAAATTACATCTCCTTTTTAATTTTTAAATGTGAAGTTTTACTCTTTGAACTCAACCCTGGGCTGATGAGAGTGGAGGCTGTAACGCAGCTGGAGTTTGGTGGGAGGGAAGACCTCTTGCTTCTGCCTCTGTGTTTGAAGCAGGCTTGATTTTGAAGGAGGGGTGGTTGCACTAGGTGACTGATTCCTTGGGCTGGAGGTGCATGCAAGGCAGAGGGAAGGACTGAAGGCCCGAGGAAAGGGATTCAGGGGTTTGACGGTATTTTTTTCCCCCCCAGAGGAGAGATATGCATATTAGTCTGCCTTGGGGATGGA
>NW_017729013.1:5134903-5138982 GCF_001723915.1 Gavialis gangeticus | reverse complement strand
AGGGGGTTGGCAGGAGACCAGCAGACTCCATCCCCTCCCACTTCTGGCAGAGGGAAGGACTGAAGGCCCGAGGAAAGGGATTCAGGGGTTTGACGGTATTTTTTTCCCCCCCAGAGGAGAGATATGCATATTAGTCTGCCTTGGGGATGGAAATTCCCCTTTCAGCACACGTGATATCATCTGTTATTCATCTGGTCCCACTTGCTTGTATTCAAGTGGTGTTTGGCTGGAGGACTGCAGAGATGAGGTGTGGGGCGTTCCTTTACGGGGAAATTTTAAAAAAGTTGCAATGCCAAAGCACAGGTTCCTTCCTACCAGGAGCTTTCCAAGGCTTGGGCTGCTTCAGCCATATCAGTTGAGGACTGGTTTCCTTTGGGGAATGTCCCCATCTCCACTCCTATGGTCCAGCAACCTCTTGAAACAGCATGAACACGGTAAATGAAACTGTGGATTAAAGAGACAATTCCTTCTGCCTTCTCTTTCCCATCTCATGCACGTCTTCCCTCAGTCCCCATCTCGAGCTGTGCCATCTAGCTCTTCGAGCTGGTCAGAAGAGGAGATTTTTGCCTTATGGGCAGTTCTGACATTTTACTATTTGATTTCTTTATTTGTGTCCCAAATCTGGAAGCAAACATACCAAAACATTTTGTTCCTTGAAATTTTCATTCAGAAACACTGCAGCGGCTTCAGTGGTTGGGTAAAAGCCCTTTGGTGTTTCCTGCCTGTGCTTGCCAGAGACTTCCCCATTTGCTGTGGGCACTGCATGGCAGTGGGTGACAGACAAGTGGGCAGTGCTAACTACATGCCTTTGCAGCTGCCAGAGGATCTGAGTGCGTGGGCAACTAGCCCATCTAATCCTCTGCCATCCTCTCCGCAGCAGCAGTGTGCTTTTTCTCAAAGGGAAGATGTGGCCTAGTCCAAAGCTCTCCACCCTGGTCCCAGAGGACGTGTTGCGCTCTCCCTTGGCATCCATGGCAGGACTTCCTTCTTGTTGCAGTATCTGCTGAATTGCCTCCTGGTGACGAGGAGTCTGTGGCCCACGTCTTGGAGGGCCACGGACAATCGCCGCAGGCAGCCTGCTCCTGTATTTCAGTTGGAGCAAGCCGACATGCTGGTTCCCTGGAAGGCAGGAAGCCGCGGTGCCATCAAGCAGTGCTTCCTCTCCCCACTGGTATGGGGATGGTGGTTTTTCAGAACAGCAGCTTGTATCAGTTTTATCTTCCACAGGCACAGCAAGGGGATTTTTTGATTTATCCCCACACTGCTCCTGCTGGCCAGTTTTGTGGCCTCCTTGGAGATCTGTTGGACACCAGTCAGCTTCCTCATTAGCAGTTGTAGCAGGGTGAAAGATGGAGGCTGGTGTCTGCTTACGGTTATGTGGAGCTATGGGTTTGGACCAGCTGCACTGTGCTCATGTGGATATTTCAAGTCCCCAGTCATCACCCTCTGCTTCATCAGGTGGCCTGCAAGAGAAGGTGAGTCCTGCCACCCTGTCTATATGACATGCTGCAGACCACAGGTTGAAATGGTCACAGATGTTTCTGGCTGCCGACGACAGTATTTTTACCTGATCATCTCCCTCCAGAAAGTCCTTTACAGTCAGTGAAATGGCTGTAGGGTGATGGTGCTTGTATTTTTGGCTGCCTACGAATGCAGTCCCCTGTTGCCAAGTGAATATTGCTGGTGGTCCCACGGAAGGCATTGGCCGGGTCAGCCTCTGCTGCGTAGTATACCCAGGGCTTTTTTGGTTCTCTTCTGAGCTGCTCTGTAGATGGCCATTGGTGCTGTGGTTGCACTCTGTATTTCAGCCCTTTGGGGTCATGGCTCAGACTGATCCCACATGTGCATAGCTGGCACATAGCACTGGTACTGGTCAACTTGGAAATGTTGCCAACCCCAGGGAAACATCTGTTCAGTACACTTCACAGCAGGGCTTGTAGCTGCTCATATTTGCTGCCAGAAGAACTGCAGTGTGAGAGCTGCCATCTTCCCAAGCATTCCCACCAACACCATGGTTAGCAGATATGAAAGTAGTGACCCCTTTCCCAGAGCTTTTGCCACTGCATCTTTTCCAGAACTGAAGCATTTGTGATTTGGGCATTTGCCTGCTGGGAGTCAGCCTTTGAAAGAGAAGCAATCTCATCACCACTGTCACCACAACTTGTACCTTGCCCCAGGGAGCTGTTCCTCTCCAGAGGAATCATTGGCATCAGGTGGTGTGGATTCTTCTGCCTTCTTCCCAGTCCCTTATTACAGATTTTTGGATCAGGGGACCAAGCTCTACAGGATGACAACACAGCAGCTGTGGGGGTCAGAGCGAGACGCAGTACCTGGTCATCCAAGCTGGTTTTTGTCAAACGTTCTGGTTTGTGGTCACCTGTATCGCAGCTTCATTTTTGATCCCAAAAGCTGAGCTGGGCTGCTTGGACTGGACCACATGTGATACCTGTGAACTTATCCCGTACCATCATCGTTTCGTAGTTGGTAGGGTAGGAAGGGACCTGAGCAGATCATCAAGTCCGACCCCCTGCCGTGGCAGGAAAGAGTGCTGGGGTCAAGCGACCCCAGCAAGGTGTTCATCCAGCCTCCTTTTAAAGACCCCCAGGGTAGGAGCCAGTACCACTTCTCTTGTAAGAGCGCTTGGGGCACCTCTGATGACCACCACACTGTGCTGTACTGAGAAACAATGTTTTTGGGTGGAGTTGAAATGAAACGAGTCAAAACTGAAACATCAAATACCCACCGTTTTGCTGGGAATTGCCAGCCACTGCCAGATTTTTTTGCTGAAAACTTTAAGGGGAAAAAAAGTTGTCAAATTTGACACGTTCCTGTGAAATATTTTGATTTTGATGAAAAAAGCTTTTTGCAAAGGAAAGCTGTTCTTTTTGAAAACTGTTTTCCCCAGCCCTAGTTGCAACTCGGTCTGTAATGCAGCCTACGCTATAACAGTGTGGCTTGAACTGCCCTGGCCCAGAATTCCCGGTCCTGAGAGTTGCTGGCAGTTCTGTTTGATTAAACGCAGTCATGACCTTGTGTTGTGCAAAGGGGTTGGTTGGTCTCAGCCTCAGCTGCTCCCCTTGCAGACTATCTTTTCAGAGCAGAGAGCAGCAGGCTGGGCATACAGTGCAGCATTTGACTCTTCTGCATGCAGCTGCATGGGCAAATGAGAGCGGCGGGTGGGGAGGGAGGTGTAGGTCTGAGTGAGTGCCCTACCCTGGGAGGGATGCTGGGCGAGAAGGGAAAGAGGATACTGGTACCTGCAGGCTAGCTGTAGGGATGTCTGCAGCATAAGCCAAAAGTGGGATCGCTGCTCCTGTGGTCTTACCCAAGCTAGCTTTCATAGCCAGCTTGTGTGCTGCGAGAGGCATAGCCACAGCAGCATGGAGCTCAGTGCCAGCTGCTCAGGTGCTGTGAGGGTTTCACGAGATGCACTGAACCGTATGCTGCTCACAGGCGATACTGCTGTTTATTCAAGAGCTAGCCCAGGTATGTCCAAATGAACTGCAACCACGCCATCATGGAGCAAACCCTGACTGATAAATCCAGAGCGATTCATTCTGGCAGCCAGCCGCCGCCTCCCGCTATTGTAAAAGCCCTTCTCTGTTCTTTCAAAGGATGTCACGGCATTCGCAGCGTTTCTCCCTCAACCCCAGAAGGCCTAAAACCTAAGAACACAGGGTTGAAAGACAAAATTCCTGGGCTGTGTTCCCATCCCCCCGGCACAGAGTCATAACTGAGCAAATTACTTAATTACCTTGGACCACAGTTTCTCTGCCTGTAAAACGAGGGTGTTAATACTGCACCCACCAGGTGTGGGTGTTGGGAGGCCGAATCTGCCAGGGCCTGTAAGGAGCCTGCGAGATCCCTGGCTAGAAGGCACTATGCCGTGGGAGAGCCAAGCAGCAGAATTATTTCATTATTTTTGTTAGCAACTGGTGAAATCCCATTACTGTTCAGTGGCATGCTGTATTGGGCAGCATCAGGGGCGGTGCTGGTTGAGACCTCTGTTAGCTGTGTAACAGTGTTTTTCCCTCTCTGCCAGTCCCTATAGCTACACTATTTTGATTTCCCAATAACAG
>NW_017729013.1:5127464-5134833 GCF_001723915.1 Gavialis gangeticus | reverse complement strand
CAACCCAGCTCTATTCTCTGCCAGTCCCTATAGCTACACTATTTTGATTTCCCAATAACAGAGAGATCTGATACAGCCTCTCCATTTGTAACCCTAGCCACACTGCAGCCTGCAAAATACGTTCCCCTTTTCCTCCGCTAATAGCCTCTGATTGAGTTCTGGATGCAGTTCGTCAACCAGCTATTTGTAAATTTTTCTATGGATTCTACCTAGAAAACTATTTAAAACTTTTGAGCTTGTGTCCAGTGCAGCTGTTTAACATTGTTTCAGGGGCAATAGAGAAAGGGAATAAGCCAAGCTCTTGGAAACCAACCCGTATTGATAGATTGCATCAGACACAATGGCGTTTCTGCTTATCAGGCTTGCTTTTTTTAATGAGCTAGTATCACGGACTCAACAACCCTTTGTATGTTTTTGGGGGGGGGGGGGGCGGTGGGGTGGGGGATGTATCAATTTTCCTTTCATCTCGGCGCACACGTTTTCTGTAACCGCGACTCTGAGTTCTTGATGCCTCAGGATGAGATTCTTAGTTATGTGAAGAATGAGTAATTATTTACCTGTAGGCCTCTTGAACACAAGGGACATTGATTTCCCCTCTAATTTAAAAAAAGTGTGTGTGTGTGTGTGTGTGTATGTGTGTGTGTGTAAAATAAAAAATCTAGTTAGGATCTGCCTAACTGCAGAGAAAACAACAGGCTTTTTATGTTGGCTCTTCTAGTACCAAAAAAGCAGGCTAGAATAAAGATTTACAGTGTTTGGGAGATTAAAGGCCCTTGTTACATTGTTCAAATACCACGAGATTAGTTTCCAAGGAGACAGATACCAGTTGCCATAGGCACCAGGGGGCCAGGAATTAGGATTGCGATTTTTTATCCTGATCACGCAAACAGTAGCTGAACACTGTTAAAACTCTGGCTTTAAATAACATGAGTGTTAGCTTACATACCAAGAAACCAGACTCTGGAAACTGTATCTCTCTCTGTCTCTCTCTCGCTCGCTTTTCCTGAGTTCTTTTTGAGAAGTCTTGGCTGGAGCTGCGCCTTACAAATGTAGTGAATCAACATTTAAAAATAATAACGCCCCCCTGAGCCCTTGGCAGGGCCATTGTTAGCTTTGCTCAGTTGGTTGATTTCCCTTCCAACCTCCGTTTCCAGGAGTTGCTGGAGGAGGTTCACCTTGCTTTCTCTTTGAGGTTTCCTCCCCCCCCCCCCACTTGCCTGGGTAAATTAAGAAATACAGCTCCATTTCAGAGCGAAAATGCTCCTGCTCTCCTTGACCAGCTTGCCCTTGCTAGGCCAAGATGAGGTTACAGAAATAGCTGAGGGGTCACCCCCAGGGCGGTTTTATTGTGCTCATCAGTGTGCTGGCAAATCATTTTTAGTCTCAAAACCGGGCCCCGTCTCTCAGCCATTCACTAGTGTCAGGCTCCAGCCCAGCTGGGCACGGGTCTTTTTATTTCTGGAGATACCCAAAGAGGAGGCAGGATTCATTTAGTTGAGGTTAACGCAGGGGCGGGCAATTATTTTGGGTGAAGGGCCACTTACTGAGTTTTGGCAAGCTATCGAGGGCCACATGACGGGCAGCCAGGGGCAGATAAATATTAAATTTGTACATTTTTTAGGGGCCCCGCGGGCCGGATAGAATGGCTTGGCAGGCTGCATTTTGCCCACCCCTGGGTTAACATCTCTGATGCTTTTTAATGCAAGACTTTTATTTCAAAGGGGGGAATAAACTAGTCTAGGAATCCTCAACTTTTTCCATAACTGAGCTATCTCCCGTTCAGAAACGGAGGAAGGGTGAGGTGGACATTCACCCCACTTGAAGAACCATCTTGAAACACTAGGGCCTAGTCCTAGAAGCTGCTGGACGCCCTTTTCATCCCTCATTTGAGTGGGAGTTGAAGGCATTCCTCAGCTGAGAGGCAGTTTTCAACACCATGAGCCCTTGTCTTTAATTACAACCACATTTTATATAATGAGATGGGGGAGGGGAAGGAATAAAGATTGGGATGTAATCTTATCAGTGTGTTATATTGTTGCTGTTTCAAAGTGCAGTAGCAGTGTCTTGGTTATATATCTTATATTCCAAACAATACAGTAGGGGGAGATTTTTTTTCTTTTCTTTTTTGTGCTAACAACATAGAAGCAGACTTCCCTGTAGCTCAAAGCACAGTGGATCTGTTTCACTTAGACCAACATAAATCCCTGTATTTTAGCTGAGACCACTAGGTTACTCGGAGATTATACAGAGGTAGGATTCAGCTCTGTATTTTTCCAAAAAGGCATCATTTTGAGGAACATAGTGTTAACAGAATCCTAGCTTTGATTACCATATGTTGAGCCTATCTGTCTAATTGCACCTACACAAAACCAAGGACACCTGCTATTGTGAGTGGTTCCCTGCTTTTTGAAGGTGGCTTTTTATGGTAAGGATTATCTCATCTTCTTGGGCTACCCAGCAATAAATATTCCTGATTAGCGATCAAAACGATGCAGAGAAAGGCAGCGCCGTGCTGGGAGATGGGATTAGTCACTTAACACAGCTACTAATTTTAGTCTTCTGGACCGTCTGGTTCTGAGAAGTGCAATTTGAGTCCTTGCATCGCTTGATGCCGCCAGAACTATTTATTTTATTCTTCCCGTGGCATGGCGGACTAACTCTGGCCTTCAGTGTTGCTGGCACTCCTTGTTTCTAGGAACTGGAAGGTGTGGGGGTTTTTTTGTTTGTTTCCACCCCTCTGGGAAAGACAGGAAAAATTTATCCTCATACATCCCATTAAATGGACATCACAGAAGGACTGCCAATTCAGGGAATCTCAGCCAGGGTGCCATAGCACCGTGGGGTGCCTTGAGATCATTTCAAAGGTGCCATGCAGTGCTATCATTGTTATGTGTGCAAACAGGATTCCTAAGATTAAACCTTAAGGTTTCAACTTGGAGTACACAGCGTTAACAACATTGTGACCTGTCGCGGTCTTTCTGAGTTCTTTGGAACAGAAGCATTACGCTTGTATTTTTCTACAGTCAAAAGAAATGAAAACTTAAGGGTTGTTTTTTTGGGGGGGGGGCGTATATAAAAAGGTTCAGAACCACAGGCTCAGTGATTCCCCACTGGCAGTTCTATTGGAGGGGTACAGAAGGTAGGTCTGGGAACGGGGAGCATCCTTGTTAAAGCCTTGAAGGCCTGTGCTTATGATCTGAAATGTCCAGGTCCCTGAAGAGGGACAAATCTCAGGGGAGTTTTCCTTTGAACGAGAAGGCTCGTGAATTTATTTCCCAGGTCCTCTGGAAACAGAACCAGGGCTCTCCTTCCAAGTGTCTGCCTTTTTAATTTAGATGAGGCTCTGCCCCGGGAGATGCGCTGAGGGACCCCCTTGAGCTGTGTGCACCTCGAGTGATGGAATTGCACCACTTCCTTTGGTTAGAGCTGTAAATAGGGAAGGATGCCGAGGGCTTGCATGGGAAGAGAAGGGATCATGAAATAGAAGTTGACTCATGTGAGACAATCCTGTAGCTAGCCAAGGCAGAATAATTTATTGCAAGACACAGGCCTTTCATGGCGCTGGCAGGCTCTGAATGCTTCGCCCTGTTAAATGCTTTAGGGCTCCAGCTGGTGAGGCAAAGGGGCACATCCCCCCGCCAAGATGAATACCAGCAGGATTTGTGTTTAGTCCAGAACCATTTTCTTTCTTCAGCCATGTGGCAATCCAGGTCCTAGGGAAAGCATGGATTGCACTTAAAATACAAATCAACAGGTAGGAAACAATTGGACCTTTAGTCCCAAAGTGCCTAATCCTATACACACCAGAGAGGAGAGTGTGCTGGCTAGAGCCCGTTCTGGTACTGGAATTTACCTGCATATAGGATTGTACTTCTGGGTATAAAATACTTTTCTCTGACCTAGCTTTCCTTCCTGCTCTCTAATTGGGTCAAGGGGTCCCTAGCACAGGGGTGTCAAACATATGGCCCGCAGACCAGATCCGCCTTGGGGAGCCATATGATCTGGCTTGTGAGTCTCACCAGCTCCATGTGTTGGCTCTAGCCCTGTGCACCTCATGCAGCATTTGGGTTGGACCCAGTGCCGTGTATCCTGCGCAGCACAGGTGGGCAGCATGGAGCACGTGCTGCCTGCAGTGCTCTACTAGACTGGCTCTGTGTGCTGGGTTTGGGGCCTGTCCAGATTAGGCCACACCAGAGCCAGTGAACAGGGTTGGTCCAGCAGGGTGCTGCAAGCAGCATGTTTCCCACGCTGGTTCCTGCGCTGTGTGCAGTGCTCGTGGGCAATCCAGCCGCATGCACCGCTTGCAGAACACATTAGCCCTAGTGTTCACTGTGTATACAGCACGTGGAGCTGGCATGTGGTGTGTGCTGCCTGCAGCATGTTGGTTGTACTGCATGTGGCAAGGGCTGCATGTGACCCATGCCCCAAATCAGCCCCCTGTGCCAGCTGCAGCACTATGTCTAGCATAGGAGCAGCACATGCCCTGTGCAGCTGTGCTGGCCCCATGCACCACATGCACAGTGAGCCCCATGGCTGGCGTGTGCTGTGTATGGCATGCAAGCTGGACCTGGCAGCATGGGCACTGCACAGGGGGTCTGCCCTGCAGGCCAGTCCAGGGACCCTTCTCCAGCCCATGAGGCTGGATAAGTTTGATATCCCAGGTCTAGTGCATAGCAAGCAGGACTGGAAATCCAAAGACACTGTTTCTCTTTCTGGCTCTGACACTGATCTGGTCACACACTTGGGGCAAGACAAGTTTATTTTCTTTTCTTGTCCTACCTTTTACCTATTGGGTATTTTAAAGGTTTTGGGGTAAGTAATTTCAGTTGAAGCCTTGAGGTTCCGTCATAATGCACATAATTATAGTCACTTATTTCCCTCAGAGACCCAGTTAGCCTTCCAGTTCCCTGAGCCAGTGCTTCCGAGACCCGCTGCTTCTGGCTACCAGGGTAAGTCAGTAGGATGGCTTCTTCTCTTTCTTTTCAATAACTGGCCATAAGTTCTTCTTTTTGGACTCTGCCAGGCACCAAGCAATTTTGCAAGCATTTTGGTGCTTAAAAGGTAGCTGACTTGTTCTGATCACTAGGGCTGTGCGAAACATCATAGTTTCGTTTTGATGTCCGTTTCACTGTTTCGAAGGGACGGTGCTTCGTTTTGTCATTTTTGTTTCATTTCAAAGCACTGTTCTGTTTCATTCCATCAAAACCTTTTCACTGTTTTGACGTGTTTCGACGTTTTGCCCTTAGGCTATAATGGGGAATCATGAAAATGCCTAAAACTCTGTCATTTCGTGCCTGATTTGGATGCAAATTGCAGGGATGGTAGCCCCTTCTGAGTGCATGAAGCCTGCCAAGTGTCACGGAGATAGGCACACGGAGGTTTCTGGGAAACTGCACCTCAAACTCTTCAAAGGAAAACTCATGACGCTGGCAGCGGCAGCCCTATGTCATCCAGCGCACAGATCTGGGTGCTCGCACTCCTGGGAGGGCTGCGGGGCTGTGCTGGACTCCTGCTGGCGCCCAGATCTGCACTGGATGACAGAAGCCTGCTGCTGCTGCCGCCTGGGACCGGTGTTGGGTACAGCCTGCACCCAGTGCTGGGGAAGACTGATGCTGCCGCTCGCCCCAGGCAGCCACGGCAGCCTCCTGTCATCTGTTGTACAGATCCGGGGGCCTGCACCCCTGGGAGGAGTCTGGCAGCGCTGGGAGGGTAGGTTGAGCTCCATGGGCCTGGCAGAGCTGGTTGGAGTGCAGCCCTGGCTCTGCCTGCCTCCCACCTTCGGGCTGTGCTCCAAGTGGCTCTGCAGTCCCAGGGAGCTCAGTTGGGAGGTGGGCAGAGCCAGGGCTGCCCTCCGACTGGCTCTGCCAGCCCCATGGAGCTCAGCCTGGCAGTGGGCAGAGCTAGGCCTGTGCTCCACCTCCTGCCACCGGGTTGAGCTCCAGATGGCTGTGGAGCTACTCGGAGCACAGCCCTGGCTCTCCCCTGCCTCCCACCACCGGGCTGCTTTGAAACTCGAAACGTTTCAAAACTTTCAAAACGTTTCTGGTGCTCTCATTTTGTTTCAAAGCTGTTTTGAAGCTTTTTGTTTCATTTTGAGTGCAAAACATGTTGAAACAGCTTCGAAATTAAACACTCAGCAAAATTTCGTGCAGTCTTACTGATCACCCATCCCCAGGGTGTGGGTGCTGAGCACTTGTAAACTAGTCCCTGAGCCTTTGGAAAATCTGGCCCTTCAAACTAAATTACTGATTGTAGTAGAATCCTGGCTATAAAACTATTGTCTCCTGATCCAGTTACAGCTCTGATAAAAACTATGATGCGTGCAATTATTGTTTCAAACTCCTTTGCAAATGTGAGCAGATGACTAAGCATTATAGTTTCATAATTGGTAGGGTCGGAAGGGACCTGAGCAGATCATCAAGTCTGACCCCCTGCCGTGGCAGGAAAGAGTCCTGGGGTCAAACGACCCCAGCAAGGTGATTGTCTAGCCTTGTCTTAAAGACCCCCAGGGTAGGAGCCAGCACCACTTCGCTTGGAAGCTGGTTTCAGGTGCTAGCCACCCTGACCGTGAAGTAGCGCCTCCTGATGTCTGATCTGAATTTACCCTCTGCCAGCTTGTGACCATTATTTCTAGTCGCTCCTGGGAGTGCTCGGGGGAACAGGGACTCCCCCCAATGCCTGCTGGTTCCCTTAGACTAGTTTGTGGACGGCCACTAGATCCCCCCTCAGCCTTCTCTTGTGGAGGCTGAACAGGTTCAGGTCCCGTAGCCTGTCCTTGTAGGGCCTGCCCTGCTGTCCCCTGATCATGTGAGTGGCCCTCCTCTGGACCCTCTCCATGCTGTCCACATCCCTCTTGAAGCGCGGCGCCCAGAACTGGACGCAGTACTCCAGCTGCGGCCTGACCAGTGCCGCATAGAGGGGGAGGATCACTTCCCTGGACCTGCTTGAGATGCATCTGTGGATGCGTGACAAGGCGCGGTTGGCCTTCCTGACCGCGTCCCCACACTGCCGGCCCATGTTCATCTCGGCATCAATGATGACTCCAAGATCCTTTTCTGCCTCTGCACTGACGAGAAGGGAGTTCCCCAGCCTGTAGGTATGGTGCTGGTTGTTCCTCCCCAGGTGCATCACTTGTCGATGTTGAATCCCATCCTATTCTCATCTGCCCACCCCTGTAACCTGCCTAGGTCCGATTGCAGCCTAGTCCTCCCTTGTAGCATGCCCACATCCCCCCACATCTTAGTGTCATCAGCAAATTTGAACAAGGTGCTTTTTACCCCTCGTCCAAGTCACTGATGAAGATGTTGAACAGTGCAGGCCCGAGGACCACAGCCTCCCATTTTCTTAATGAGAATGGGGTGAGAGACCA
>NW_017729013.1:5125653-5127219 GCF_001723915.1 Gavialis gangeticus | reverse complement strand
CTCCCCTCTGCCAGCTTGTGACCGTTATTCCTGGTCACTCCTGGCGGTGCTCGGGGGAACAGGGACTCCCCCAATGCCTGCTGATACCCCCTGACTAGTTTGTAACAAGTCACAAGATTCCCCCTCAGCCTTCTCTTGTGGAGGCTGAACAGGTTCAGGTCCTGTAGCCTCTCCTCATAGGGCCTGCCCTGCTGTCCCCTGGTTAGTTTATACTCACTTGACATTTTGAAGCTTTTGGTTGAAACCAGAAGACCAGAGCCTACATTTTTTTTCTTAAATAAAGTTTTATGTTCTAGAGCAGTGTTTCTCAACCTGTGGATCGTGACCCAAAAGTGGGTCGCAAGAATATATGAAAGGGTCATGGGCAGACTTTAAAAATAGATCAACAAACTTCTAAAAATCGATCTTCCTTTAAAGGAGAAAAGTGTGGGAAACTGGCTTTTCCCTTGCAGGGTGCAGGGTGGCAGAGTTCCAGCTTTCAAGGGGCTGCTTGCGGCCCCCCATGACTTGCATCCCTCCCTACCCCCCTGCCTCACACACCGGGGGGCTGGGGGTGCGGGAGCAGTGGGTCGGGAGTGAGGGGCACTGGGTCGGGACTGGGCATCGATGTTTACAAATAGGTCCTTGTACAAGAAGGTTGAGAACCAGTGTTTAGAGTCCAAGAAACAGCCAGTAGGGCAGGGGTGAGCAAAATATGGTCCGCAGCTTGGATCCGGCCTGCCCATTGATTTTTTTTTTTTTATCTGGCTTGCAGGCAGGTGGCAGTGCAGGCAGTGGCACTGGGTGGCAGACCCTGGGCAAGCTGTACTCAGGTCCCAGCTTCTGCTGGCGGGTGGTGCCCAGGGTCTGGATGTTATCTCCCAGGCGCTGCAGGGGATGCTGGGCAGAAGCAGTCCTGCTAGCCTGCCCTGCACAGCACAGTGCCAGCAGAGGCTGGGGCCTGAGTGTGGCTCACCCAGGGCTTCCACCCGCTGTCCTTTGCAGTGCCAGCAAAGGTCAGAGCCAGAGTCTGAGTGTGGCTCACCCCGCCCCTGCCCATAGGGGATGGAGCCTGACTGCAGGCCTCTGCACTGTCCCATCCTACCCAACCATCAGGCCTCCTGGGACCTGCGGGGTCAAGTTTTCTGTGTGCGTGCGTGTCTGTGCTCCAGGAGCCCTGATGGCGGGGCAGGACTGTGTGGAGGACCATGGCCAGGCTCTATCCCCCGTGGACAGAGTCTGGGAGCAGCTGCTGTGTGGTGTCCCCCAGGCTCCGCCAACCTGTGCTGTGTGGCCACATGGCACCTCTCCCCTGGTGCTGGCAGCTGCTTAGGCTATCTGCCGGAAGTAGCAGGTGACTGTCTGTGGTGCCCTACTGTCTGGGGCGTAAACTATTCAGCTTAACTCGTGTGGTTAGTGGGAGAGTACTGCTGCTTGGCTACCATGTTATTTTGGCCTGCTTGTCAGAGTGGGGCTTAGGTGGAGAGCAGGTAGCTATGCGCCTCTTCTGGGACCTAGAATGCATCTTCTCAGGCCTGTCCACTTGCTAACCCTGTCTGCATAGGCGATGCATAGAGGAAACGTGGG
>NW_017729013.1:5103893-5125389 GCF_001723915.1 Gavialis gangeticus | reverse complement strand
CCCCAACTGTCAGCTGTGGGCAGTCCAGTTGTGGGAGGCACCAGTTATTCATGCCTGTCTGCCTCTTTTTAACCCTGAGCATGGGTGAACTGAGCCTGCTAAGAATTTGGGACTTGAGCACTCAGTGCTCAGGGTTATGTATCTACCTGCCTAGATCCACCTGTGGCGCCTTACTGTCTGAAGGCGTAAACTATTCAGCTTCACTCTTGTTTTACTTGTACCCAGGTTTAGGTTCCACTTCTACTTGAAACAGAACAAAATGGCTTAGGCAGCGTGCGGGTGGGATCCTACATGTGGGCAGGATCAAAGCCATAGTGAGACACAGGCAAACATGGCTGTGCCTCATAAATCCAATACATAGATGCTGCTGTAAAGGAAGCATTCATATGCTCAGGATTTGGGCTGTGTCTACTTTAAGACAAGTGTTCTTCAAAGGAATTGGAGCTCTGGACATATTTTGTTCTGGGTTCCCCTTGGCCTAGTTGTGTGGCACCTCTGGTCTGTTCACCAGGAGATACCAAGTTCAGGTCTCTCTTTTGAGTCCTCTGGCCCTAGCAGTGAGATGGTACCTAAGCATGGACAATACAGGTGCATGGTATGGGAGTGACTGGGCTGCTACTGGATGCTCTGAAACACTTCCACGGCGACCGCTGTTTTCTCTGCATGTTGTTCAGAGTCGTCCTTTCCACATTAAAATGGGCACGTTTTCACTTTATATTTCACAAATGCTTTGAAATTAGTGAAAACTCAGTTGCTCAAGTGTGGTTTATAGTCGAGTCTCTAGATATCATGTTGCTGGGCTTCATCTTCACCAGCGGTTCTCCAACTTTGGACTCAAGGCACCCCTCATTGGACTTGAGACACCCCTTCAGAACTTGTGAACCAGTTTCAAAAACTAATGTAATATATTGCAATGCTTACACAGGGGCAGGGAAGCAGGGGTGGAAGATCAGCCAGCCAGGGTGAGCCTGAGCCTGGCGTATCTGCTTTATTTGTCTGCTTATTTCCTTATGCCTTGCTAATCTCCTTGCACCTTGTGGCACCCTTCAAGGGATCTGGCAGCACCCAGGTTGAGAATCATTGGTCTAGACCCAAAAGTTTTGCCACTTGACATGCTTTGGTAAAGTTAAATCAATACAACCTCCCACTTGTTGTGGACACAGCTGTAATGGTATAAATGTATTTATACCACTATAGTTGTGCTCATTTGGAAAAGAAATAAGCTCTGCTAATGTATTTTTACCGCTATAGCTATTTCCATAGGGAAAAGAAATAACCTATGGTAGTATATGCTAGTATGGACCCACTGCAGCTGCTTCCTCAGCCTGACCAAGGGTGCATGTATCCGAAAGCTTGCAAAAAAGAATTTGTCCAACTATTTGAGTTGGTCTAATATTAAAGATATTGGAACCTTGCCTGCCTATGTCCTTAGACTAACACGGCTACAACCTATACCCCTGAGTGCTAGTATAAAGTACTTTTTGTTTTGCATTCATGTTAGAGTTTATGCTAATACAACTAGATTGGTAAAAAGTATGCCCCTAACCAAAAGAGTTACGTTGCTCAGACCAGGCTTTAGAGAACACGAGTAACAGAATAATATAATACTATAACCCAGGTTTCTTCAGGATAGAGAGAAAGCTAAATCCCTGCTGTGGCAATGTCTTCTGAGTGGAAAGGTTCATGGGGTGCTGGAAATTTGTTCATCTGGAGCAAAGGGGGGTAAGCTGGGATGTTTACAAGAACACCTAGTTTGTTCTTTGCTTGTTTTGTAAGTGGGACTAAATTGTGCTGAGTGAGATTTGAAATGGATTATCTGGGCAAGCAGAGCTCAGACTATAATGCCTGTGGATATTTTCATTTTCTCACTAGCGTGTATGTGAGGCACTTTCCCAGCAGGTGCTTTAGGTTTGTTTGTGCTGTCAGTAAAAATAAAACAAAAAGAAAAGTGCCTGGCTTTGTAAACCTGCTCCACAGAACATCACCCAGTGAACGGAGCGAGCAGTTTGAGCCCCAGGCTTTGTGACTCGGGATGACCCGCTCGCTCGTTCAGAGATGAGGCTTCTGAATTAGGCATGCGGGATTATATCTGAGCTGGGACATACCAGGAGCATTCAGGGGTCCTTTGCAAAACACTAGGACCCCATAGCAAATATTTCCTTATCTGACTTGTTCACTAGTTGGCATTCGTGTAACTTGTAATGTTTGCCTGTTTCAAGGTCTTTATGGAGTCTTTTTTTTCCCCTCCTAACAATCACATTTTAAAATGACTGTTTGCCCCCTGCTGTTCTGCCTCTGGAAAAAATAGAAACGCTCAGCGGAAATCCTTATTGCTTCCCCCTTTGCCATGCACTGGAGCAATAGTGGCAACCAGGGCCCAGTTATCTGGTTCCCAGACTGTTGTACCGACAGTGCACCATCCGCCCTCCCTCCAGCAGCGAATTTCTGTGGCTTGCCCAGGCTGTGGTGTTCCAGCACTTGTCAGTGGAGTTGGATTCAGTCGCATCCATCAACTTTGCTGATACCACTGTTTGCTTAAGTGATTAGAGAAACCACAAGTTGAAATTCAAGTCTGGTGTCCAATACTCAGTTGCTTATTGGTCTATTTTATGTGGTTTCCAGGGTTTTTTCCTCAAGAGACGAGAGTTTGTTTGACACCTCGTTATTATTTGCTTGCTAATCGCCATGCGCTGCCTTTGAAGAATGTACCTCCAAACTCCCAAAGATGCATGCATCCAGAATTCATGTAACCCTAAGGGCTAAATTCTCCTCTCGGGGCATCTCTGCAGTGCAGAGGCAGCTCAGTATATCGAGTGTTTCTTTTATTCTGACTCCTATCCACAGAAGAAAATCTCTAGCTCCAGTATAGTGATGCTTTACACTCAAGCCCATAAGAGGCCATGGGGCAAAGCTCAAGTGTTGATGTGAGTGGTTGACCTTACAGAGCTGTTGGGATGCAGCTCCTCTGTTGTACTAATACAAGCACCCTGCCCCGCTGCTGCAATTGCTTTATGCATCTCAAGTAGTGTGGACAATGGCTCAGGGCCGTGCCACAGACCTGATGACCCCAGTGCACCTGGTTGCATGTAACACCTGTCTTTCCAAAGGGGTCACAAAACCCTATGGGCAAAATGACCTAAGTGACTTAGAAGTCTAAGTCCTTTTTCAAAAATGATTTATCCTCTGCACGTTGCAGGCATTATGCAGTTAACTGGTTAATTGTGCACTGACCAGCTACACATGAAAAGTAGCTATTGCACAATAAAAAGCTCCAACTAACTATAAAATTAGACCACGAGAATTGGACTAACTTTATAGCTGATTGCTACCCGGCTTTAATTTGCATGTGTAGCAGGGTCTCTCTTGTGGCTGGGGGCCCTGTCAGCTGACACAGCAGGATTTCACCAAGCCCAGCGTGAAATCCCCAGGCCTGGGGGATCGTGGTTGCCATGAACACTAGGGCTTGCGGGGCAGTGCTTGAAACCCCTGGGCTCTGGGTATTATAGCTGCATGATTCCTAGGGCTTGGAGTGTGTGAAACCCCTGAGGCCAGAGAATTGCTGCAGGGTGATCCATCCACCCGCACCTGGAGGTGCAGCTAATCGGAGGATCACTACAGGGGCAATCTTCCAGCCCTTGGGGTTTCCCGGGGTGGGGAAAATTGACCCTGTGGCGGTCTTCTGGCCCTAGGGGTTTCCTGCACCCCTGGGGGGAGAGGGCGTATTCTCCCCTACAGCTGGGAGCTTCCTTCTTGCTGGTGCAGGGGGAGCCCATGATGAGGCTCCTTCTGAACCAGCGATAATGTGCAAGGGGATCTAATGCACGATCCCACAATTGCACTTCCTGCCATGCACATGTGGCATGGCAGGAGGAACAGTCATATGAATTACACATTAGGTCCCATCTGTGCCCTTTGCCTGACCATGTAGATGGGGCCTTAGGAGCCTAAATTTCCTTAACGGTCAATTTTACCCTTTTCCTGGTAGGATGCTGATCAGTTTATCTCTCACTGGGGTAAGCGAATGGCAGCCATTCTACTTCAGCTCTGCACAGCACGCAACTATTTAGGCCAGGGAATGGAGGTGGATACAAGCTCCATTTGGAACTGCAGAGGGAATTTAGGCAGTGGGCTGTGGGGAGATTGCAATTACAGTGCTGCCGACTCTCATGAAATTATCTCCAGTCTTACAATATTTAGTGGGTTTTATCTTAACAGCCCTGATCCCAGAGGCATGTGGTTATGTGCAAGGCTTGCTTTCATTTTAAAAAAAGGGAATTTTTTAGCTCTTGTGGTTGCTGAGAGCTTGGAACATTCACCCAAGTGTCCCTCACCCAAAGCTCAGAAAGGCAGAAGGCAAAGGATAAGAACCTTAAAATACGTTATTTTTTAAAATGCCGTGATCTTTCTAAATGAGACTGGGAGACGTGACTCATAATTTTTGAGAGAGGCAAGGATTTCTTAGGGTGATTTTTCTGCATCGGATCAACAGTGTAGTTGTGATAAAGTTAGACAGGCTTTCAACTGCAAGAAATTCTTCCTTGGGTCACCTGAGGCTATAGCAAGACCTGAGGATGAACATCTTGCATTGAAAAGCTTGTCTAACTTTGTCCCAACTGCATAGTTGGACCAATAAAAGATATCACCCTAAGAAATCCTTGCCTCTCGCATAATTTATGGACTATCATGGCTACAACATCACTTTTACACTATCATAAATTTTGAACACTTGACACCAGCAATACTGCGGTTCCCCTGGCTGGACTTTAGGTGCACACTGGAGTGAGCAGAACAGAGAGTGCTAGGGGATCATCAGAAATCAGGATCTCCTTTTTATATCTTCTCTGAAGCACACTGAGGGCTTGGGAGTTTTCATTATCTCTATTACATCGCTAATAAAGGGCTATGAGCAGATATGCGCAGCGGCAGTACCGAGCCCTCTCAGCAATCCAACTCCCAAGAGCTTCCACTATCGCTATCTACTCCGTTCTCTGTGCCGACCTGTGCCTCTACCAGTGCTGGGAGTGGCCGTGCGAAGGGGGGAATTTGCAAGACTTGGCAAAGCCTGGTGACAGAGAGGTTTATTCTGCACATTTTAGGAAGGTAAGCAACCGAAAATATGATTGTGTGGGAGTAAAACTTATCAGTGCAATGGCTGAATCCCTCTGTGTACACGCACCCGCACCCACACAGACATGGGTGCACATACAGAGCTTTGGTGTTTTATTTCATATTTTGTCGATGGCATTTGGGTCCCCACCAGGCTCCAACACACACAATCCCAGTCCTCTTTATTTGGGGATGAAAGGCATAGTCCTTTTTTTTCTTTTCAGGCCTCTTCTTCTGACTCCCACATCCTCAGCTGCTCTCAGCATTGCAGCAGTTGTGGGAGGAGCAGGGAGGGCAAAAGATAGAGGCTGCCTCTTGTACACAGGTAATACAGTAGCATCATTAGATAGATGCTGTAGGACCTGTTGGCTGGAGCTGTCAACAGCACACTCGGGGGTAAGTTGTCTGGCTGAGGTGTGGGGTCAAAGCTTCTGAATCAACACCCTAGTTCATCCCGTTGCCCCACTTGTTTTGGGGCCTACTCCAAGATTTACTGGAAAAAGTTTCCCTGGCATCAGTGGATTTTTAAAATTATTCTTACCCAGGGTAGAAGGAATCTGTGCAGGTTTTACATTGTTATGCTGCTTGAGAGTGTCACTGCCAGCACCCCTTGGTGGAATTGGTCTTGAATAGGATTTACATTATGACTGACAGTAACCAGCTTCCAGCCACCCCAAAATGTGGTTAAAATGGAGTGGGAAATTGCTAACAAGAAAAGAAATGATCTGTCGAGCACAAAGTGTGTATTGAACAGCCACTTGAAAGTGCTGGGACCAATGCCTGTGATTTTATTGAGTCTTGTGTGCATGCTTCTTAAGCCCCAGTCCCTGGATGTGAGTGATTAGGTGAGAATCTTAATTTTAATTATAAAAGAAAAAAAAAAGAGCGAGCATCTCTCTCGTGGCTGGGGAGAAGGCTCGAGAACCTGAACCAAGTACACCCAAAAGACTCAAAACCAGGGGCAAATCAAAGGACCGCAAAGTTTGTTCCTTTATTTTCACATTCCTAACCTCCTAATCTTTGAGGCAGTCTCAAAATGTAGGGGCAGAGGGAGAACTCGACTTGTTTTGGGGCGTTTTTTGGACAATACTGCAGATGTTTCTGGGAAAAGTCCCGTTAAATAGAATGTCACCCACTTTGAGAGTTTCTCCTGTTCATGCAATGGAGAAAATAGGTTGTAGCGTTTACGGAAAAAATGATATTTGAAAAATTGGAAAAATTTCCAATAGCTCCCTCAGGGCCTGATTGAGCAAAAATGCTGAGCACCCAAGCCTGTTGTCAGATCTGGCCCTTACTGCTTGGATATTCTTACTCGGTTTTTGGATATTCTTACTCAGTTTAGCAGACCTCGGAAGGTGCCACGTTTTGGCTGCCACCGTGTAACAAAAGTTTGGGAGTTGGGACTCCTGGGTTCTGCTCTCAACTCTGCACCTGGCTTGCTGTGTGATCTTGGGTAAGTCACTTTGGTCCTCCTTGCTTCCTGTGTTTCGACTTTGGGTTTTAAGGTCCCTGTCTTCTGCTAGATTTCTGTATAGCCCCTCCTGCAGTGGAGAATCGATTTTAATCAGTCTTCTAGGTGCCATCCAAACGTGAACAATAAAGAATAAAATGCTCAAAATCTCTCCTACCTCATCTCTTATTCATCCTCTTGCCTTCCTCCTCATCCAACCAGCTCTTGCCTTCTCTCCCTCCTTTTCACAAGCCCTATGTTTTGCTTCTGTTCTCGTCGCAGGGGCTTGTGGGCTTGGCCATACCCACTGGGTCATGGGTACCTGTTCTGCTCAAATCACGCTTTCTTTCCAAGTTGTGCTGGGTGACAGTGTGGCAAGTTGTTGGGAATGTGCTTAAAGTTTAACGCAGGCTTAAATGGCTTTCAGAATCTGGATTGCAATTCCTGAGCCATTCAGTAACTGAAGTCTTGTTGTTTCAACAGGACTTAAAACCCACTTTCAATCAAATGAAAAAATGTCTTTAAAAGAATTAAAGAACTGTAGAAGAAAGGACCAAAAAAAGTAGAGACTGTAAAGGCCACACATGCCAAAACAATTTCCATGTCTGCTCTGACTTTCTGACTTTGAGCGTGTTCTGAAAGGTAATTTGATTGATTGCAGCATGATGTGAATTTGTACATGTACATCGATCTAGATTACTATTGAAGACTAAGAAAATTAATTGCATAATTGCTACAAACGCAGGCTGTTTTGTGGTGGAAGCGTGGTGATGATGTGACAAGGTGGCAACTATGAGTGACGGCTTTTGCATCATCTCCCATACTTTGCAGCAAGGGCCAAAATCCAGCATCATTGAAATCGGTGTGAGTTTTGCCACTGGCTTCAGTGATACCAAGTTCAGCCTTTAAAGCTGCCCCACTGCACTTCAAAGTTCAAATGAACCCTTTGCAATCAGATTTCCATTGTTAGTAAAGAATAGACCATTTTTTCTCAGCTTAGCGGAAATTGACTTTTTTCACCTCTGATAAAAATCATGATCAAGTTGCTGTTTAAAGAACGAGGTTGAATGTGTGAGCTTTCTCTGACTTCGTTTTTTCACTCACCTGAGAGATTTCTCTGAGCCTTTTGATCTGGGGCCTTCAGAGGTTAGCAAGCGCAAGGGACTAGTTATTTCATAGCAAAATATTTCATAGTAGTCTGGGATCTACTTTGAATTAACATTAGAGAAGATCCTTCATTCAGTGAAAATTGCCAGGCAAAAGATTTTAAGATGCTGTAGAACCGGGAAACGGATATCCAATCAGTTAAAAAGAAATATTAGAAAATTGAAGTTTATGATTTTTTTAAAAGCAGTGTCAGTTCAGATGTAAGATTTCCTTTATCTCCTTTCCATCCAACATCTTCACCCTTGGTTGTCCACATATATTTTGAGGTTGCTTGTTCTTAGACTCATAATGGGAGAGTGACTGCAGGACGGCTGAACAAGTAGAGAGAGGTAAAAGGTAATCATCATACTCTTAATAGGCTGAAGTGGATTAGGGTTGGTGATCCTGGTTTAGCATGCATGAGTGCATGCCCATGTGGTCATAGTTCTGGTTCTCAAAGAGGTACATTTCCAGCTGGGCTGGGGCCCCGCATTTGTATTTGCAGAAGTTGGGTAATCGGAGGAGTTATTTACCTTTGAATTCCCTGGCTTTCAAATATTTGGTCATATAAGCCCAGGGTTCTGCTAACTTTGTCATAACTTAATGAATACCTGTTTACCCTAATTGTTTCCAGATGTGTTGAGATGGTGACATGGCCTTCCTGAGCTTGTAGATGTCTATTTCTGTGAGAAATGATTGTTTGCTAAAATTATACCTGTGCCGTAAAGATAATGTTGGTTGTTCAGTGAAATGTCAGGCTCCATGATATTCAAATAAGCTGCGAGAAGTTATAATTTCCATGAACAAGAGATATTTGAACTGTGGAATTTATAAACTTAGAATGGAATTTGCCCTCAGTATTGGATGCAAGTGTAAGTGGTAAGTGGTTCACAATAATGCCTATATGGATCTAGTTTTCGTTCTCTGTGGCCATAATCATTCACCAACAGACCTTTGAAAGTCACTAGACTTTGTGCCAAGTCTGTAATCCTTCCCAGACTTCATAAAATTTAGGATGGCAAGGGACTGTGTTGCAGCCTCAAGCATTTGTAAGAAAATAATTCTAAAAATGTGCACCTTGTATTTGGAGAAACGCTCCTGCAGAGGGTCTTGTCTAGGATTCATGAATGCAATACGCTGAAAGCTTCTAGCCGAAGTGGTTGGGGAAAAATCAAACCAAAACAACAGACTTCCAGGGTTTTCCGAAATAAAATTACAATGTTTTGAATGTCATCTGTTTCCAAAATGCTGTACCCTTGCTAGAGATCACATGTGACATATTGTAAAACAGGAGGGAATATTTTTTCCAGGAAGCTGGGGAGAGGGAATGGTTTGAATCAGGCTACAAATGAAATGCAAAGTAGCATTATTGCTTGAATTGCAGTAGTGCTAGGAGTCCTGGTTGTGGACGAGGGCTCCGTTGTGCTAGGTTGGGGTGGGCAAAATGCGGCCCGGGGGCCAGATGCGGCCTGCCAGGCCATTCTGTCCAGCCCACGGGGCCCTTAAAAAATTGAGAGAGAGAATATTTATCTGCCTTGGGCTGCCTGTCATGCGGCCCTTGATGGCTTGCCAAAACTCAGTAAGCGGCCCTCCTCCCAAAATAACTGCCCGCCCCTGTGCTAGATGGTGCCTGCCCCCAGTATTAGCAAGTACAATCATTTCCACTGCTCTAAGAAGATGTCTTATGGCTCTAAGCTACCAGCTTCATAATGGAGGACCAAACTCATCCTAGCCTGATGACCCTTTTTGACCCAGTGAGGCTGGCAGGAGGGAGTCTCTGCAGGGAAGCATGTGCATCATGCCTTCAGGAGCTGCCAGCACAGGGAGCATCCTAACCCTGGAGGAAGAGGAGGTCATGGCTCAGGGCAGTAGTTGGAGTAACTCCATGCTCCACAAATTGTGCCAGCATTTTGGCCCATAGAGACGGGGCTGTCTTGAGGGGATTGAGGGCTGCCCTCAGCCTGTGCTGGGAGCTAAACCTGCCTTCCAGCACCCTCTGGAGAAAGAGTACCCTTGGCAACACGGGGATGAGTTTGTCTGGGAGCTTTTTTAGGTGTTGTGATCACATGCTATTTCTTTTGGCATCCGTTCAGTGACAGCAGCTACTGAGTCCAGCTAGAAGACACGGAGAAAAATAGAGAAAGGAATCCAAACTGGACTAGGGCCCTTTTCCTGCTTTTTTGAGTGTAGCTGCTGAGTTATGCAAAAGCCAAAGGAAGTGACCTACTGTGGCTTTGGCCATAGCTAGCTAGACTCTGTAACTTGGCAAAACAAGTCTGGCCCAGGGGTAAGGAAGAAATACCAGCCGTTGAGCTCCTAAAATGAGATTAATTTCATTGAGGCGAGGCCCAACACTGTCCTTTAGACTGGCATCAGGTTATTAAACTTCCATTTGCTTCCTAGAAGTCATGGCAAAAGATGTCATGGTCGACAAGAGATCTAGGAAAATATTTTTGGCAGGAGTGTGCAAAGTAACCTCTGTGGAAATCCCTGTGCCTGGCTCTTTGTGCTTTCAAACACTAGCAGATCGTCAGCTGCTACTAAACTGGGAGAGGAGCTGTCTGGAAGGGGTGGGTATTTTTAAGAGGTGTGTGCGTGCATGCGCACATGCATACACAGTTACTGCTGCTTATCAGACTCCTTAGAGCAGCTGATCCCAATTTTGATAAACTAAATAAAGCTTCATCTGTAGGTGTAAGACACCAGGGATGCTGGAAACTCCTGTTAGCTCATAAACAGAGGCGATTTAAGTATTTGCTTAATTTCCCCGAGGGGTTTTATTGGAGGTTGTGTTGCATAACAGCAGAGACATAGCAGCAGCACCAGACCGTGACTAAAGACAGGGATACAGCATTCGACCATTTGCATGGATGGGGACGTTTGTCGCTAGCCTCCTTGCTGGAGCTGCTGCTGCTAGCGCAGAGAAGGGGACAGTGATAAAAGGAAGTTGGCCCTGCTCTGTAAGTATCCAGGTGTGGGATTTTTGTTTCCTGGGCTATTTTAATGGAGCACCTGCCTCTCTGAAACAGTTGTATGGATTAGGTACACAGGGCTAGGTTTTTAGAGATATTTAGGACTACCAACTTCCATTGGTTTTGGCCTAGTAATTGTTGGCGTTTGGAGCAAGGACTGTCTTTGTGTTGCACAACAGGGGCCTGATTCCCCACCCTGCAACAGTTTCCCTGGGAAGGCTGGAATTCATCCCTGGGAAAATCAGGCCATTTGTGACTGTGAGCCTGGATCGCACATGAAAGAATGGCAGGGCTAAAGGGCATTTTTACACGTATTCTGGCAGGTGTGCGGAGGGGCTCTAATTAGCAAGCCTGAGCATCATTGAACGTGCTTTTATTTCAAAGCACCCTGCTGCCATTTTTTGGCTGATGCACATGATGTCATAGTTTGCTGGAGCGTGTTTATTGCCATGCTCCAGCAGACCCGATTAATCGAGTCTGCTCCGATGCACCGGATTTCCAGTGCGTCAGAGCCGGCTTCCTGCACGTGTATAGGAGCCCAAAAAGTCGAAGAGAGCAATGGGGAGCAAAACAGCACCTGGTAAATTAACTAGTTAATCAGTGCATTTAATTCCATTTCAAACACCAAAAGTGCATCATATTCTTGTAGGGGCAGCTGAGCTGGCCAAGCCGGGGAAAGGAAGCAGGGTTAAATGCCCATGGTGTGCTGGTTATAAATTCCTGCATTGTAAGTGCTGTGTTTCCTTGGAGCCAGCCCGAACTAGTGTAAGAATGGTTTAGCCCAGTTTTTCTAAAGCTTAGTTTCTCTTTGATCAGACAAACAACTTCAAGCCGTATGTCTTAATTTGATTTGAATAAGCCTATCGCCTGCCATAAAGTGTTTTTTCTTTCTTTTCTTTTCTTTTTTGCTTTCCCCGTAAATCTCCTGCCCCGATATACGTGACCAAAAATGATTAAAAGCTTTATGGTTGTTTTCTTTTCTTTTCCTCCATTTGTTTTGAAAAGCTGGTTGCATTACATGAGACATGTTATGATCTCATTTAAATAATTAGTCAGGTGAAAGGCATTTACTTCTGTACATATCTCTGGTAGAGTGAGAGAGTGACCAAGCAATGGTTAGTAATAGTTAAGCAGCTGGTGTGCAGCTACCACTTCCTATCCGGCTGGCCAGTGTTGTCATATTCTTTGTACATGTTCCCTCTCCTGAATGCAGGCACAGTGAATTTATACCAGTTTATTTTGCCTTTATACTGGCTGGAAAGTGATGCCAGCCCATGACGTGCAGCCCTACAACCGTGGAAGCTGTCGTACTCTGGGGTAAATTTACTCCTCAAAGTCAGGAGTAAGTATGCATCAGTAAGTTGTGTGTCCACAGCTTTAGACCAGCTTTTTTTCATTTGTGGACCCCTAAAAAATTGTAAATGGAGGTGCAGACACCATTGAATTGTAAGTGTGAGTATTCGCACACTTTTTATTGATCATAGTCATGTTTCGCAAACCTCTTAGACATAATCTGTGGACTCCCCAGGGGTCTGTGAACCACAGGTTGAAAAACACTCTAGGTACCAGCCCCCAGCCAGAAGCCTCTGCAGCTTCTGGCCTGGCGACCCTTTGGCTGTTCCCCACCTCCCTCCCTCCATCCGAGTGGAAAGTCAGATAAGATCGGACAGAGGGAGTGGGGGAAACTGCCGCAATCAGCCCATGCAGCCAGGAACTGCGTGGCCAGAGCGGTCTGGAGGCCAAGTGGTCGGCAGGCAGGAAGTGGTGGCGAGTGGAGCGGTGGCAGGAAGCGGTGGCGGGCAGGGGGAGTAGCAGGAAGTGGCAGTGGTTGGGAAGCAATGGCGGCAGTGGTGTGCGGGAGTTAAAACATGGAAGTGGTGTGGGAGTGGCAGCGCTAGGTGGGAGCACCGGGCCCATGCTGGTGCCCTGGGGCCGGCAGGGACGCAGTGTGGCATGACAGGAGCCTGGAGCCTGGGCATGGGGTCTGCCTGGCTGCGTCACGTGAGGCTCGCATGCAGTCTACGAGAGCCAAATGTGATGGAGCTGGCAGCCCAACCGCGTGTCTCTCTCTCCCACCCCACCCACCATAACCCCACACCCTCCCACAGCCCCTACTCCATCCACATACCCCACACCCTTCCACACCCATCCGCCATACCCACATCCCCCCTTATTGCCCACACACAATATACAAGAGTAGGACTGTATTTTGAGCTATTATGCAATTGCCTCTAGATATACTGTGCAAGCATACGTAAATCAGGACAAAAACGTTTTAAAATAAAATTAAAATAAGTTACAGGATACGTTTTATTTTTAGTATATGATTTGGGGTTGGTTTTTTTTTTTTTTTGGTTTCAAGATAGCAGCACCCTCCCTCCCAAAAGGAGTATTTCTGGGGCAAGGAGGGGCAGGGGGCGGACTTCTGGTAGCAATGGTCGGAGTGGGGGAAGATTAGAGTTTGGACTGTGGGTCCAAGATAGTGACCAGGGGGTGGGGCACCTTTCAAGGGGCGGAGCTACCCTTGCAGCCCTTATCAGCTCACCAAACCTCGTTAAGCGGCCCTACACCTGAAATAATTGCCTGCCCCTGGGTTAGCACCGGCTTCCTCACTACCTAGTGGCATAGTGCTGTAATTGTGCTGACCAAGGGCTGCTATCTTGAGAGAGGTGGTTGTGTGTCTCTTCTGGACACTAGTGTGACCTATATTGATGTATGAACCAATGCAAGTTACAATGGTGTAAAGGCGTTGTGTGTCTGCACTCTGTCTGTTTGGATCCACTTGTTGCCTCTTGCCTTATGGTTGGATTGTAAATTGTTTGGGGCAGCTTTCTCCCCTGCATGTGTGCAGTGCCCAGCACCGTAGGGTATTGATCAGTGACACGAATGCAAAGCTGAGCCTTGGAGGTCTGTGCTCACCCTGGGCTGTCGCGCTGTGACACCCTGTCCTTATTAGTGACTTCAGTTCAGTTTGAACAGGTGCAGCTGAACTTTGCCCTAATGAGAGCTGCATTGTCACATTGCCAGGAGCCCAAAGACTTTTGCACCCTCTTGGAGTACATGCTGCAGCCAGCATGTGATGCTCTTCATCAACCCAAAGGGACCCGGGGGAGAGCAAGGTGTATTTGGGGGCTGGACTCGATGATCTTCTGAGGTCCCTTCCAGCCCTAATGTCTATGAAATCTGTGAAATATGAAACACTGTACTCCGAGATCTCTGCAGGCTTTCTCTGCCTGTAAAGAAGGGGAGAGGCATTACAGGTCTGATCAGCCCTGACCTGAAGCTGGAAATGAATGGTCCTTCTTCATGCTCAGCCTTGCTGATCCCCATGGGTTAGATGGAGGTGACCTGGCAGTGAGACCCCCTGTATTGAACTGGTTTGAATGACGGGAGACTTCATTAAGGTCACTGATGACTTATGGTCCCAACGTGACATTGTGCATTTGTGCCCGTGCGTGCGTGCGTGTGAAGAGCTGTGCGAAGAGCTAGCACTATTCGCTAGCAAAGCCATTAAGATTATCTACAGAATTGCTGTGGGAGCACCACCGAGGAATATTTATATTTCTGTTTTATTTCACAAAGTCAGTGAATTTAATATACTCTTTTCCAAGTGCATCCTGAACCCCCTCTCCCCGGCCATTGGCTTAGATTGGGCACTCAGCACCGGTAAGAAATGTCAGATGGTTTTAAGAGGATTTTTCTGGGTCAGGCTTGGCACGGCTTGGCAGAGCTGTTGGAGCGGCTGTAATTACCTCTCCGCCTTCCAAACGAAGGAGAAAGCTCTCTCCCTTCTGCCTTGTGTCAGAAAGGCTTCGTTCCTCTGCAGTTCTGTTCCCAGACATGTTTTCTCTCTCTCTCTCCAGCAGGAAATCCTTTGTAACCTTTAAAATGGGGTCATCGACGTTCTGGTCCAGTTTCAAGCTGAGTGCAGCTGTTCTTGTAAAACCCAAAGACAATCCTCTGCTACAAGAGAGAGTGTTTCCAAAGCACGGTGCTTAATGCTTGATTTTCTCAGGCAGCCAGAACACACATCTGGCTCTGGAGACCCTTCTAACTTAACTGTAGGCCATTTATGGAGCAGACTGTGGTGAAAGATGATTTCCAAGAGGGCCGGCGTGCAGTAGCCAGTCACCAGACAGCAAACTGAATTCTGAGGACTATACAGATTGTTACAGGTTTTGCTGTTCTTATGTGTGAACTGGGAATTAGAAAGAGCGAGTGTTCATGTCTGGTCTGTGCAACAGCTACTTGTGCAGTGATGTGGATGCTCCTAGCTAGCCAGGTGGCTGCTATTGCTACCATCCTGGCCTGCGGGCTTCTGCCCTTCTTTGACTGCAGCCTTGGAGAAGACTGAGAGGGGCTTTCCAGCATGTCTGTTTGCAGTGTAACAGAAATACTGCATGTGCCATAATAAAAGATATCCCGCTGATATCTTTTTATCTAATAAGGAGTTGTCTCCACCCTTATTAGTGTAACTCATGGAAGGAAGATGCACTAATATCCTAAGGAAGGAACGAGCAGGCTTTGCGTGGCTGAATGCAAGCTTATCTATCCTGCATAGGCAGAATCCTCAGGGATAGTGTGAATCCTCTCCACCACGTGGTTTGAAATAGTGTTTGCCCTTGGGTGCCAGGAGAGTCAATGCCCTGGCCTCCGAGTCCAAAATCTGCTCTCGGTTACCCTGTTATAATTGCAGAAAAACCCTTTCACAGCCACGAGTCCACTTGGCATTTTCTGATAAGTGCAGAAGCCAGACTTTATCATTTCATGCCCCTCCCTTTTTTTTGACCTTATTTTAATGTTGGATAGATCACTCCTTTCAGCTACATCCTTGGGATCCTTGTACCCAGTCTGCTCCCTGCTTCCGTGTGTCACCTTTCTCTCCTCCTGGCTTCACATTTCCCTTTAAAAGCAGTTACTTCCTCCTGAAGCCTGAGCCTTCTCACCAGCTCTGTCCCTCTCTCGTTCAGTTTTAAAACGGGAGAAGCTGGCTGCAAAATGGGCCCAGAGATCTCTTCAGACCATGAACTGGAAGCTTTGTTTGATGCCTTCCTGTTTCAGTGCCCAGATGTGACTAGGGCAAGGCAAAAGCACCAAGCTCCTTCCAGGTGGGAAGGGCCAGATGCCTCCTGAGCCAGGTCAGGAGCAGCAAGGGACAGCTCAGGCTGAAAGAAATAGTGCAGCACTCAGCATTGGCTAATACATACCTGTTCCAGTGCCCCCGAGGGCCATGCAGAAGCACAGATATAAGAATGCCCTGGTTAAGCAATACCCTTCCCGTGTCTCATCTTTGCACCCACACCTCTGGTAGGGGCAGCATGAGGTTGGTGGGAAGGACCCAACCATCGATGGTATTCCTGGGTCCGGGGAGTGGCCAGTGCCTACTCGGTGACCTTGGAATGGGCTCTACAGCCATCCTTTGAAGCTGGCCCTAAGCCCATCCTGGAGGAGCATTTCTCAGGGAGTGACTTGGTCACAACCACTTTCTCTCTCTCTCGTTTTTTCCTTGCATTTAGCTGTAATGGGGAAGAGCCTTCCCCTTACACTGGTCAGCAAGTCCGGTGGGGAGGGGGTTTGCCTTGCCCCCACCAGGGTTGGCCATTGCTGCAGTTGCATTTGGCTGGTGAAAGGCACCTCTTAGTCTTCTCGGTGGCTCCAATGTGGTCGGTGACTGGTGAGAGGAACATGTGGAGCCTGTGTAATCAGGGCCAGCGTGAGACCACAAAGCGCCTTTCTCGGGGAACCCCTCTCAAGGAGTGTCTGGGCCTCCATTTTAGCGGTGAAAGGCTCCCTCTGCCTTGCCCCATCCCAGCCCTCCAGACAGGCCTCTCTTTGTCTTTTATTTTGGTTCCTTTTCACGGGGAGAGTGGTCCCAGGGCCCTGCAGTAAAACAGTCAGGTTTTTGCTCTTGGCTCTGCTGAGTTGCTGCCTTCTGCGGTTATTGTCTGGGTCGCAAATCGAGTTAAGTACAGCTAGCTTCATTCTTATTCTTCAGGCAGGCCCTCCGAGTCTCAGCTGGTTTTCTAATCTTGCTTCATTAGAAATTCTCTGGCCCCTTTTATCTGCTTGCAGCTTCAAGCACATGATTTACAATCTGGTTTGAATGGCTCAGAATCATTACCGTCTAATTTGCCACCCTTTATTTGCAAAATTAAAGCTCAGTAGCATCGCCCTGCCCCTTCTCCAAGGTTTCACCAATGGGCTGGAGCAGACCATGTTATTTGCTCCATGGCCAGGGTTAAATAGCATTGGCCATCATGCTGCGAAGTGCATGGACAAGGCAGCTGGGTGCTGAGTGTGGCAGCCCCAAAATCTCACTGTGCAAGTGAACCAAATATATCTGCAACTGCCTTGACCTTTTCTTGAGAGCTCAAATCTCACCCTGGGTTTTCATCCTCCAACTTTCAGTCCCAGGGGTCTGGATGCTGAACAGGGTGGTGCAGAGCAGAGCTGTCTGGCAGGGGGGGAAATGCAGTGCCTTGCAGGGGGAGCAGAAGTGGAGAAATGACTCAGTTTTGGTGAACCTGGAGGAAGGCTGGGAGCGGTATCAACACTGGGAGGAAAGGAGCGCCTTGCGTTGCAACCAGTTCCTCAGTTTACCTTCATGCACTAGAGTTGCAGTACCATGAGGGCAGCAGCAAGACAGAGTGAAGTAAAAGGGAGAGTGCAGATGTGAGCACAGAAAATATCCCTGTAGGCGGTGCGGGTGAGGGGCGGCTGGAAGGAAGCAGTAGTAAGTGGAGGGATGTAGGAGTGGGGCTCAGTGTCAATCGTAATCTATATATTGATCTATTGAAGTGGCAGCTCCAGAACCGGGCGTGGGGTCGTACCATCCTGACAGGCTCGACCTTCTCCCACTTGGAGCTGCAGCGTTCCAGCGATTTAGTTGCAGGAAAATGACGTGTCTGCTGCAAAGCTGGGAGCCTTTGCCACGCTCAGCTTTGGCCTAACTCTGCAAGTGCAGGAGAAGTGGGGTCTGGCTGGTCTGTGGTTCTGAACATCCCAACTGCAGTGGCAACTACAAGCCACAACTAAGGTCTTGGCTCTGTTGTGCCAGTCCCTGGATGTAGTCACAGTAGGAAACCATCCATGCCCTGCGGAGAGATCCTGCAGTATTAATGGGCCAGATTGTCACCTTTCTCCCCACGATTTGTCAATGTGGTTGGTTGCTCCAAGAAAAAGGCTCACCCCCACGGACTTCCCTTGCTTGCTCTTTCAGTAAATTACAAAGTATGTGTTTAATAGTTTGTGTTATTGTGGGAGCACTCAAGGGTCCCAGACATGAACAAGGACGGACCCCCATTGTGCTAGGCGCTGTATGAATGGAACAAGAAGGCCTGTTCCAAAACATTTACAATCCAGTTGTAGGGTGGCCGTGCATCCTGGATTGGCTGGGACAGTCCTGGATTTCTGAGGCTGTCTCAGCATCCCAGTCACTGAAGAAAATTGAATCAAAAGGTTTGGACTGGCAGGAACCTATCTTCACGTGTGGCTCCTGATGAGGGTTTCGGGGAGGAGCGTGTGCAGGGAGCTGCAGGGTTGGGGTTGGGGCTGCATGTGTGCGTGCGTGTGTGCGTGCGCACTGCACTGTCCTGCCCAGCCCCACTCCTCTCCTGTGTGTGTATGTGTGTGCAGTGCTATCCTGCCTGGCCCCCCTCCTGGGAACTGCAGGTTCAGTGTTTGTGTGTGTGTGCGCGCAACACTGTCCACCCTGACCCCACTCCTGGGAGCTGCAGGGTTTGGGCTGTGTGTGCATGTGCATGCACTCTTTTGGATTTCCCTCAAATTATGATGGTCACCCTAGCTATAAGGCCAGAGAGTCCAGGTGGGTGCAGGCAGCCGGAAGGAGGGGCACAAAACATGAAGTAACTGCTGAAATACAGCAAGAGATGGTGCCCTTTTTCAGATGGGACCACGTTTTCTACTGGTCCAGAGTATCCCCATCCTGTTGACTTGGGTAGAGCTGGGCCAGTTTGGCAGCAGAGAACATTTGGGCTCTGTTTTTTTCATGGGCCAGTAATGAAAATTTAGTTGCACATCAAGCATCCTTGCATGGCAGAATGGGTCACTGGGAATATCCTGCCGTGTTCCTCTAATGGCTTTCAAATGCTGACACCCAGAAAACTGGCTTCAATAGTGCAGCATTTACAGTATAATAATAGAAGGGAGCTCATAATAGGCTTATAAAAACGAGGAGTATTTTTATGCCTTATGTTCACTACTGAAAAGCTAACAAGGGACCAGAATGAAAAGAGACTTAAAATATTACATGACGCTGCTTTTATGCTGCACCTTGTGGGGATGGAAATGGTTTAAAAAATGAAGCTGTCAGGCCATTGAGGCAGCCCAGGGAAGCTGCTATAGTCTGGAGGGAGTTGGGGAAAATCCCAGCTACTGTCAGTGCTGGGAGTGTCAGCAGCATTTCCCCCAGAGCTGCCAAGCTCCAATCTGGGAGCCTGTGGAGCCAAGCAGGAAGGGCCTGAAATGGATGCAGGGGTAGAGGAAAATGGAAGAGGTTCCAGGTGTGGAACGGGGAGGCTCTAGATGCAGGATGGCAATTTAGCTTTGGGGGTTTGGCCACACGAAGCTCCCCGTATTGGACTCTTTACTCCTGGTTGTGCTGCTCTTACTGCAGTTTCCCTTCTCCCTTTCTGGCTCTCCTGGTGGAAATGCGCAGGGAATAAAGAGTGGGCAATTCTGAGTTGTGGAGCTGCAGTTCCATCTGGTAACCGTATAAATTATGTGAGCGAAATTCAAGTCACCCGTAGCCCAGCAATTCAAAAATTAGCAGCATTTGTATTCAGACATGACTCAGAGGCTTGGAGCTTTCCCCTGTGCCAGCCCCTTAGTGACTCTTGGTTTCTTCCTTTCCCACTTGTGCTTTTCTTCTCTTCCTTCCCATCTCTGCCATGCATGTGCACAAAGCCTTGGTAATGATCTCACGTGGGCTCACTGCTCCTTATCCCTTTTTAACACTGGGTTGCAAAAGATCTGGAAACTGCCATGGCATGTGTGACAGTCACAGCCGTAGAGAAGTAGGGCTGGAAGGGACCTCCAGAGATCATCGCCCTGCCTGAGGTAGGATCCAAACCATCCCATATAACCATAATTTAAACGTTACATCAGACTACCATCAACCCTGATGCAACGTAAACCCTAATATCCTAACCTGCCACAGGTAAAGTAGGGGAACCACATCAGCCAATGTCCTGCTTCTATAAAATGTCTCATAGTTTCATAGTTGGTAGGGTCAGCAGGGTCCTAAATAGATCATCAAATCCGACCCCCTGCCGTGGGGGTTGTTAATAATTAACAACGTTAATTAACAACAATTAATGTTGTTAATATTGTAGACATAATATACACTCAAGAAGTCCTGGGTAGGGGGGCACATCCCCTGTTTCAGAGGAAGGCAAAAAACCCCATACCAGTCTGACCATGGGATAAAATCTCTTCCTGCCCCCAAATACAACAGTCAAGCTGATCCTGAGCAGAGGGGCAAGACCCTCTAGCCAGGAACCTCCGGCTTTGCTCTTAGCAGGAGAACTGGCACGCCCCAGTTAAAGTCCACAGCCCTAGGTGTAGCCAGCACCCAATGTGTCTGGGGAGGCTTCAAAACATCCTGATACATAAAGCAGAAAAAGCAGGCAGGGGAAGGGGGCAGGAGGAACCAGCAAAGCCCAGGAGCATGGGAAATACCCATGGTAAAAAAGAGGCATCTATGCCTGGATCATCCCTGACCCATGGCTGTCCAACCTCTCCTTGAACACCTCCAATGATAGAGAATCCGCAGCTTCCCTAGGCAGTCTATTCCACTGCCTCACTATTCCAACAGTGAAGAAGTTTTTCCAGTTATCCAAAGTTGCAGCTACTTTGCTGCAACTTCCAGCCATTGTTCCACATCTTCCTGCTTCTTTACGGTCTTTCTTTATCAAAGACAGGTGTTTGAAGACTGCCATCATGTCCCCTCTAAAGTGCCTTTTCTGCAAGGCAAACATGCCTAGTTCCTTCAGCCTCTTCTCAGAGGACTTGCCTTCCAAGTCGTTGTTCATCTTTGCCCATTTCTGGACCCTCTCTAACTTCTCCATGTCCATTTTAAAATGTCGAGCCCAGAACTACATACGGTACTCCAGATGAGGCCTAACCAGCGCCAAGGAGAGAGACCTTATCACCTCCTGTGTCTTGCACGTAATGTTTCTGTTGATGCAGCCCAAAAACGCATTTACCTTTTGTACGGTTGCATTACGCCGTAGATTCATAGAATCATAGAAGTCGGGTCGGAAGGGACCGTGTAGATCTTCAAGTCCGACCTTCAAGTCCCGTTTCTTGTTTTGGGGTTTTGTTGTTCTCCCGCCCTGGCGGGGGGTCGGGCTAGAAGATCTACTAGGTCCCTTCCAACCCTAAATCTATGAAACTATGACCCCCTGCCTGGGCGGGAGAAAAACTGGACTCAAATGAGTCCAGCCAGGTAGGCATCAAGCCTCTTCTTAAAGACCCCCAGGGTAGGAGCCAGCACCACTTCCCTTGGAAGTTGGTTCCAGCTCCTAGCCGCCCTAACTGTGAAGTAGTTCTTGTGGATGTCTAATCTAAACCTACTCTCCAATAATTTGTGTCCATTGTTCCTTGTCTTGCCAGGGGGCACTAGGGGAAACAGTGTCTCCCCTAAACCCTTCTGGTCCCCCCTAGTGAGTTTATAGACAATCACCAGGTCCCCCCTCAGCCTTCTCTTGTCAAGGCTGAACAGGTTTAGGTCCCGCAGTCTCTCATTGTAGGGTCTGCCCTGTTGTCCCCGGATCATGCGGGTGGCCCTCCTCTGGACCCT
>NW_017729013.1:5103410-5103638 GCF_001723915.1 Gavialis gangeticus | reverse complement strand
TAAGTGTGCTGCTGGTTTCTACTGCCTAAGTGCAGCGCCCTGCACTTGTCAGTAGTGAAACGCATCCTGTTTGTTAGTCCACTCCTGTAACCTATCCAGATCTTGCCGCAGTCTTTTCCTCCCTAGTAGCGTGCTCACCTCACCCCAAATTTTGGTATCATCAGCGAATTTAAACAGGTTGCATTTCACCCCATCGTCCAAATCGCTGATGAAGAAATTGAACAGCGC
>NW_017729013.1:5077146-5103219 GCF_001723915.1 Gavialis gangeticus | reverse complement strand
GTTGCCCGGGTCCTCTCTCTTCCCTTTTTTGAAGATGGGGACCACGTTAGCTATCTTCCAGTCATCTGGCACCTGGCCGGAGCACCACGAGCGCTTGTAAAGCCATGCCAGGGGCCCTGCAATAACCCCTGCTAGCTCCCTCAACACCCTGGGGTGGAGAGCATCTGGACCCACTGACTTGAAGACGTCCAGCCCCTCCAGAAGCTCTCTAACCTGGTCCTCCCCAACCTGAGGTACGGAGGCGTTCCCCTCGAGTCCGTCTGGCATCACAGCGGGGAAGTTCCAGTCCCTGCACAAGAAAACGGACGTGAAGAATTGGTTAAAGTGTTCCGCTTTCTTCTTTGGCGCAACCACCAGATTGCCCAGCGTACTTTGCAGGGGTCCCACATTACCCGGTGCCTTCTTCGTCCTCCCTATATATTTGAAAAAGGACTTTTTATTATCCTTGATCTTGGACGCTAGTCCTAGCTCCATGTCCGCCTTAGCTTTCCTGACAGCCCCCCTACAGGCCCGAGCAGAGAAGGTATACTCCTCTTTGGAGATAGCACCCCCCTTCCACTGGGTGTACGCCGCCTTTTTGGTAAGCAGGCATTCCCGGACGCCCTTGGTGAGCCAGGTGCCAGCTCTATGGAGCTGCCATCCAGCCAGGTGTCTCCCTTTTGTATTTGTGTTTTTGGTTATTCCCAAAGTGTAGCACCTTGCATTTGTCCTCTTTGAACTTCATCCTGTTAACTCTAGCCCAGCTTTCCAATCTGTCAGGATGCTCCTGAATTGTACTTTCATCCTCCAGTGTGTTCGCAATCCTTCCCAGTTTCATGTCATCCACACACTTGCTCAGGAAGCTTTCTATGTGAGCCTCCAAATCATTAATAAACGCTTAAAAACACATTAATGTTGTCTGTCCTCCACCAGGCTGAGGACAGACCCCTGTGGGACTCCACTCAAAACCTTCTGCCATTCTGACATGGACCCATTTACAATTACCCTTTGCTTGCATCTATTGAGCCACTTATCCATCCACATTGTAGTAGTTTTATCCAGCCCACAGTTCTCCAATTTGTTTATGAAAAGGTCATGCGGGACCTTGTCAAAAGGCTTGCTGAAGTCGAAAAACAGTGTCCACAGCATTCCCTTCATCCACCCAAGTAATTACTTTATCAAAGAAGATCAGGTTTGTTTGACAGGATTTGTTTCCTAAATCCATGCTGGCTGTTTGCAATCAGTCTTTCCTCCTCCAAATGCTTGCAAGTGGTCTTCCTTAGGATATGCAGCATATCCCAAATATCATATGCTCCAGTAATTTCTGAGGTATGAAGGTGAGGCTAACTGGTCTGTAGTTCCCCGTGTCCTGCTCCTTGCCATTTTAAAGAGAGGCACTATGACGGCCCTTTTTCCCGTCCTCTGGTACTTGGCCCGTCTTCCACAGATTCATGAAGGTCATTGCCAAGATCTCTGCCAGTTCCTTTAGGATCTGGGATAGAGCTCATCTGGCCCTGCTGACTTGAATTCATTCAGATCCAACAAAAGCTCTCTAAACCTCTCCTCTCCTCCCTCAACTTTCCCCTTTCCTTATCCAGATAATCTCCATTAGGTGTCTGGCAGCTTACATTTTTTGTGATGACTGAGGCAAAGTTTCTGTTGAATACCTCGACAAGGTTCTTTGGGTAAATCTGATATCTTTTATTAGACCAACTAAAATAATTGGAAACATTCTTCTTTGCAAGCTTTCAGGTACAAACGCCCTTTTGTTAGGCTGAGGAGGCATCTGCAATTGGTCTGTGCTCTTCCTGGCTGGAATAGAAAAGAAGCCAGAGGCCAGTATGCATGCAAGCCAGTCAGTGAAAATGCAAATTGAGGTAGTTGAGTAGCTCCACCTTCTTTGTATCTTTCCTTAGGAGTTTCCCCTGTCTTATTAACAGAGGACCCACAGCTTCCTTGGCCCTTCTTTTCTGGACATAAAGAAACTTTTCTTTTTATCCCTAATCTCCTTTGCCAGGTGCAGCTCATTCCTTATTTTTGCCTTCCTGATTTTTGTCCCTGTAGGTTCTTGCTGTTTCCTGGTATGCATCCTTCGTGACCTGCCCATTCTTCTATTGCCTGTATGCTTTCCTTTTGAATTTGAGGCATTTTAGAAGCTCTTTGTGCAGCCACATTGGTCTCTTGCCATTCTTTTTGTGCTTCCATCACTTTGGGGGAGTTTCTTGGGCTTCCAATATTGTGCCCCTTAGAAGCTCTCAGCCCCCCCCGTGCACCTTTATCTTTCAATCTGTCCTTCCATGACACCATGCCATCATTGAGTTGGATGAAATCTGCCTTTTTGAAACCTAGCATCCTAATTTTGCTGACCTCCATGCTTTCCTGTCTCAGGATCTGGAAACTTGTCATACTGTGGTCACTTCCTCCCAAGCTACCCATCACCTCCACACCAGGTCTTTCCTGTTGGTCAAGAAAAGATCCAAGATAAGATGATCCCCTACTTGTATTTTCCATTTTCTGGAAGAGAAAATTGTCCTCTGCACAAGTTAGGAACCGGCTTGGCATTTTATGTTTAGCTGTATTGTCCTTCCAGCAGACGTTTGCAAAATTGATGTCCCCCATACCTTCCCAGGTGAAATGACATCTTTGTCATCTTATTACTTGGACGTTCTTGAGCTTTAAACTAGAGATGGACTGATCTCAAGGGCTGGGGAAGTTTGTTGCTGAAAAGCTTCCTGCAATTTTGACTTGGGGGTTTATTAATGTAGATTTCAAGCAGGTTTTCTCACAAGACTCCTGGTACAACCCGGTTGTGATCATGCTGCAAAGACCCCAAATACTGATGTGTATATATGTGCATCTGCATGCACACTTGCACATATGGTATTTCAGCACTTATGTTTACAGGGCTGCCTGTTATCCCAGAGTTGTTATACGTACGCACATGCACACACAACTAAAATTAAGACAATTTAGCCAAACTTTTCCCAAACTGAGAAAAAGTCCCACTTGGAGTGAAAGCTTAGCACAGTTTCCTGTCATTGAAACCCATGCAATCATTCCTTCTCTAAAAACCAGGGATTTTCCATGAACATTTTCTTCAATTCTACAGTGGTCTTATTCCACTGACTACAAAAGAATAGCCCCTATGTAAAGCAGTTTTAGTGAGAGAAAAAATCAGGTACAGCCTGCCTAAATGTGCGTGTTGAGGAGGTACTTTATATACATTCATACTGCTCTTGAGGGCTGGAAGTTCCAGTCTCCACTTTAGTTTAAAAAATGAAGCCAGTTACAGCTAGAGATTTTGTTTCCCTGGGCTGTGATTTTCATGTGGTTGCATTTCTGCCTATAATGCATGTGCAGATGCAGTTTAACACCTGTTACTTGGGTTAGGTTGGTGGTTTTCTAGCCTAGATGCGAGACTTATAGCTGTGCTGCATCGCGGTATAATGCCGTGCTGATTGCTCATGTGGACATATGATACTGAAGCAGTAACGGAGGCCATGCGAACTTCGGTTCTGTGACTTCTGTTGAGATGGGCTGTGGATTCACAGCAGGGTATAATTTAATGTGTATTTCAGTCAAAAGTCTGGCGTAGGGAAAATGGAGTGGCACAGAAGGGGCTTTCGAGCAACTTAAAAATGCCTTGTCTCTAAACCTGATTAGCTTGAGAGGGAAGTTAAAATTAGGCACAAAAAATGGATTAATCTTTTTTTAAATTAAGGTGTCATTTTATTGGATAGTCACCAAGATGTGAATGTTAAAGTTGACCTTGTTTTGTTTGATTTTTGCTTTAAGCAAGAGTGCAGTGATGTAACTAGAATTGCTTTGGAAAAAAACCCATGTTCTAGCAGCAAAAACAACGGTCTGTTTGCCTGCTATTCAGGGTTCCTCATCCAGCCTTGTCTCTGCTTTCTTGGGTATCTCGCTGCGCTTCAGGCTCAGCCTCCGTCAAATGGAAACACTGAGATAACACTTCCCTTCCTCGCAGCTGTTGTGAAGCTCAGTTAACTAATGTTTGCAAAGCAGTGGGATGGGAGGCTGTTTAGGAATACAAAGCATATTATTATAGCTGACTAGATATCTTTATGGCACAGGATTTGGTTTCTGTTCCTGTCTGCTTCATGTAAGCTACCTTTTGTCCGACTGGGTGGGGAAGTCTGGCGAAGTGTCTGACAAAGCAGGCGTAGTCGTTCTTTCCCTCTTCTTCGCAATCCGACAGAGCTCCAAGGGCCTATACCCACCGCCAGGACTGGATGTTGCAAAAGGCTCCTTTCCCCATTTAGACGTCTAAATAAGATCACGGTTTTCCAGCGTGTGCACCTTCCACTACAACACGGGTGGCTTGGGTTTCAGAAGCTCTCGGCACCCAACGTATTGGAAATTCAGTCACTTATTTTGCTGAAAACTCTCGGCCATAACACAATGGCTGAGAGACATCTCTGGCTGCTGCGATGTAGTTCAGTGTAGTCTCCCTGATAACCTGCCGTGGCTGCTGCAGCATCAAGCCTGCGACCCAGGTGAGTCGCGTGGACACCACATTTCTTTTCCCTGCTCCGAACAGAGCAGAATTTTTATCTCCCCACCAGTGCGAGCACACCTGCTTTGCACGCTATTTCATGCTGTCACAAACCTCGTTGTAAAGAAGGGAGTTCAGTGGGGTTCTGGTCTATCAAACCCTGTTGCAATAAAGCTCTCTTCTGAGGTGGTGTCTGCTTTAAGGTGGTGCATTTTGCATGTCCCAGCTTATTTCAGAGCCTAATTTTTTTGAAATAATTCCCTCTGTAATAATGCAGGGGCGGGGGCAGGAATCTTGTTTTATATGGAAAACGCCTTGACGGTCTGTAATTATTTCATTACAAAGTCTTTTGCTAGAACAGCCTCCTTTCCCTGGGAGCAAAAGACCCAGAGACCAGCTGCTATGACCCTCCTCAGGAAAAGCTTACGATATGATAAAGGAAACAGCAGGACAGAGAAACCAAATAGTAGCCCCGATCCTATGGGAAGATTTGCTCCCACTGGGAAGGCAAATGCTTTCCTCTCAGTGTTAAAATTCAGATTGCTTTGCAGTTGTATTTGCCACTTATATTTTTATTCCCCCCCACCTCCAATCAGGTTTTCAGAGCAGGGCTTTAATGAATCACAGAAGGGCTCTCTCAGTTCCATAATTCAATATGGTAACAGTGACTCATTGAGTTCAGAGTATATGTGGGAGGCAACAGTTTGCTTCCTAAATCGATGCAAGAATTACTGTGTCTAAAAGCAACATCTAGATCTCTATCTTTCTCCCCTCTTTTTTTTACCCCCCTTGTGCAGTTTTGCAGCTTTGCACCTGTTTATTGTGCCACATTTCATAGTGGGGATGTAAGGGCCTTTTGTTACACATTGTACTGGGGAGGGGAGAGGAGAAAATAGGTGTGCCATGGTAAATCCCCTGCACCCACCTCTTCCTTTGTAGTCTCAGGCAGTGCCAAAGAAATGGAGAGTTCCTCTGTTCTCCTACCCAAGACTTCGTACACATGGTGGAGCCCTGAGCAGGTAGCTGGCAGCTCACTGCCCTCCAAGAAGATCCTGGTAGAGAAAGGCAGGGAGGAGTTTCTGGGACATGCTACACTCTGACTTTGCCACCCAGTCCCTCCCTGGGAGACCATTGCAAACTGCTGTGGTTATAGCAGCTCCTCCATTACTCTGATCTTTGCCCTGGGCTGAGCAGAGTATCCAGGGACTGTAATCCAGCCCTTTGAGCTCTGGCACTTCCCTCTACAGCAGGCAGGAATTGGCTGGAGCGAAGTACGTGGCCTCATGGTTGCCGCGTTGATCAGACCATGCAGAAGTGTGAAGGGAGGTAGCTCAGTTTGGTGTCTCTCTGTGACTACTGAGTGAATCATGGGCTCGGGTTGAATTGTGGTTACAAACTTTGGTGACAGTGTGATTTATGGTTTTGCACAGAAATGAAATAATTTGCATGTGGGCATCTTACTCAACAGCCTGAATTTTTGAATTGCTCCCTGTTTCCTTTTACTTGCCAACCCTGGATGGATAGCCAGAACCAGTCCTCGTTGTAAGAAAATAAAGGGAGGATGCAGGGCACAGGGGGTTAAATTTTCTGGGAAATGCAGGCCGGCACAGAAATGCCGGTATGTGGGCACCAACCAGGCCTTGCATCAGATGAATGAACTTGTGAGGAGTACAGGGTTGATTGCCTGACACATTGCACTGAAGCAAGGAGTAAGGTGACCCATTTTTGCTTAGCTGAACTGACTCATTCAGCTTCATCTGACAGCCCACATCCCACGGTAACCGTACTGCTTGCTAACGCTTTCCACTGGAGGTTATCGGGATCCCGTAGTCTAAGGATCAGAGAGGCTAATAACCCTTTTCCCTTCTCTTCCCCCACGAATAACAAATACTCAAATGTTCTTGACTCAGCGCAGTATTTTCCTTTCTGCCTGCAGTGTCGCACTTAAAGAGAGGGTCCTTGAGTCCCCCTAGCAACAGTGGAAGGTCAGTGAACATAAATGTGTAATTTTTGGTAATCTCAAACAACAAGGTTTGTACTGGAAAGGGCACTCAGCTTTGATTTTATGCTGCATTGCTGAGTGACAACATGGTTCAGTAGACAAGAGGACCGGGGTGCTATTTCAGCTAGCCTTCGGGGTGACCTTGAGCAAATCTCTTCCATGCCTCCATTCAACCTGGTTATCTGTACTGGCCATTGAGACTGTGAGTTCCTTGGGGCAGGGACTGTCTCTCGCTACATGTCTGCATAATGGCCAGCAAAACGGGACTGTGGTCTATGTGGAGTTATCTTACTGCTGCCAGAATAACAATGGATTTTTTCAGCAAGTGTCTGTATTTGTGGAAAGTGAAACTCGCTCCTGGGCACCAGGACAGTGCCCCTGAAATAGGCTGTAAGGGGATACATAGGTCGTTTTCTGACCCTCCATATAGGCTGGATTTCACCCAAAAGGCGAAACCTCTAATCACTTTGTTCCAGATCTCTCGCCCTGCATTTTGAGGTCTCCAGGTCAGTTCCTGGCATTGGCCAAGTTGTTGGCCATCACATTTACTTGCTGTGACAGTGAGGGCTGAGGTAATAATACATATATTTATCTTGACTTTTATTGTTTCAGGTGAATATGGCACTGATGGGGAAGACCTCTGATGGGACCCTCAGTAGCTCCAGACCAGACCAGTGGCATACAGCTTTTCCTCAGAAGGATGAAATCATCACCAGCTTAGTATCTGCCTTAGATTCAATGGTAAGTGAAGACAGCTGAAAAAGAGGTCATCTTCCCACTTGCCTGCTTATAGCACTTACAGATGAGTAAGGAACTGTTCCTGGTTCAGGATAAGGTAGAAAGATGGAATGGGCTGAAATTGGATGATACATGCTGGAGTCATCCCCAATGGACCATGGTGACCAAAAAGGAAACCAAACAATTTCCCCAAACAAATTGGGCCTGTTTAGTTTCAAGTGACTGTTAACAATTATATTAACAGCAATCAGAGAGGGTTTGATGCTGTCTGCCTTCATGAGAGAAGATCAAGGTGTGAGAGCTTCATCCCTGCCATGAAACCATTCTGCCATCCAGCAGCTCATTTTACATTAGGTTAATTGGGTCAAGTGAAAGCTGGATTTGGGGGGGAGGGTATTGAGTTCATCACAATCTGCTCTGCTCCGGTAACGCACGTCATGCCGTTTGAACTGTGAAATGAAAATCGCATCCCTGTACTGACAGTCATAAAGGATCATAAAGTCAGCTAAAGTTAATCTCAAATGTGTACTGTTTTCCTATTAATATTTATGTTTGTATCAACGGATTGTATTTTTCTTGTTGTTTTACCACTGTTACTGTGGGTTTTTACACAACAAGGAAACAATGGCTTTTATCTCTGAGAACAAAGAAAATAACTTTCATATCTTTTGACGTAAAATTCCCAGTAGAGATCTTACATCAGTCAGCCTCACTTACATAAACAAGATAACTGTCTGGATAAGTCTCCTGGACCAGAGATAATCTTATTTCTGACTGTGAATGTGATCAGGAAGGGAAAGAATGTGAGTACATGTGTGTATGAGTGTTAGCATGCACAGGAAAATGTAATGAACTAAATATCTCTCCCATATAAATCCTTTTCTTACAAGATAGACGTACGTAAGTATATACCTCACTTCTGGAAATTTAGAGCCCTGTTCAGGCATAGTACCCTAGTGCTAAAGCACTCCAAACCAGTAGTCACTTTTGAAAATCCTGGCCATATACACACTTTTCACAGCAGTAATGCTAAAAACACCACCAACAAAAAAGTTCTTCTCCACAGAATGCAATTACAACAAAGTGCAGAAAGTGGAGGAGGCTAATGGAGGGAAACTGCATTCTCTCCTCCTCCTGCATATGTGCACACATGGTTTATGCCATTCCTGTAGTTATACAATCTGCATATTTGAGCTGTAAGAGGCAGGTATGCGGTTCAGGTGAAGGTGAGCTAACATGGCAAATATGTATTCTGCTGTTTTCCATTTTTAGTTTAACTGTTGTTCTTCTAAGAAACTGTTTCCACATAACTAAGCTAGGGTGATCTAATGCAGAGGTTCGCAACCACCGGGCCGCAAAGGTTTGGCTGCTGGGTCATGGCATGAGCTTTAACCTGCCTGCTCCGGCTCAGACCCCTGTCTGTCCACCCAGGCAAGTGGCTTCTGCCGCTGGTAGTCGCGTGCAGGGTTAAAGCTGGGTGGCGGGGCAGCTCTGGGAAGGAGGCAGCTGGCTCCATGTGCCCCATCCCACCCCTAGCACCATGGCCGTGCCTGGCGAGGCACTGCCTGTGCAGCAGGTACCAGGGCCCACGCTGAGCCAGGCAGGACTCCCCAACCCCACCTGCAGCTGGGATGCAGGTGGGGAAATGCCCAGGGCAGAGGCCGGGGAGGTGGCTCTGCTGCTTGCTCCTAGGGAAGGCAGCAGGGCCCCCTCTTCCTGGCAACCCCAGCTGGGTCCCCCCCGGACAACCGCCTGTGCAGCCCCCTCCCCTGCAGGGTCCCCTGGTGCCTGCTGCTCTGGTGCCCCAACCTGATCCGATCATTGCAACCCCCTACCCCTGTAAAAAAATTAAATTTAAATATGCAAATTAAATTTAAATATGTAAATTAGATTGTTTCTATACCCAGTCCACCAAAATTCTTTGAGTGAGTTTGCCGGTCTGCAGCTTAAAAATGGTTGGGAACCACTGATCTAATGACAAGGTCATCCTGGAAGTGCTGCATCTGTCTTTTAGTGGGGCATATCACAGTTATCTTGCAGACTCCTGTGCATTTGAAGTCTTCTGTGCTGTTGGTCTTTTTTTAAGTAGAATGAAGGTCTTCTCCAGAGAACTGGTGAAAGCGCCTCCTCTAGAGGCATTTAAAAGTACAGCAGAAAGTGGGGTTGTGACTAGGAACTTGGGAGATTTGGGTTCAGTCCTTGGTTCTGCCACAAACTGTCCTATGGGACTTTGGGCAAGTCACGTAGCTTTGCACTCAGAAAGCTGTTTACCAGTAGGTGCCTCTATCTGATGCAAGCGCCCAGGCTCTTATTGATTTCAATGGGAGATAAAGCACCAAGGAGGAGGTAGGTATCCAGATACCTTTGTGGATTTGACCCTTAGTTCCTATTTGCTTCAGTTCCTCAGTTCTGTAAAATGGGTATAGCAATCTCTTGCATCTGTGTCCATTTAAATTGTAAACCCTTGAGAGCAGGTTCTTGCCGTGTGTTTGTATAGCAGCAAGCATAATGCGAGTCTGGTTTCAAATGGGACTTCTAGGCACTGCAAGAATGCACATGACGATGATGAAGATAAATATTTTTGGTAACAATGAATGAAACAAGAAAATCTGAGAGATCTTTTCCATCCCTTTATTGTCTTGACTAAATACTGGTACACAAGAAAAATCACTTGACCAATGAGGTCTTTGATCCCGAACACGCACAATGTTTAATCACTGGAGTAAAATTTTCTGCAGGTCCAATTGTATGAGAATTGATGAAAAATTTTAAATTGTTTTTCATAGGAAAGTTTAGCATTTTTTAACTGCTATGAATAGCTCACTTTTTAAAACAAGTTAGAACAAAAAACATTCCTGGTAAATATCTGCAGTAATTGGTGGTAATTTTTTTTTTTTTTGAACTCTCCGAACTGAAAATTTTTATTGAAAGTTTGCTGTCAGAACAATTCCAACTTTAGGATTTTCCCTGGAGAAAATAAAACATTTTGACCAAAAAAGAAATGTTCGCTTTGATGGAAAGGACGTTTTACACTTAAAAAAAAGAAAAGAAAATCCATTTGGCTATATTTAACAAGCTATTATAGAACACAAACAACTTATTAAATATGCATGAAAGTGACAGATGACAATGTGAAAAAATATGACGATTTACATTGGTGCTGTACTAACCAAATGCTCTTCCCTTCTCTGCAGTGTTCAGCACTTTCCAAACTAAATGCCGAAGTAGCCTGCGTTGCTGTTCATGATGAAAGTACCTTTGTTGTTGGCACAGAGAAGGGGAGAATGTTTATGAACTCAAGGAAAGAGCTGCAAACAGATTTTCAGAAGTTCTGCCGTAAGTATTCTCCTGGACTGTGTTAGAATCCAAGCACGCGGCTGTTTCCATCTGATGGAAATCTGCAAAATGTTTAATCTGTGGTGGGGAGGTGCATTTCAAGGGCCTTCAAATGCGTTCAGATTGAAGTTTTACTTGCATTGAGGCATAAGCGGGCCTTAGTATAAGGGTGAATGTGTTCTTTAGTTAAGGGTGTTTGAACTGCACTGGAACAGACAACTTGTATTCACTATATTCCTCTTCCCTTGGGATCCCCGACATGACCATTCAAATAACGATGCACAGACTGGGCCAGCTTGGTGAGTGGAATGGATCTGGGATGAGGGGGCGCATTTTTGAATTTCCTTGTCGCAGAGGCTCAGCAGGACACTAGTGTCAGCAAGGGAAAACCCCAGCAGGCAGATGGAGAATCTGATGAACAGCACAGGAGATATCCACTCCTCCACTCGTCTTCTGTAGCTGTACTTACTGCGTCAATGTCCAGCGCATCCTTGTAAACCTCTGTAGCAGGTGAAGGGACTAAATGGATATTGGGAAAGGTGGTGGGATCCCTGCCAGACCCAGCCCCAAGGGTCTTCCCCTCCGAAGGTCATTTGAATTATAGCTTCTCCTAGAGAAATCATTTTGCCTAGCAGGAACCAGGAAACAGTCCTGATAAGAGAGCAAACTTAAGGACTTAGGCTCACAAAAGGGCATGTTTCTTTTCAGTTCCATGATACCATGGTCAGATCGAGCTACCCTGACTTGGGGTCTAGAGGCTAAAGGAAAGGCAGTCCCATCTGCAGGTGTTTCTTCCTATGGGATCAAGCTGACAATAAAATGTATACCTTGGACGTACAGGTTCTAGTTCTGTTTCAGCAAGTCCCACAAGCCTCCACTTTATTCACCTGTCTTTTCCAAGAGCCTTTTTCACTGGTGCAGAAACCACAGGTAGCAGTTACCTTTTAAGGACAAGAAAGTAACCCTGTGGCCCATTCCCCCCTGCAACCCTCCCACAGTCTCAAGCCACTTTCCCTTCCCAGCCCCCTTATGGGCTTCGGAGAATTGCTTCTCTTTCCTCCTTCCAGCAAGTTAAGGGAAAACCCAGCCATAAGCCGTGGCCCTAAAGATCTACCAGGTTTAGGTGAGAGAGATCACTGGTCGTCTACCAAATTCTCTGTTTGATATACTCAGCTCAGACACAGAGTGGTAGGAATAGGCATAAGGAAAGAGCTTGGCAGTTGTGTTTTTTATGAGGTTAGCAGTTCTGTAGTTAGGAGCACAGATTTATTCCTTGAGATTTATAGGATGGTGGCCACCAAGGCAGAAAGGTCCATCTGAAAAACCCTGCATTTAATGACAGTGTTAGTTGAGCCCTGGGCATCACACTGAGCTTCCGGGAGGGGGCGTTCTTTGTGTGCTGGCATGTGAAGTGTCTCGCTCCTGTAAAGAAGTGAGAGCAGAGTTATACTCCATCAGTATTATCTCATCTTCTCTGTACCCACCCAGAATTTTCTTCACTGCTAGTCACATCCCATCAGTGCCGGATCGGTGGACATGTCTCAAGTAAGAGGGGAAAATTTCTCTTATCTGTCAATTTCTTTTTTCTGAGATTGCACTATCACTGATCCAGACCCATCCTCGGTTTTGGGTTTGGGATATTGTCTGCTCTAATCAGACTAAATCATACATAATGCTTAGCACTGCATGCCTGGCTAATTAAGTTAACAGTTTCAGAGTTTATGTCATGATCGGTGTTTTGGCTTTTGGAGGGCTCTGGCACGCAGGAAGTGAGCAAGCCTCTAACAAAGGGCAGCTCGTGACTGACAGCCTGTCTGCCTCTGCGCACTGCAGGGAAGGGACCCAGCCTATCAGTGCCAGATCAGTGGATTTGCAGTCTCTTAGAAAATAAATTGACAGGTAGGAGACATTATCCCTTTCTCTTGCAATCCCGGAGAGAAGATGAAATTGCACTGCGCCACTGTGCATTGCACCCCGGCGTAGGAGCAAGGTCAAAGCCTTCTCTCCTCCAGCCGGTGAAGCAGTGTTGCCACCTCATCATCTCCCCGCACCCTTTTCTCTTTCCCATGCTGTTTCCTGAAGGAGCCTCGTAGCTGATGTTCTCGTATGCCTGTTCTGTCCTTTGGCCAGCAGGTGAAATGCTGTAGTGCAATGCAATGAAGGTGCAAGGGCTGTGGAGAGGAGGCAACTGCAAGAGTGAACAGGTGGCCCCTGCCCTCCTGCTAGGAAGCAAGGCCCCTGCTATGTAACCTTCACTCTCATTGCTATGAGCCCTAGATCCCAGCTCTGCACTCAGGCCAGTGCTGTGCTCTCACTATCCCTTTGCAAGCACAAGGGGAAAAATGTTGGTAGGAAGAGAGTTTACCTGTGCTGCCTAATCCTGGACTCTGTGTAGTAAATAACCTCAAGCGAGCAAGCTACTGTGGAGCTGTCGCTCTGAATGATGCCTTCCTTTTCATGCAGGAAAGCAGGCCCTGCAGGTTGGTAGGTTGCTTTGAGGACACGCTTCAGTACATCATTCACTCTCCCTGGAGCTGCCAGAAGGTGGCACCGCCCATGCTTCATGTTCCAAGCCAAGACAAAAGAGCAGTCAAGCCCCAGGCACTCAGTAGCTCTTGATGCATCTTTGTGCTACTGCCCTTCTCCAGTTCTCACATTGTAAAGCTGCAGTGTGCCATCAGCCTCAGTTTCCTGCTTTTGATACATGAGTGCTGGATGCTCTGCTTCCAGTGGGCCATAAGGCAAGGAGGGGCTCGAGGTGTTAAATCCATTCCCCTCACCAGATGACAGCCCCTGAACTCAAGCACTGTGTCTTCATGGAGCCAGATGCTTGAAGCAGGGAGTAGACTTCATGGGTCTAGAAGGGGTTTCTGTGCTGCACTGCAACCAGGATGGTGCAAGGAGAACACAGGAATTCAGGCACAAACGGAAAGCAGCCTTTTGTGTGTGTGCTGACTGCAGTATATATGACAGCCATACATATGACTGCAATACATATTAGGTGGAAAACATAAGCAGCCTCTGTATGCATGTGCATGTTTGGTGCTGATGGGAACCATATCTGTGGATAATCCATTGGAGAAACTGCTCAAGAACAGTTCATTCTAGTAAAAATATTAGTCCTGTACAATTGCCAGGGCCAGCATCTGCTTGGATTATTTGCTGCATATGTTCTAGCCATACCAGTAAGACTTGCTTGGGGTCTAGTCTAGCTTGTGCGCTTGGCTTTGTAGAAGGCTTTGTATGTCGGTGCACTCATCTGCTACCCCCTTTCTTTTTTCATTGTGGGGAGGCTAAAATTTGTTTTACTTATTCACTTGTTCACTTACTGTGATTGAAGAAATCCACTTTTGGTCATGATCCATCTCAATTCATTTAATGTTGCAACTGAGCTTTCTACTTGGCACAAGGTGCTTGGCGAGAGGTTTCTAGATTTGCAGAAGTTCACGTCTTGTTTGCACCATGTATGTGGGCAAATTCTGTATGCTGTATGTGGAAGATAAGAGGCAGTGAGAGAAGGTACGCTATGCAAGGAATGGCATAGTCTGTAATAGGAAGCTAACTGTTACATATTAAAAAATCACCTGTGGTCATTCTGTAGCTCTAGCCTGTCTGTCTGCCCAGCTATCCAAATAGCCTGGTGTTGGATCAAAGCTAAATCTACGCAACAGAGGCCACTAAGGCACAGGACATTAAAGCCAAACTCTTTTCCCATGGATTGAATTCCCTTTGTCACACGAAAAGGACCATAACACTGTGGTGCAAAATATGTTTTCACAATGGAGTTCTGAGGGAATGCCTGGTACTCAAGAGGCAGATGAAATCTGATAAGTCTGTCTTGAATTACAAATGGCCAAGGCTTCACTCCTCTACAGAAAGCTCTTCCAAGTGGCAGGTGTTGTAAAGCATCCCTGAAAATGCTTCTGATTTATAGTGTAGTTGCCCCTTTCAAAAGGATCTAAAGTAATCTAAATCAGACATCAGTGAATGATAGGAGAAACCTCTTATCTGCTGAACAGCATTTCTCTGCATGCACAGACCTCACTTCAACACACATTTTTATCTGAAACTCTAGCACAGCCCTTCCTGACATGCCAAGGGGACTTGACAATTATAAAGATTAATGTTAATAGAAGAGACTTTGGGGCCTTGGTGAAAGGTGGGGAACCTTATAAGGGTGTGAGTTCAGAACCGCTTCTTGGCCCTTGTAAAAGGTTCAGAAAACTGATGAGAACATTTTCCCCACAGCAGCATGGAGCAAGTTAGAACATCATGTGGTAGGAAAGGGTGTCTCGAGGAAAGTCTCAGGATAATGAAGGGCTAGAGCTGGATAGACCTTCAAGAGTGTGGCAGCCAGCTCAGGTCTCTTTCTTAGCCTCCTGTCTTTGCCTTTCAGGATCCCATGCTGTTCTCTGTCCTGCTGATTGCAGATTAAGTTTTTTCATTCCTACATTATCATAATTTGATCTATAAGTAGCTCTTTGGCTGTCATGAACGGCTTTACTAACATAGGGGCTAGGCCTTGCCCAGGCGTCTTTAACTTCTGTTCAAGTCAGAACCTCCCAGCAGATGCTTGGCACCACCTGGCCCTGGGGCCCTGTTTTGCACTAATATCAGACAGCCAGATTTCCCTTCTCTACTCACCACGGTGTAGAAACAGCTCAAAGTAAAGGCACAGTAGTTTGAGAATGGCAAATTTCAATTGCAGATTGCATACACTAGTGGCAATGGGGAGTAATAGGTGGAATTAATTGCATGCACAACTAGTGAATCAGGCGCGTGGATAACACCCCCTGGATGATCCTTATCTTGTGGGGATGCAGATGTGGAGCTTTGCACTGAGTTTAGCATCTGGAAGGGGATCCATACACACCACTGAAAGGAGGAAGATGTGGAAGCAGCTCACTTTTCTTTCTTGGTCAAATAGTGACTCTGGTCAGTGCCTTTTATAGCAGAGGTGCTGAGCTTCAGAAGAAGCTGTCCCTGCCCCCTTGCCCACAAGCTGGCTGAAAGGAAAGATTTGGCAATGCAGGGTTTCATGCACAGCATTTTAAGGTTTAGAAAAACTCTTTCTTTGCCTCCCCTTTCAGCACAAAGAAATGAAAAGCTTTGTAGGAGGGAGTCTTGCTACTGTCTCCAGCTCCTTGAGCTACATCCAGAGCCGGCCTAAGCAGGTGTAATGCCACTGAAATCAGTTGAACACGGAAAAAACCCTGATTAGTGCCTGTTCATTCTCCCTTTCAGCATCTGTTGTCTGCCACAGTGTGACGCAGGATGCTGGGCAAGATGGACCTATGGTTTGACCCAGTAAAAGTCTATTCTTATGTTAGCCACCAGGCAACCTATATTTTTGGAGCTTTGTTGACTCCAGAGATAATTGTAAAAACGTGGGTGGGGGAAAAAAGAAACTGCCTGCTTTAAAACCCCTTCCTGTGCATTTGGATTGGACTTAAGAATAGGCCTTGTCCATCCTGACTGTTCAGTCAATGTGTGGGCATCCAAACAACCCTGGATCCATGTACTGCATCTCAGTCTGTCAGCCGCCTTGTGTTAGACGTTCCTCCGGCAGATTAAAAACTGCAGTGAGCATAACGGGAACAGTAGAAAAGACTCTGAAATCTCCTCAGCAGCCCAAGCCAGATCCTGAAGTGGAACGTGGAAACCCAGCATGGATCCTGCGCTTGCTTTTGATGGTGCAGCTGTTGGCTCGGACTTGGGACTGGGAGCCATTGCTCCGTTTGAGGTCACTGACACCAGCTTAGAAAGGAAAGAAGGAGCTGTGGTGGGGAGGGGGCAGCTGGATGAGCAGCTGGGGCATTTCACAGCAGTTAAGCAGGTGCAGCATTTGCCAGCAAAGAAAGGGCAGTCTGTGCCTCGAAGAAAAAAAACACCCGCTCAGGGTTGTGGTAAATGCTCACTCTGCCCGGGGAAGCAGAAGAGACCATGGTGGACCACGCACACAAGCTAGCAGGAGCTGACACAAGGAGTGGCTCTTCCCATTCAGTTCACTGAGGTGCTTCATTTCTGCTGGATTGCTTTATAATTGTGCTACGCTTCTGCAGTGTTTTAAAGCTCAGCACAGCTTGATTGGAGAGATAACAGACAACTTGAGAGAGCTGTAAAATGCAGCTGGAAACATTAAAGTCTGTTCGAAGTTAACTTCATGAAAAGCTTTTCTTTCTTTTCTCTTTTTACTGTTTCAAAAAAAAAAAAAAAGTCTTGAACATCAAATGCTAAGGAAGACATGAAAAAGCAGTGCTGTCTTGTTGGCTTTCTCTCTCCCCACGTAGAGCTTCATGTTTTTTTCATTCTCTATTGTTTTAGTATCTTCTGAGAAAACATAAAATTAAATTTCTTTACCTACCGGCTTCATCTTCTTTTCCATTTGACAAGTATTGATTCCTTCCAGCATGTGTGCAGACATACATGTGCATGCATGCATTTGCTCACACACACTCACTCACGTTGTAATTCTAAGGGAGCAGAGACGTTGTGGCTTTCTTTTATGTTTCCTCTGTGCGCACACCAGCCTCGTGCATGACAGCACTGGGAAGTGCAGTGTACCATTATTGCTATTTATTATTTATATTACAATAACACTTAGAAGCCTTGACTGAGGCTGGACACTGCACAGATCCATAATAAGAGATTTTTTTTTTTTTTTACACCCCAAAGAGTTTCAAGCTTTAATTGATGAGACCTAAGACCAGGCTGGGTGAAAGGGAGTAAGGGCCTGAGGCACAGAGATGAAGTGATTTCCCCAAGGTTGCATGTGGATGCTGTGGCAGAGTTGGGCATGGTAGACCCAGGTCTCTTAAGTCCTGTGCTAGTATTGTAACAACGTGGATAGCATTTGTGTCTACAGAGTCATCCTGCATTGGCTGAGGAGTGGATTAAATGATTTAAAAGGTCTTTTCTGCTCTACCTTGCCCTGGCAAAATTGTACCCATTTTTGAGGAACAGCATGTGTGGTGCTGACTGCTCCTGTAAAACCAGCCGGGTGGGAGACAGCAATAAGACCTCACAGTGGTTTTGTTTTGCTAGATAAAATGCAACATGTATATTTTATGTTTGTCTGATGCTCTTGTCACCAGAACAGTGCATTTAATAAAATTTATTTAGATGCAAGTACAGTAAGGTACCCAGACCACCCTTGTAGGGCACTGACAGCTGCTTAGCCCCTCAGTCCACAGCCAGACACGCTATGCCAAGGGTTGGCAACTGTTTTGGCTGGAGGGCCACTTAATGAGTTTGGGTGAGTTGTTGAGGGCCACACATACAAAATCTTTTAGAATATATTATTTTAACAAATTACAAATAAAAAAAAAAATCATATAAACTAAAATTAAACATCTACTGTAACACTTTAATTTTATATCAAAAAATATTCTTGTCCTGATATGTTTTTTGAGTAGTGTATATAGAGGCAATTGCATAATAGCTCAAAATAGTCTTATTTTTGTATATTGTGCACGTGTGTGGGGTGGGGGGCTGCTTGTGTGCCAGGTCACAGGAGCTGGCCGGAGATGGGGGGAGGTGTGTGCAGCTTCCTGGCGGGGCTGTTCCTGGTGCGGCTGCAACCACCCAGGTATTCCTCAGCTCCCCCACCTCCATTGGCTCCTCCTTCTCTACCTGCTGCCTCTCCTGCACTGCTCTGGGCAGTGGATAGCACAGGGAAGTGGCAGTGACTCTGGGGACGTGTGCCAGGCACCACACACCCAGCCAGATCAGCTGGAGGCTGCAGCCAGGTGACTCTTGCCCCAGCCCGCAGGCCTCCAGTTCCAGCTCCTGGCTGCCTGCAGGTGGGTGCTAGTCGTGCCAGGTGGGCAGAGTGGGTGGAAGGCAGCCTGGAGCTGGAGCTGGAGCCCTGTGTACTGGGGCAGGAGACGCTTGGCAGCAGCTTTGCTCCAGCCTGGCTTGGAACGTGGGACTTGGCATGTGTCCTCACGGCTTCCTGGTCTTACCTGCTTCCTGGAGCGGTGCAGCAGGGGCAGGAGGAGGGGGAGCCACTGGAGTACTCGGGCGGCTGCAGCTGCAGCTGAACCGGGAGCAGCCACTGGGAAGCTGTGCACGCTGACCGGGGCTGGAGCCGGGGCAGGTGGGAGCAAGGAGTGAGTGGGGCTTGGCCCCATGCAGAGCTCCGCAGGCTGGATACAGTGCATTGGTGGTCACCAGATCCAATCAGCTGGCATGCCAGATCTGGCCCGCAGGCCGTATTTTGCCCACCCCTGCACTATACCCCTTATGTCAAAGCTGTGTCCATGTTTCAGGTGGTTACCGGAGTCCTATATGGTCACTGAAACAAGGACGTTTCCAGCTCCTTGCCCCTTAGTCTTGACCAACATTAGAAATCTCCCTCTGCAGTATTGTCCCCAGGACAGCTGGTGCCGGCAGTGTTAGAGCACTAGCTTGATACATGGATTGGCTTTCAACAACCTTTATCTCACTGTGTTGTCCAGACCGCCCTCATCTCCATCCCTACTTCCATAACAGCTATCATCTGTGGAGTTGCCCTGGGATCATTCATTAGTAGGGGGTTCCGAAATCTCTGCCAGTGTAGACCCTGCCAGAGAGATTTAGTGTCCCCTAGTCCTCTGTCAAAGGGTTGCTACAGGGCTTGTTTCATTTCTTTAGATGGCTTTGAGTCCCTTTATAAGCTCTATAAAAGACGTTATATGATGCGGTTGTCTTTGTGCTGGACTTGATGGTCCAGTCCTATACTCCTTTGAGATCCTAAAGCAACCAGGCATCAGCTAAGGCCTTGGGTGTGAGGAATTTGCACTGGTTTAATTTAAATTGCTTTAAAAATTGGTGGAGTGAAATTGGTGTTTGCCAGATTTGTATTAGTTTGTAACAGACTGCATTGATTTAACCCAGGGGCACACAATTTATTTGGCTGGAGGGGCCGCTTAATGAGTTTTGGTGAGGTGTTGAGGGCGACAAGGATAGTCCTGCCCCCTGGTTGCCATCTTGGGACCAGAAGTCCTGCCCCTAACACCTGTCCTTGCTACTGAAAGTCCCTCCCCGTGCCCCCTGGAAGTATTCCTTTAGGGTGGGGAGGGTTGTCATCTTGGAACTAGAAGAACTCCTGTATATGGTGTGTGGGGCAGTGTGTGTGTATGGTGGGGTGTGGGGACCCGGGGGAGGGATGTGGCTGTGTGTGGGGGGCACCAGGGTATGCTGGAGGATGTGTGTATATGTGGGGGGAGGGTTTGGGCATGTGGTGTTTGTGGGGTGTAGGGGGGCTTGAGGACCACCCCCGTGGCACACAGCCCCTGCCACCAGTGGCAGCAGCAGGTTGCGGGCGCTCAAAGCGCTTGTGGCCCACACAAGGGCTGCTGTCCAGCAGCATGCGGCTTCAGCCAGCACTGCAGGTGGTGGCAAGAAGTGCAGCCAGGCCGGCCCGCTTCTGGCTGCACATGCAGCTCCTGGCACTTGTGTGCCACTGGGGAAAGCACTGCAATGAAGCCAGTAGCCTTTGTCTCTTCCTGCCGTGCAGGTCCCAGGACTTCTCCAGGAAGCAGGGCATGAGTTTTCCCTCCACTTCCAGCAGAGTCCCAGGACCTATATACAGCAGGGAGTGGTGAAGGCAGCCAGCTTTATCATGCGGGGCTTCGCCTGGTGGTGATTGAGTGCCAGGAGCTGCATGTGTGCTGTGTGGATGGTCATGTGATAGAGGTGGTCTGGCCTAGCTGCGCTCCTCGCTACCATGTGCAGCACTGGCTGGAGCCACACACTGCCTGGTGACAGCACCTGCACAGACCATGAGTGCCCCGAGTGCCCACTGCCTGCTGCTGCTGCTGGTGGCAGGAGTTGTGCCTCCAGCCCTATCGCTTCCCTACCTGGTGTCCAGAGCAAGCGGGACGCCGGGGAAGCCAAGCAGGTCCCCCAGTATCTGCAGCAGTGGCAGCAGCAGCCCCACCTGGAAGCTTTCTGGGCTGGGGCCTTGCACCCAGGATGGTGGGCGCGAGGCTCGCGGAGGCTGGTTGGGGTACAGTTAGTTGGTGGGCACCTGCCGGCTGGATGAAATTGCCTGGTGGGCCGGATTCAGCCCATGGGCTGCATTTTGCCCCCCCCCGATTAACCTGTGCCTTTAAATTTACTGATGCATGCTGAACTTGCATATGTCAGGTTTCTGTTGATATGGGAGTGTCCATGGTGAAGACCAATGCAGTAATATTCCTCAAGATGCTGATGGTCTTGTGTGCCTGCTCATTCCCTTCTTTCAGAGCATGACCTTTTTTGCTTTGTTGCCTTTCACGTGGGTAGTAACATGACAGAGTTTGAGCTCTGGTTATCCATGTGCATTCTGGTTACTTTGCTGCTGCATCTTCCAGCTGGCTTTTAACCACAGCTGGGTTTTAAAAAATCAGTAACTCAATTTCCTATTTGCATAAGGGATTGTTTTAGACAAAAGCAGAAGGGACCCATCAGTTCCTCCTTCAACAATCAGAACAGCATCCGGGCTGATCACTGGCAAGAGTCAGTGGAGTATGATGGAAGAATTAGTCCTTTGCCACTGAAATCCCTTGTGAATAGGTTCAGATAGAATGGCAATAATGTACTTGCAGTGTTTAATTTTCTGTGTATTTAGAGATGCAAGGAAGTCGTTGCTGAAGATATGCTTTATTTGAGCTTTAATGGGGGAAATTAGCAGGAAATAGCTGGTATTACTGAGCTGCATGACACTGAAGAGTAAGAAAGCCTTCAAGAAAGGCGGATTTCTTTTTCAGAGAGACTGAGGGCTAAGCAGATTGAACCCATTGAAAAGAAATACACTGCCCAACTCGCACAATAGCCACAATGAGGGCTGAGTGTGTGAAACCAAGGAAGGGGCTGGCATATCCGGGACTCGGCTGGCTGACGGGTGTGTGCTGGCTCTCTAATGCGGAGAGGGAATGAACACCAATGCTGGGAGCCTTGTTTGGCCTTCAAATGGTGTTTGGATTTGGGGGCGGGGGGCATATGGGGAAGGGAAGGGCAAGCAGGAAGGGGTACTATAGGGAGTGGGAGCTGCTTAAGTATTGATGCAATGGAAAGCAGTGTGTAAATCAGTGGCACCAGCAGGATGTCATCCTCTGCACATTAGAGTTCTTTGCATGGCCTCACTTCACTCTTTGGGGATTTTTATGTCATTTGGGAGGGGGGAAAAAGTATTTTAGGAGAGAAAATCATTTCGATAAAACCAGCAGCCCCTGGAAGGTGGGACATGTCTTGTGCCTTCTGTAGCACTACTTCGGTGGTGTGCTGCTGTCCACTGATTAAGCTGTATGCATGCAAAACTTTGGCCATGCCGTATCATTTAGGGCCCAGAGTCTGTTGTTGGTCGAGCTTCTAATGCAGCTGGAGCTCAGGCAGCCTTACCACTGAGTCCTCTCAACAGGTCCTGAGCAGAGTTATTTGCCACCTCTGGTCTGTCCGTATTCGTGTTTCCATCACTTACGGAGCAGGATCAGTAGCACAGTGGTGGAGCGTTCTCCAAAACTGCCATAGGGATCTGAATCCTCAGTTTCTAGTGGAGCTGGGTGCCTGCATCCCCTAACTAGCTGTGAAAATCCCACTCTTCCTAGAGTGCCCACAGTGCCGTGACAAAACTGTGCTTCGTTGGGACTAATATGATGCGACCACCTTATGCTGGAACTTGGAGTGCGTAATGAATACCGGACTTAAGTGGTGTGTATGGCTTTGTGCGGCCCTTCTGGTTTGAGGTGTTTTGCCCAAACCTGGTGGGGCCGAGCTTTGGAAGGACTGACTGTTGTGAATTTTCTTGAATTTGTGGGTGCCCTGCCATTGGATAGCCATGCCCCTGTGATTTTTAAAGGTGATTTGTTTGTGGAATTTGCTCCTTAATACGTTGCAACCAAACTCTAGTGACCTTGAATCGATGGCACATCCTGCTTGGTTAGGAACAGTGTGGGGGGAAAAAAAAAAAAAAAAAGTCCCAGCAAACTCCCCTTATTCCAGGCACTTCCTTTTTCTTTTCTTTGCCCTGCAGGAGGTCAGCAGAGGAAAGAGCAGGACGCAGATATCCAGAAGAAGGCAAAGGACTGTGGCCGGAGCATAATCCGGGTTTCCCCGGATCAGGGATCAGACGTTTACCTCCTCAGGAAGATGGTAGAGGAAGTGTTTGATGTGCTTTATAGTAAGAACTTTCACTATTCATTTGGGTTTGTTTCCTGTTACAGCTGGAATGAGGGTGAAGAGGCTGATCTTGTTAGCAGCTGAAGTCCTACGTGACCCGGACAGGCTGAGAACTTGGAGCTTCGTCTTCCAGCCCTGCTCCATTATAGCCACTGCATCACGGTCCCTCTTCGGGGCACTAAGTTTCAAATCCGAAATGCACTTAAGCATGTGGTTAAGTTCATCCTGGCTTAGCAAGCACTTAAGGCCAGATCCATAAATCTACAGATTTCAATGGGACTTAAGTGCTTTGGGGATCTGGGTCTAAGCACTTTCTTCAATCCCTTTGCTTAAGTACTTTGCTGAAAAGGGAGAGACCTCAACAGCTGCTGTGTAAGTACTTCTGGGCCCTGTCCAGTATCTGCTGAAGTTAATGGCCCTTCTGTCACTGACTCTGAGGGCAGGATCAGGTCCTTAAGGTATTAGTTGCTTACCCTGATGTGGGCTTTTGCTGCCTCCCAGCTGCCCCTCAGTAATTGTCTGTGTGCATGCATTTACCCCATGATAGATGCAAAGTAAACGATGGTAGCCTTGCCTTCTTTCACTGAAGGACAAGTTACCATGGGTTAGCTTGCCCTTGCTACAGAGCAATAGCATGTGCGCAGGCTTTTACCACTGAGCAGCTGACCAAGAGTGTATATCCTCACCTTTGCCTCTCAGTAAAGCATTCATCTGCCCATGTCTCTGAGAGACTGTAGCACACGATGAAGGGAACTGTGAATCCTGTCTTGTACATACGGACTCCACATAGTGTTGGCTCTGCTGCAGCCAGGCGTTGAAATCAATGGGCCTAGCTGGTACATTTTCCTCTGCACAAAGGCAATAGAAGAAACCATTCCACAGCTCGTTAATTAAATGTGCCAATGAATACGTTAATATGGAAAGGAGAAAATTCCTTAATAACCGTTCCCACTGCATTCTGAGGCCAGTGGTTTGCTCCCAGGATATTTTTATAACTTACCTATGTTGTGAATGCAGCTCCTTAGGTAGTTTTAACCCCAGAATGACTGTTTAAACGTGGTGCGTTGGGGCTCTACGTTGGTTCTCTCACTGCTTCCCAGAGCACGTGCCTTCAAAAGAAGAAAGCTGTGTTTTTCTGAGGGCAAGCCCAGCAATTTGACTTCTAAAAGATGAGCTGGTTTCATTCCAGGTCATGTCATCCCAAGCAATAAAGGTTCTGCAGTTAAACTGTAGATTACTGCACAGTTGTTCACGTGATGCAGATTGCAGCAAAGAAAGCTTAGGGTTCGATATTAGGAAAATCCTTCTCACTAAGAGGGTAGTAAAGCACTGGAACAGGTTACCCAGAGAAATTGTAGACTCTCCATCCTTAGAGGTTTTTAAGACCATGGTAGACAAAGCTTTGGCGAGGATGATCTATTTGGGGATGGTTGTGCTTTGTGCAGGGGGTTAGACTAGATGACCTCTGTTGACACTGGATTTGGACCCAGCCCCTATACCTTTGTTCCGGGTGAGCGCAACCCTCAAACTGACCACAACACCTGCCAGTTGATAATAAGCAAATTTATTGATACAGAGTAAGAACAGAAAAGCAACAATACAAACAACCAAGCAATTCTGCATCTACCAATCCTAGGGTTGTCTTCAGTGTCAAAGTACATCTGGTCAGGAAGCAGGCTCCTCTCTGAGGTGTCAGCAGTTTGGAGGTGGGATGCTTAGCCCCACAGGCCCCCTCCAGTGGGGTGGATGAGACAGGCTGCTGGTATGCCCTCAGTCCATGGTGGCCTCGGGGACCTTTCCTGGGGGATGGGGATGGGAACCCCTCGCAAGGAAGAGGAGGAGGACGACAAGGAGGGATGGGACAAAGGGAGGTACCCTTTGCTAATCTCAAGTCTCTGCTTTTGTATTCTCCTTCCCTCTTAATGAATCCTGATGACTCTTCATCCGTGACTATCTCTGGGTGGCTGTCTCTCTGTGGTTACACGTCCACGTAGCCTTCTGGGCCTTCTCCTAATTTGGTCTGTTCCCCCAAAACCGGGAATCAGGCCTCCCTGCTGCTCTGGGGCCTTGTTGCTGGTGTCGCTTATCTCATGTTATGGGGCAGGATGGTATATACTTCCTTAGTGGCCAGGCTATGTGTCCTTGTTGTGTTAGACAGGCCACCTGCCTTGAAGGCTGTGATCTCATGTTATGGCATGCTCCCCTCAATTCTCAGGCTGTGTCCATTGTTGGCCTTGTTGTGCTAGACAGCCCATCTACTTTCAGGGCCATGAGAAGGGGGGGCGGGGGTGTGCATGTATGTGTGTGTGTGTCCCAAGCTCTTTAGAAATCCATTTAACCCCTGCTACCCATCTTGAACCCTTATAATGCATATATCTATAAACCAGTTCCCCAAAACTAGGCCTTTAAATGCCATTTTTAAGGCAACAACCTTCTGAGATCCCTTCCAGTGCTAATTTTCTATGGTTGTTCCTCTCTGAGCTGCGTTTGCAGACTTGAATCCAGTTTACACCCTCAGTGGGGCTTAAATCATGCCACGGCCACATGTTAGCAGCCTGTACCAAGGGGAATTGGACCCGCTGAGCTGACAGGCTGAACAAGAGGGTATTCCTTTAAAAGACCTGTTTTCAGAATCTCACTTTCTGAAGCTGTGCACCCAGGTGCACCCGAGGCAGTCACAGCCCAGCAAGACTTATGTAGAAATTAGTTTCGATGGATGGCTGTGTATGTGACAGTTCTGAGGTGTGAACCTCTAGAAACTACACTCAGTCCAGCTGACAGCTTGCAGTTGACTCCTCAGATCTCAGAATAAATATAATCCCTAATCCACTGAGCCACTTGTGTTTCTTTGAATGCTGGTTGAAAAACAAGATGCATTGCTTGCCTGAGCAGGTGACTGATTGTTGAATTTCAGCCCTTAACAGTGAAGGTCAGGTTTGTTCTTGTTTTATAACTTGACATTTCTGTAATGATTTCCCAGGCTTCTGCCTATAACCAGTCCTGCTTGTTTCTTATGTGGCACCCACAGTGTGCCTTAAGCAAATATACACATCTCTCCTCTGTGTGTGTTTATAGGAAAATGTTTAGATTGTCTGTCTTGTACCCATGATGTGTGCATGTGCTTGGTGAAGCCCCAGTGTGGCTGGAGCAATCTACTGGGTAAGGCACTGGATTGGGAATCAGGAGACATGGGTTGGCATCCTGGCTCTGCAACTGGTTGTCTGTGTCATGGGCAAAGAGCTTCTCCCCAATACACCTCTCGCAGGTGACTGGTGGGGGGTGCATGTCCCCCCAAAGAGGCCGGTGCCCCCACTGACAGCCGACACTGATGCTGTCGGTAGGCTTGGTGCCCACCCCCGAC
>NW_017729013.1:5036480-5072146 GCF_001723915.1 Gavialis gangeticus | reverse complement strand
TTGGCACTCCTGTACTGATGCAAAGCAGGCTCCCATATACACTAATACTGAAGGCCTATACTTAACGACTGAATCAGATTCAGATCTCAACATTTTCCTCAGTCTTTGGTTTTTCAATTTCCACTCCTCCCACCAGTCACTCATGACACCTCTGTTTCCTCTTACATCTTTTGCTTTATCTTTTTAGACCTTCTTTTTCCCAGGTTGCTGTACAGCACCTGACCCAGTGTAGTTCTGATCTACACTGGGGATCTTCAGTGTCCCTGCACTCATGCTGTCGCTGGTAGCATAGGGATCTCTGAGCCAGCCACTGCAGCAGGTAAATTTACCCTCATGGAGCTCTCTGCTACTGCCGCTAGGCTGCTTCATCTCCCATTGATTTCAGTGGGAACCCCAGGGGGTTTGAAAATCAATCCAGAGGTTGGCCTGTGCCTCAGTGGTACTCACCTGTCTTGTCCTTTTCTTCACACCAAAACTAAGGTACAATTTCTCTGGAAGAAAAGTCCAGTTCCATCTTAATTAGGGCCAGTTGTGCCTGGATGAAGTGTGTTGGGAGCGGGGCATGGTTTTTCCTCCAATATCCATAAGTCTGTTTGAAATGAACAATTACCTTTTTTCTGCTTTAATCCTTTAGACAAAGTTATCTCCCTTCAGTAAGGAGGAAGAATCTCAAAAAATGCTTGGTCAAAAATGATCCCAAATTCCCTTTAGAGTCCTCCACTGCAAGAGAATGAGCGATTACCTTACGGTTCTATTAAACAGGCATTAATGATTATTATTGTCTCTCCTTAGCTCAATTGTCAGCCTGTGCACAGCTCTGCTAGGCTGGGTGAAGGTCACTTTGAAGGTAGCACATTCCCCATAAAAAAAACTTGTCTAGGCACCATCAAGCGTCTTGCTGATAATCAGTTGCTATAAACATTATTAGCTCCCTTCCCCATATCCCTTCTTCTAGGAAGGGAGAGGAGGGTTATATTGGAAAATGGAAACCTGCTGAAGCCAATTCCTTGAGTCAAGGAATCAATTAGTAGCTTTCAAGCCAGCAGAAAGTGTACTTGCAATGCTGTGGTTCAAAGGTTTGTTTTGAAACTTTGGTTATTGACTTAATTAAAATGTTATCCATCCCAGCTGTTAGGAACCCTGATGGCTGGTGCAAGTCGCACATCATTAGTTGGGTTCTTTGAAGCAATGCTGGATGTTGACGAAATCACTTTTAATAAGGACTCACTGACAGTGCCATGAGGTTTCCAGGATTTTGTAAAATCAGTTGCAGGTAAAAAATGACTTAAGCAAAATAAACAACATAAAATCCCTTGACTAATTGCAGATCCCATAATTGGAGTTCAACTCATCCTGCACTGCAATGCAGTACAGTGGCATTGAAATCCTGTGAAGAATGAGGATGAAGGAATGTAATCTTGGGCTTTTAAAGCCAGATGTTCTGCACTGGCATGTGCATCTAGATGCCAAGTCACCAGACAGTTCACATTCCTCCACTACCACTTGCTTTCTGCTTGGTGTGCCTGGTTTATTGGTATCGGAAGTTTTGCCAGGGTTCAGAATTTAATTTTTTTCAGGAGAGGAGGATTCCATGTTTTAGAAGGCATCTGTCTAGTGATTATGGCTGCTTTCTCATATGGCTGCCCAATGTGAGACGCTTTCAATGGTCCTGATTCTCAGAACGTGGAGTTAGGTACCCTTGAACATCAGGCTTCTTTAAGGTACCTCCTGCTGGAAACCCCAGACCACAAGTCCTTTTTGAATATCTAGGCCAAGTTACCCAATGCACCTGAGTCTCTCTTGACAATGCCCTTCTGCTGCTGCCAGAAACAGAGAAAAGTTTTCTCCCTGCTGAGGGATCGCTACAAGAGGTACAGGGGTATGTGGAGCCTTTCTCTTACTGTGGTGCTGACATGAGAAGCAGAAATAGTCCTGTGCTTCTTGCAGGGCCAGGCACTGGGCAGTGCAGGTCCTACTCCTTCTGCTGCCAACATACAAGTGTATTAGACTTTCTGGATCTGTGTGTCAATTGGGCCAATGATATTCCCCCACCTCACCAGGGTATTGTGTTCATTAATATTCTGTTTGTTAATGTTGTAAAATGCATGGGGGCTGCTGGATGGAAAGTGCTGCTGTTTGCTTGCTTAGTCTTACTTTAAGCCACAAAACAGCAGTTGGCAAAGAAGATACTTTGCTTTTCCAGCAGGTGAAATGGGAGTGAATAGTGAGCCAGAAAAGCAAAACCTCAACTGTTTTTTAATAAATACTTAGTTAAAAGCAATGTAGACTCTTCATCCCCTGAGAAATGCTTATCTCCCTTCTAATACGGAAGAAGGTACCATGGGCCAGAACCTCAGCAGGGGTCTGGTCTGTATCATTCCACTGGAGTCGGTGGATTTACACCAAGTTAGAGCAGATCAGGATCGGTCTAGAAAGGTGTCCCCTCTCTTGGCTTTTGCAAGACTTTATTAATTGATGTTGGCAAAGTATTTGAAGATCTTTAAATAACAGTTGCTGCCACAGATAATGGCAAAGCCTGGTTATAACAATATTTTGAGCAGGAGAAATTATCCTGATAAGTTCCTGCTGCTGTCTGCACTGTCCATTTTGGTATTGCCTCTCCTCTGCTAAAGCCCTGATCAGCTGCAGTGATTAGCAGCCTCCTCATGGAAATGCCAGTGAATTTATGCAGTGTGGTGTTTTTCCTGTTTCCCAGGTGAAGCCATAGGGAAGAGCAGCGTGGTGCCCCTGCCATATGAGAAGTTCCTAAAAGAGCCAGGATTGCTGTTGGTTGCTGGCTTGCCGGAGGGGATCAGCTTTAAAAAGCCGACGGAGTACGATGTGAAATCTCTGATGGCGATTTTAGAGCACAGCCATAGCATCCGGTTCAGGCTAAAAAGGTAATTTCAAAACTCCTAGATGGGGTAGGGAGTTTTCATCCTTATCCACACATTGACTGAAGTCCAGAGAGGGATTTCCACTGAAGATCTGGGATCAACCCCTCAGATAACTTTGTTTGGCAACTGGAGCGTTCAGAGGGGTGAGGCTACGGCACAGGGTGCAGTTTGTCTCATTACACCAGGCTTGGTCTGCTTTTATGGTGCTCTCTGACAGCCACATAAAAGACTGCCCTGAATGAGTTAATTAACAGTTCGATACTTCCTCTAATAATCATGGACTGCCGTTTTCCCCTTGTCTGAGATGCACATTAAATACGATGCGTTGCTCCCAGCGCTGGCTTCTCTTCTGAACCTTGAAATGTAGGTGCAGCCACATTAAATCATGGCACACAAAGTTGCGGAGAGATTTATCACTGTCTGGGGGGCTTGAATTCTTTCCTCGTTTATTTACTATAAAGTGAAGACCAGAATGATACATAATAAGTGTTTCTAAATGTGCAAGGTTAACCACATTATTCTACGTGTCACTTCATCGGAATTGCATCTGTGATGAGCAAACTGCCCTCGCTCAGCCAGAGCTCTCCAGTGTAAACACCTGAACTTTTTTTTCTCAACTGGAAAGAGAATTTTACGTGTGAATTAGCCAGGGGTTTTGCCTAACAGAGGGATATGGAGGGTAGGTCTCCTCCATATTATTTCCATCAAAAGTGGTCTCTGATTTTGGACACCTCAGGTTTTGACACTGCTCGGTAGCAGGCATCCTGGTTCTTGGGTCTAGCAAGTTCTGGGTGCCTTCAGCTTCTGATGTGATGTGAAGTGAAGCTCTCTCTGAGTGTTCAGCACCTAGAAGAAAACCAGGCTGAGTTGTCTCAGGCACAGAAAATAAAAGGCCACTTCTGTGTGCTTTTTGGTGATAGTGTCACCCCTGGGCTGAGCAGCCTCCTACACCCTACGAATGATTTGAGTTCCATGTAAGCCAAAAGGTGGATTCAGGTGGTCCTTTTCACAGCAGTGAATTTTGCCCGGGTACCACTGAGCTCTGTAGTTAGGGGTTTTTCCCCTCTCTCAAACACTTTGGCCCGTGGCGCTGGACTAGTTTGCACCCACTAATGATCTGGCTCATCAAGCTTAGCATAAGAAGTGACCAGCCCTTCTTGCTGAAGGAGAAAGAGAAAAGAAGGCTGGGGCAGTTACCAGAGGGAGAAACTGGGGAAATTTTCCACCTCCTTTGATATCTGCAGTAGAGCTTGAAATGGTAAGCACAGAAGCTGCCAGTCCAGCCATTGTTGTTCATAAAGGATTGTACCTTCCACCCACCCAGATTCCCTTGACATGGTAGCATTGGAGACTGTCCTTTCCCCTTTAGCATTGCTTTTTCCTTTTAGTTTGCTCTCCCCAGTGCTGGCCTTTATGACACGTAACGTGACCAGCTCTGGTGCAAACTCCTCTGTGCTGTTTGAAGCTGCTTTTCCCCGCAGTTGCAGGGGCAGAGACAGCCTGTCTCCGCACAAATGCTAATTTGATTTAAGTGTCAATGAGACTGAGACCCCAGGCACAACCTGGGAGCATGTGGTTCTTGCAGCTGACATTTGCCATATGTGCTTCGTGGTGTGCAGTACCTGTGTCAGATGCCGTGTGAAGGACCTGAAAGAACCTGTGTTTTCCTCTTCTTTCTTTTTCTTCCATTCAGGCCAGCGGATGAATCCAGCAGAGAGCCGAACCCTAACGTAGAGTTGAATTGTACCTCCCTAGCATCCAAGGGCAGTCGGGATTCCTGTCTAAATAACCAGATCACTAAACCAGCCAATCAAGACTGTCCCTCCAGTGTAGCCATGACCAATTTCTTATATGGTGTCTCGCTGCCTACGCAGATCACCATGGACCTAAAGCAGGAGGTGTCTTCCAGTCTGCACGGGGCGAATGCAACCACCGAGATTTTGATGCCCAGGCCCTCAGGAGATCTGAAGGTGCCTTCCTCACAGGAGTACAGCGACTGCTGTGGTAATAGCCTTACGTTTGCTCTCAAAGGAGGGCCTGATACAGAGCCCGTAGAAGTCGGGGAAGGAACTCCCATAGACTTGAGCCAGCTTTGCTTCATGGCCAAAATCCCACAGGATTAGTGCAGTTACTTCACATTTCTCATGGCTTGTCCTGTGCTGGCCAGCGGGATATTACCGCATTCAGCTTGGGAGAGGAAGACCCTTTGGGTGGTGCCAGACTATTTGGTCATGGCACCTAGAGTATTGGGTAGATCATGAAAGCAGAACTGAGAAAAAAGCAACTCTACATTTCCTGGAGGTCCGGATGAAAGGTTTTTGATACCGATAGAAAGCCTCCTTCTGATCTCAGAGGACTTTTGGTCAGGTTATTAGGGTTGCCTCAGGAATCCTCACAAAATACTTTCAATGGGAGCTGTCTGGGTTTCTAATGGCAGTCCACTGCACCTTGGGAGAGGGATCAGAATCAGGATTTGGGCATCTGCCTTGTTTCCTGGAGCAGTGGAGACTGGACAGTGTTCTCCTGCCTGCCCACTTATCTTCTGCATTAAGAGGTGGACAAACCACCTTGCAATGTAGCTTCTGGCTGGAAGAGTCCCAGTGATATGCCATCTCTTAAGGCATTGGCTCCAGCCATCGAAGGAAGCAAAGCAGCATATGTGCATACTAGACAGTGTTAATGAAGAGCATATGTTCCCTTCCTTTAAAATAACTGATGCTAAGCCTCGCATGCCTGAGGCGGGGGCTCTGGTTATGAGAGGTCAGGGACGGAATTAAGGGGTTTGTATGGGAGGTAGAAGGCTTTGTGTTTTGTGTGGATCAGAAGAGAAAGGGTGTGGATGTGACTGTCAGGACTTGTCTCAGAGTAGCAGCAGCACTAGTGCAGAGAAGCCACCAATGGCTTTTCAGCCACTATCAAGTGTCCAGCCTGGCTGCGTTCAGTGTCAGAAGGCACGACTGCCTTAGCACCAGCAGCCAGTCTACTATATGGGTACCTTCAGTGCCACCACCATAAAGGTTCTCATACACTGGTCCCTTCAGCTTGCTCCTTCAGCCTCTTCATCTCTCGGGGGGAGATCTGGCTTGAAAATAGTTTTAAGTGACTTACCTAAGACTGCAGAACAAGTCCTGTGCTCATCGAATGGAGAGCCTGTGCTTCCCAAGCTTGTGTCTAGCCCCTTGGGAATGTAGGCAAGGTTTGCCCCTCTTAGCTCATTGGGGCAATCTTGCCCCTGTTTGTATTCTGTGATTGGGCTCTTATTGTTCCTTTTACATTGTGTCCAGGACAGAAATCATCAGTCTCTGGTGGGCCGCTCATCCAGAACGTGCATTCATCCAAGCGTATCCTCTTCTCCATAGTCCACGACAAAACAGGTATGCTGCTTGCTGGGCCCAGAGAGGGAGGACACTTGGAAAAGGAAGATAAAGGATGGGGAGTGATTTCTGCCAGTCGCTTCACTCCGTGACTTCTACTATCCTTCCCCACTGCCCAGCATGGCTCTTGCAGTACTTGGCAGGCAATGGCTGATGGTCAGCCTGTCAGCTTCTCTAGGGCCCATCCTCCACAGTGAGCCGCTGGAACTCTTTTCACACCCATGACAACCTGCAAGCCATATGGGGCCAGCTCTGTAGAGGAATGAGAAGGGGGAATTTCCTCTGAGCTGGTGCAATAGCTCAACAGAACAGCCACGGCTTTTATCTCTCTCTACCACCCTATCACCCACTACCTCAGCCTTCTCTCATCACCCTTATGCCCAGATGTCTCACCCAGCATTAATGCTTGTGAAGTCAGAAAATATTACTTCTGTTTTATAAGTAGGGAATGGCAGCATGTCATCGATTAAGTAATTTGCCAAGGTCCATGGCTGATTGTCCTTCCTGCCCTGCCTGTATTTGCAAACAGAAACTACTTCGTAAAATCCCCAAATGTTTCGGTAATAATTAAAAACACAGTCACCCCGTGGCTCCCTCTTGTAGTCCTGTTCCTGGGGCACTAAGTGATTTACAAATGCAGAGGAGAAATCTACCCTGAGGATTAGACAACCAAACGATTTAGGTGTTTACTCTAAAAAGCCTCCTTGATTTTTAAACAGGTGGGTTTGGTTTTATACTCCCAATGCATTTTAAAGGTCCTTTAAAGTCGGGTTTGTTCTGTTCTAAGGGTTCTTTCATTTCAGGGCCGATCCAGTTAAAGGGGTCACTTCTTAGGAGTCCTTTTCACCCACTGCTGCTCACAAGTGGGGAGGAGGGAAACCTAGCCCTTATCAGACGAGCTGGCAGAAGTGGCTCAGAAAGGGGAAATAATTGTTTCAAAGGCATCACAGCCTTGTTCTTGATTCTTAACACCTCGCAAGAGAAAAGTGCATCTGCTGTGTATGCACCATATGGAAGTTCCTGATTTCTTATATTTTGTTTTGATAGATAAATGGGACAGTTTTATAAAAGAAACCGAAGATATCAACACCCTTAGGGAGTGCGTGCAAATTCTGTTTAACAGTAGATATGGTGAGTAGGAGTTAGAATTCCATTATGCATCTGCAGCACTTGTGGTTTGCATATCATTATGTAGCAATCATTTTTGTTCCCTAACACAGCAGCAGAAGCCATATGCTAGAACTCCCTTCTCTTTTTAACACTCCTAGCATGGCAGCTCTTGGGCTCATGGCTTCAATTTAAGGGTATGTCAGTATTTCTATTTGAAATCCCCTGTATCTAGGAATGTATTACCTAGGTGTAAAGTAGCCCCATCCTGAAATTTTACACGCGAGGTCTCCACTTAGAACTATGGCTTATTTGTCTTCACCAGAGTTTCAAGGGGGGAAAAGCGCAGCCTAGCCACGTTAAAATTAACGTGGCACAAAACGATAGATCTCCATTATTCCAGCTGCTTTTAAACATGCTGGTAGGTCATAAATGTCTTTGCTTTGTGGTTTTAAATTCCACTCTTTTCATTAATAGTCGCTTCAGTTTTTTTTCCTTCATGTCGGAGCCAGATGAGCACCTGTAAGAAAAGTAAATCGGTCCTGAGTGGAAACGATGATTGAATGGGCTCATTTTGTGAAGAGTTAGGTGTGCTTTCACTGGCCCTTTCTAGTAAGGGCAATGGTTGTCAGAAGTAGTTGGCAGCTACACCACCTTGTGCTGTCGGGTTGTCATAGCTGACAAGCTAAGCGGTCTTCAGCTTGGTCATTATTTGGATAGGAAACTTCCAAAATGAAATGATCTGTGATGGGGATCACATGTTCTGAAGTATGTGCGAGGCATAACTGGTTGTGCCTCTTTTGAATTACGTTGTTGCGGTGTCCGTCTGACCCTATCTAGTCCATTGGGAGACCTCATGGATTTTGTTCTAGTTACTTGCTGGTGCAAAGTAACTGACTCCTGATTTGAGTTGAATCTGTGGGGGGGCAAGGTTTAAATTTAATTCAGATTTTATTTGCTCAGTTTCTCCTTTTAAACTCTCCCTTGAGGAGTAACTTTTGGCAGTGATCAGAAGGGAGCAAGTTGGGAGCCCTTCATGTATTCCTGGGGGGGCTCAGTATCTGGGGAAGAAGTTGGATGATAGCACAGCCAACGTCTGCCCGTAAAGCTACTCAGTTTCCATCTTTTTTGCCCTCCCTTTGCCATCCTTAAACATACATCCACTTGCCAGTTAAAGCCATATGTTAACCTTTCAGCTGAAGCTTTAGGTTTGGACCACATGGTTCCTGTGCCATACCGGAAGATTGCCTGTGACCCAGAGGCAGTAGAAATAATTGGGATCCCTGATAAAATACCATTCAAACGACCCTGTACCTACGGTGTCCCCAAACTCAAAAGAATACTGGAGGAAAGACACAACATCCACTTTGTCATTAAAAGGTATGTAAGGATAGATTTTAAAGAAGTGAAATGGGTGACACTGCACTCAACTGCTGCGTGTGTATGTGTGCGTGCACACAAGAAGCATTCTAAATTTAGACTTTGAATTTAAAAGCATCATATCAGTTGCAGCAAATGGTGGATCGCTTGGTTGAGCTCTCTTGCCCTCTGTTTCAATCAAACTTCCACACTTGGTTCAGCCAAGTCTGAAGCTGCGATGCCTTAAGAGTGACCTCCAAGGAGACAGTAGGCAGAGAAGAGTCCTCCTGGACAACGGGTAGGATTGGTAGCTGTAACAAGCCAAAAGAGATCTTCCACTGTCGTTTTAGTGGGGCTGTATTTCAGCTTAAAAGACAATGTGATGGCTAGGCCTACAGTCTGACCCATCGTGTGCTAAGATAAAGCATTGTGTTGGGTTTGGAGGTAGATGAGTAGGTTTGTGTATGTCCCCAAACCACTGGGTTTTTTTCCATCTCTCTGTCTTCCTTCCTTCCTTTTGGTTTTTGTTATCTTTGAAACAAAATCCTGTCGATGCCACTAGCTTAGTGTTGATGATCGCTTCTGTGCTTCCACGCCACGAACGCAGCGATCCTGTTGCGAGTGCCTCAGTGGCTGTGGCCCTAAACATTTCAAAAGTGAATAGAATCCTTTTATCTGTCTACTATTAAGTGTTCTGTCAAAATGACAGATGGCAAATTAAAATTATGCCAGATGGGTGCATATGAAGATATACAATTAAATCTCCCCCTGCCCATATTTGCCAGGTAGCCACATGTAGTGGTTTCTCCTTTTGCGCTAGAATAGGATGAGGTTGGGAAAGCAGAACAATTCTTTCCTTTCTTTGTGTGTGTAGTAGACAATCCTCCCTCACTTGAGCAGGGGGATCAAAGTTTCCTATTTAATCTGTCTGTTCAGATAGCCCCCTCTCTATGGAAGTAACGTTATCCCTGTATCACAGATGGAGAACTGAGAAATTAAATGTCTGCCTGCAGCACTTGATGCCAAGCTCAGGAGTAGTGCTGCATAGCATGCCTCGCCTATTCTCTCCCACTCCACACATGCCACAACCCAGAAAGGATGCAAAGCAGCACGGAGCATACCACAAAGCACCCCAGAGGCAGATGAAGCTTGGCTCCAGGGCATGTGCTCCAAGCTGCTCTGAGGTCACTACATTGTCTTGCTTCCAGGATCTGAAGGCACCCACAGTGGGGAGCATGTTTCTCTGTGGCTCTTCTAGGTTTGGCTTGGTGGCACTGCAGGCAAACTCTAAGTGACTTGCCCAAAACCACGTGGAGGGAGTCTGTCATGGAGCAGAGACTCCCGGGTCCCTGCTTAGTACCCCTAACCAGTCTTCTCCTCATTGCCATCGTTTTTGGAGGTTCTTCACAGTACTTGTACTTCTTGAGCTCTTCTGAAAACCCTTGTCATGATTTCCACCTGCACTCAGCGCTGTTGGTTTGTTACTGCATGACGGCTCCCTTCACTAACAGAAAAAGCAAAATTTTTGAGGCAAAACAATTATTTCCTTAGCACAGTCTTTGCAAGCACAGGCAAAATGCACAGTATCGCTAGTGTTACTTTTTTATGACTTGGCATTTATAGTGTAGGTGTGGTCAAAAGTGCGTATCAGGTGAAAAGTCCCTTTGAACTGCAAAAACGGAGCAGGTGAGACACAAGGCCCTGATCTGAATTTCTAGGTTACTTCCTCTCGCTTAAGTTTCCAGATGCAAAGTCAGCGGATCCACTTTCCCTTTTAGTAATTTGGCAAGATGGTTCTTGCTCGTCTTGCATCCTGGGAAACCTTCGTTTTGTAGGACAAGAGGATGTCGGTGAGGCAAGATGCACCCCTGCGAGGGGTGATAGCTCTGGAAGAGCCCACAGTTTAGCAGTTTTAGTGCTTTCCTAGTCCTGTCCTAATGCACAATGCAGCAGTTCATTAATCTCATGGCCTCCGGTGATTCCATTAGAGAACAGATAAACTCAATATAATGGTGCTTTTCCTATAGAAATAGGAATCCTGTAGTGGATTATGATGGCCCATTTTATCGTAGACCCTACTCAGCATAACCAACGCTGTGCTGAGGAGGGCCATTCTACTTCAGGAAGGATTTTGAAATTTCAGAATCCAGCTTTGTTTTGAATTGGAACAAAACCTGAAAGATTTTGAATCCTCTGCAAAGGAAAATTCTAAAAAATAAATGAACGGGGGGTTTCTGTTGAACTGGTTCATTTTTACTGATGCCTGTTTGTTGTATTCTGTACTATATTAGAAAGCTTCAATGAGCAAAATGAAAAATCCAAAGACATAATTACAAAAATACCAAAATATGTTGTTTTATCAGAATTTTTTCCCCCAGTTTTGTGGCAGGAATAGGCTGTCATTAAGTTTTCCAGCCATACCTACTCAAAACTCAGTTTAATCAACATTGTCTAGAAGTTGTCCTTAAGCTGAATTTTCGAGAGACATTTCAGTGGCCCAAAACTGCACATTTATAAACTGCAAGTATTTCTGCCTTGATGAAAGACGGGAGACTGACTATCAGAACTAAAAGCCATCTTGAAGCGCTTTAGCCTCGTAGCCTTGTGCTAAAGCTACACAGCAACAACTTTGTCTAACAACAGGAATTAAATGTAGAGAATGACTTACAAGCAGATGTCAAGGTGCTTTAGACGAAAGACATTCTGTTAGGTATTGGATTTGCACAAGAAACTGCTTGCTTTTAAGAAAAGGAATGAACAATAACAGTTTTCTTACTCAGTTTCATATTGTTTGCAAAAAATTCTCAAATTCATTCACTACAAGCATCTGTTTGTTTGTTTTTTCTCCTAGGATGTTTGATGAGAGGATTTTTACAGGTATGTTACTAAAATTGTTTGACTTATTATTTGTGATTGGAAGGTGATACAGAGCAGTTGAGTTCAAATGGTGTCATCTGCATACAGCCAGAAGTGCAGGATATATGTCGCTGTTCTCACCAAGAGAGAACTTTTTCTGTAGATATCCACATGCGGGTGAAATTAATTTTACATGCTATCAGCACAAGGGCTTTGACCAGTGAAGTAATGTTTTGATGGCTTGCCTAACACTTGTTGTGCAGACCATAATCTGGTCCTCGGCACCAAGTGAATTTCTCTTTGTAGAGGCCACATGATTTATTGTTCCATTCTTACAAGGAAATATATTTGCTGGTGGGTTCCCCCTGAGAATTATTTTCTTGCCTTTGGATGGAAAATGCTAACTTCTCTGGTTATTGGTTTTAAATAAAAATGACAAAAAAAAAAAATGTTGCCTTTTGACTGAAAGGAAAGCCTCCTGGTTTTGTCTTCTGGTCCCACTATTTATGTTTACTGCTTGCACGCTGATAGGAAGAGATGCAACTGTAAGCAGTTTTTAGCAAACCAGATGAGGCATATGGTGATAAGATCTGAACCTCCCTTCACACAGAGTGAAAAGACCTATAAAATCACTCCAGTGGCTTTTATCTGTCTTAACTTACTGATACATATCTGAAAACTGACTGGAAAAATAGCACTGTGGGGTCCTAAATTTTTCATCTGGCAGTGATTCCTGATCCATTGGGCTCTATGTATTCAAACTGCCAGCTGCTTCCAATTCACATGTGAGCACTGGTTTTAAAGGTTCTGCGGGCCAAATTGAGCTCTTAGTGACATCTGTACAATCCCCTTATGTTCTGGATAAGATCTGTGGCCTCATGGATAGGGCCCTGAGTTGGGACTCAAGAGACCAAGGTTCTCTTCCTGACTCTGCAGCTGGCCGGCTGGGTGACACTCGTCAAATTACTGTGCCTCAGTTTGCTTGTGTGTAAAATGGGTATAATGATGCAGCTCACCTTAGTAAAATGCATTGAGACACACTGATGAGGACTAGATGTTGGTATTCATTGGGGTTTGTAAACCTGTAGCTGCGTGACACTTGAGACATAATTCCATTGCTGCCACACAAGATTGGAACAGATTTCAACTCATTTGCTTTTCGCTGTGTGGCCCTGGAAGGGCTAACAAGAGCAAAAAGCATAAAACACATATATGAAGATGAAGAACCATCAGATCTGCTGAGTAAGAAGGCATCATTTTTACAAAGACACTTTCAGAGAGGATTGCATGTTCAGTTGCCTTCTGCAGAGTACCTGGCTAAAACCCACTGCTGCTAGGAAACCTGCTTTTGTTGCTCAGCTAGGCAGGTCCTGACAGCTAATTTTGTTGTAACCAGGGCAAGGCTAGATCCATGGAAAAAGTAAGTTGCAGGGAGTCAGTAGAACTGCCAGAAGATGCATCGTGTCTTGATAGCTTTCAAAGATTTCATAGACATTAGGGCTGGAAGGGACCTCAGGAAATCACTGGGTCCAGCTCCCTGCCCCAGGGGCAGGAAGTCAGCTAGAGTCAAAGGATCCCAGCAAGATGAGCATCCAAATGTTTCTTAAAGGTGTCCAGAGTAGGTGCTTGCACCTCTGGGGGGGAGTCTATTTCAGGCCTTGGGGACTCGGACAGTAAAGAAGTTCTTCCTTATGTCCAGCCTCAAACGGTCTTGGAGGAGTTTGTGCCCGTCAGACCTTGTCATCCCCTGGGGTGCTCTGGTGAACAGACTTTCCCGCAGATCCTGGTGCCACCCCCCTTATGTACTTATAGGTTGCCACAAAGTCACCCCTGAGCCTGCGCTTTTCCAGGCTAAAAAGTCCCATATATCGGAGCCTGTTTATACGACCTGTTCTCTTGCCCTCTGATCATGTGCGTGGCTCTCCTCTGGACTCTGTCAAGCTTCTCTGTGTCCTTCTTAAATTGTGGAGCCCAAAATTGGATGCAGTACTCCAGCTGTGGCCTCACCAAGGCTGAGTACAGCGGGAGAATGACATCCTGGGTCTTGCTTGAGATGAGTCAGAGTGTTATTTGCTTTGCCAGCTGCAGTATCTCATTGGTGGCTCATGTTCATCTTGTGGTCAATCGTGACCCTCAAGTCTCTTTTGGTCACAGTGTTAGGCTCAGCAGTGCTACACTTGCTATAAGTGTGATGCATGGTTTTTCCCGCCCCCCCAAGATGGAGCAGTTTGCATTTCTCCATATTGACTGCCATCAGGTTTTCATCTGCCGGCCTTGCAAGCCTATCAAGGTCGGCCTGGATCACCAGCCTATCCTCAAGTGTGGACACTCTTTCCCAAAGTTTGGTGTCGTCAGCAAACTTAGCCAGTCTGCTTCTGACGCCAGTGTCCAGGACGTTTATGAAGGAAGACATTGAAGAGTACAGGTCTGTGAACAGAGCCTTGGGGGACGCCACTAGTCACCGAGTGCCATGTTGATACGGTTCCGTCAGCTACCCCTCTCTGGGTCCAACGTTGGAGCCAGGTCCCCAGCCATCGGACTGTGGAGTAGTCGAGGCCGCAGTTGCCCAATTTTGCCATGAGGACATCGTGGGACACCAGGTCAAAGGCTTTTTTAAAGTCCAAATATATTATATCAACCTCTTCCCTAGTCATAAAAGGAAATGAGGTTGGTCAGGCAAGACCTACCTGCAACAAACCCGTGCTGGCTATCCCTGAGAATGTTGCCTTCTGTTAGCCTGCCAAGAATGGTTTCTTCCATAATTTTTTCCAAAATCATCCCAGGGATTGAGGTCAAACTGATTGACCTGTAGTTTCCTGGGTTTCATTCTTCCCTTTCTTGAAGACGGGCACCACATTGGCCCTCTTTCGATCTTCAGGTACTTTGCCCAAGCACCACAAATTCTCAAATACCCTTGCCAGTGGCTGTGCTATGATGTCTGCCAGTTCCTTTAGCATTCTTGGGTGCAATCTTATGTGGACCACTTGATTTGTGGGGGTCCAGCCGCTCAAGATGCGCCCTCACAAGATCCACGCCCATGGTGGGTATATATTCACCCTCACCCTGGTCATCCCGCATTGTGTTAGGCAGGGTGGACCCTTTGGGCTGGTGAAAAAGCGACGTAAAGTAATCGTTAAGGAGATTGGCTTTTTCCTGGGTGTCTGTAGTCAGCTGCCCCAGATGGTTTAGCAGGGGTCCAACGTTGCCCTTGTTTTTCTTTTGACTCCCCACATATCTGAAGAAGGACTTTTTATTGTCCTTGATTTGTGTAGCCAGTTGGAGTTCAGTTGCAGCCTTGGCTTTCCTAGTTTGCTTGCTGCAGCAGTATACTCCTCCTTAGTGGCGTTTCCTGTCTTCCATCCTTTATAAGCCTCTCTTTTTAGACGTAGGAGGTCCATGAGTTCCCTGCTGAGCCGAGGAGGTTGTCAAACCCTTTTACCACCTTTCCTACGGGTTGGGATGGACTCCCCTTGTGCTTCTAGGATTGCTTCCTTAAGGAGCAACCACACATCATGAGCTCCCATCCCTGTGAAATCATGGCTTCTCATGATTTCAGCTCTTGACCACTGATGTCTGCTTGGTGTTTGCACTGCAAAGTACTGCCCTTTTTGACTATGTAGTCCCATAACTTCATATGCTTCCAAAGGGGTTGGGGGGAGAAGGTGCTGCCATTTGCCTTCAGGACTGGTCAGGTGCCTGCTACAGATATTCACAAGACACCTGCGTGGTTCGTGCAGCTTGGCAAAATAATTCCACTCCCAGCTTCCCCCCCAGCACTAACCTTTCAGCTGTATAGTCACCTGCACTCTCTAGCACCTGTTTTTCATTTCCTGGGCTGTTTTCAGCTCACTCTTATCCTAGCCGAGATCATTTGTTGAGGCTTCATTACAGCTGGTCTCCGGTTGCTGAGGAGCAGGGAAGTGAAAGGAGAAGGTTTTCAAGGTGACTAAACCCTTATTTTTCTCCACCTCTTATGTAATTCATTCAGCTTGCCAGGACCCTTCTCTCTCACACACGAGACTCTTGTGCTGGGGCTTCGTCCTTTTTCCTTAACTATGTACAGACTCAAAAAGGTTGCACTTGTTTGTGGAGCGTAGCGCAGCATCTGCTTGAGCAGTGGTAGCAAAATAACTGCTCCTAGGATGCCAGTGTCCTCTGTGTAAATTTATGTGGTTGGTGGTTGCCCTGGGTGTTGCCACCCGACCCAAACTACCCAATTCTTCTGCATGGGGCAGAGGTCCTCCATGGGCTCAACCATGTGACATTGTCTCGTGCAGCGGGGTCTGGGCCACTTCCCAAACCCTAACCTAGCGCTCAGGGATTTGGAGTTCCTGAAGCTTGCAGAACTATGATATAAAACTATTCACCAGTGAGGGATCATGGTGCAAAATCCAGAGTACAGTAGGCACCAAATTCAGCCTTAAGGTACCTGACTTGGGTGCCTTAGAGAACCGTGGTGAGGTCATAGAGCAGAGATGGGGCACCAGAGACAACATAAGGGCCTGTTAGAGGAAAATTATTTGCTGAGGCATGTGTGAATGTTGGCCACCTTGGGCATAGTCTCTTGCCTTCGGTGACCAAGACTTCTCCAGCCTCCTGTCATTTAACCTTTCTGTAGTCTCAACAGCAAAACATTGTTGGCAGAACTTCACGCTCCAAGTGGTCGGTGGCCTCAAAACTCTCCGTTATCTCGGTTACGGCACTGCTGCCAAATAGTGTGGGGCTTCTGCCACTGCCCAGCAGCTGGCAAAAGATGCGTGTCGACACTCCTATACCTTCAGGTGGAGGCTGTGGTTTGTTTAACCAAAGATGCCCTCCCAGATTGCAGTTTGTCCAGAAGCACGTGGGTGTGCATGTCCTATGGCTGCTGTCTGCCTCCAGCTTTTCTGGTAGCAGAGACAGCTTCATGTCAACATAACCCCATTTGCCAAACTGTAGAGAAACCTCCCACTGTGCCATATGCCCCCCAAACCTACTTCGTTACCACCTCCCTTGTGACAAAACTTCCCCTGCTTTGGGACGGTTCCCGCAGTGACGTTACACTGAACTGCGCATCCTCGTACAAAGAAGTGTGTCCTGAACCCAAGCATGCCCAGCGCTTACAAGGTTTGGTTAAGGATTCCTGAAACTGGGAGAAGGCGATTACTAAACAGAACCGCTTAGGCTGGATTCTCCTCTTGGTTGCACTGATGTTTCCTTTGGGCTAAGCCAGAGAATATTGGCCTTTTGTTTTGTGGGCAAACCAGGTAACAGGCAGCACCTGGGAAGAGCAAAACACCCTCTTTGCAAGTGGAAAAAAATGCTGTTAAAAAAATCTGCCTTTATTTCTAAGCTTTCCCTTTATGCCTCACAAGCTGGTAGCTGGCTATAAATCCAGGAGAGGGTGGTCACGTCCGTGAGCAAACTGTATGATCAGCAGGAGAGCTTTGATTGTTAATTCTGGCTTTACTTTTAATTACAAAATCTTGCTGTGGAACTGGGACCAGGAAGTAAATTTACCAAAGATCCAACCAAGCTGGAGCCGTCCAGTCCATCCGGGGAAATCTCTCCAGAACCACACCGAATGGCCATTCTGGACCTGGCAGGGACTTCGCAGGCTAACAACAGGTAAATGGCTCTCATCTCCACCTCGGCAGTTTTCTCCATGATCTCTGATGGGTAGATTGCGATACGCTTGTTCTGTGAGCAGTCTCACTGCAGTCCACTGAAGAGACAAGTTGCTGCTTGCCGTGAATGTGACAGTTTGCCTCTGTCCGAGCACTGAATTGCCTCTCTGGACTATACTTGGTCTCACTTTGGTTTCAAACTCAGTGCACTTGGGGGACTAGATCTTTCCCAATTCCACTGTATATAATTTTTTAACCTGATGCCAGCAAAGCCATGAAAGAGAAATCATGCCTGATAATTCTGGAGCCCTCATTCCAGTCACTTAATATGAAGGGATAGGAAGGCAGTTGCTGGTTGATGCCTGTTTATAGTAGAGTGCTGAAAAACGCGTGTGGGGGCGGGGGAATAAAACCAAAAAAGTAAAATATGTTCATGGTTCATGCTTAATTAAACTGAACTCTCCTGTGTATTTGTGTGCAAGGCAAAGAAAAAATGCTCTGTTTGGTGCGTCCAGGTTTGGCTGGCTGGCTGTTTATTGCAAACTCCTCAGGGCAGGGACTGTATGGTCTTTAATGGCGTACACAGTAGTGAGTGCACTAGTGGCACCTAGCCAGTACCATTTCTCAAAGTCACTGGAAAGATCCTTTACAAAGACAAAGTTCATGCAACACTTTTTGGTCATCCTGGAATGTGTTGGCTCGTCCTCTGAAATCCCTTGTTGGCAACCATGTGAAATCAGAAGAGCACATGACTGAGGAAGCAAAATAGAAAGGACAGAATGCTGGAGCAGATAACATGGTGAAAAGGCCGGCCACTGTAGGTGCTTTGTTTTAGCACAGTAATGAAGATCAAGTGGCTCATTTTTCACCTTTTGATAGCATGTACTCCTTTGTCACAGCTAGCAAACCACTGAAGAAAATAGGCTGTCCCAATACATGTGAGTTTATGCCAGATCCCCCCCCAAATGTTTAAAATCATTGTTTTTGAACAAAAAGGATCAGATTGCCGACATGTGCAAGCACATTAGGACAACGTTACCTGCCTAAATTATATGTAAAGCATAATGATACACCATCAGCCAGCATGGCAAACGGGGTACGTTTAAAAATGGGTTTATAAATAGTTTATAGGGGATTAATAACAGGTTAATACAATGGGAAGCAACTGTTTTGGCAGGTGTACTACAAATTAGTGCTGCACCCTTCCCTAGTGCCACTCAAATCCCGCTTCCCTTTGCAATCTGTTGCTCTGCTTCCTATTCCTGTGCCCCCTGCCCCTTACCCACTCTGCTTTCTGCTGCCTGCCCTATCTGCTACTGTCTCCTGCCCTATCCTTGATCTGCTACGTGCCACACACAGAGGCTGCCCGTGCCACTTGTGGCACACATGCCGCAGGTTGGCCACCCCTGGGTTAATTATTATAGTATCCAGCAAGTGGAATAGTTATTTATGCCTGTCTCTAGCACCTACTACTGATGTGTAGAGAACCATCTGTCACGTGCTTCTGATGCCTACTCTGATGCCTAATACATGCTCACCTATTAACCCTTTATAAGTTACTTGTAAATGTACTTTTGATAAGAAGTGAGACCTTGTGATGTATGAGAGTACAGACGTTCAGTGGACTGGAAAGCCACCTTGCTGCTCTTGGTGGCACAAGCTAATAGCAGTATGGAACGACAGCTCTAAGCAAAGGGCAGCACCGTGGGTGATGCGTGGTACCCCTGGAGGAACAGAGTTCCTCCCACAGCACTTGATAGCTCCCCTTTCTAAGGGTACTCACTGCCTCCCACGTGTCGAAGTAGCTCCACTAGCTGACACCTAGTAAGGCAGAGCTGTGGCTCTGCCTTTTCTCACAGGTGAACATCCAAAATGAAATCCTGGCCCTGCTGAAGCTAATGGCAAAACTCCCATGGTGCCATAGGGCTCTGATTTAGGCAGCTCTGATGTGACCTGCCCAGAGGTGGAGTGAACCGTGCTCCCTTGTGTGGCTGTATTGAGGCCAGTGATCTAGTTTGAAATGTCTGGGTAGGCTTGGTATTGTTTTCAACATTATCTTGAATGTTGTGTTGGAATATGAAACCCTGCAGGGGAAAGGCCTTTACAGATGGTGACCACTTATGTGCATGGACAGGGCCACGTGTATTGTGGCCACAGGATGTAATCATGATAGTCTGATACAGTGCGTGTGCTGCTTGTCTAGTTACTTTGGATTTGGCAGCATGCAGACTTGGACCACATTTGAAATCCTGCTTTGATACACTGTTCCAGAAGGCATGATGCACGTTCTTATTTCAGTTTACACCAGTCTAAGCCAGGTTTTAAATTGGTTGAGTATCACCCTGTATAAGCTACTAAGCCAGTGCAAGTGTGCCTGTGCATATTCCACTGTGTGGTGTATAAATGCGTCTACAGTGAATTTGATCTCTTATATAGGTTTTAGCATTAATCTTCCTCCCACCTGCACAGAATAACTTCTGACTTAGTATTGGAGGTCCTTTAACCAGCAGTTACCTAGCTGGATTTTCCAAGCACAAGTTCTTCCTTGACTCGAGCTGTATCCCCACCTCCACTCTCCCAGCTTTGCAGTGTTCCTGCAAGCTAAGTATTTGAGTGTTAAACATCCATTCCCATGACATCACGGTCAAGTTCTCCCATAAGTAACACAATTGACTGAGAGAAGGATCCTACAGCATTACAACCCAAAGAACCATGGGGTATAGCTCCAGACACCCACAGGTGAGGGCAGAAACAGTAAGGACACAGCAACCTTGCTTGGTAGGGCTTTGCAGTGAGGACTCAGGAGTGAATAATGTTAAGCCAAACTTTCAGGTGAAGGCCCCATTCATAGAATCAGATTAAAATAGGGCTGGAAAGGACTTGAGGACGTTATCTAGTCCTTCCTCTCTGCTCTAGGCAGGATCACCCCCATCTTAAACCATACCAGATAAATGTTTTTCTCAACTCCACATAAGTTAGCTGCGCAGCGCAGGCAGAAGTGAATGTTTCAGGTTCCTTTCTGTGCTTGGTTCATAAGGAAGAGGAGTGTGTGACAGCGACAGCCCCACGTAGGAAGTTGCATTCAGATTGCACTAGCTTGTGATACTAGCTTTGGAGGGCTGTTCTGCTCCTGATTTGTCAGCCAAGATAGTGGCTGCCACATGCCAACAAAGCCTTACTTCCCTACAAGTGGGTAAACTGTGTTGATTTAGTGAAGGCAGCATTTGAGTTTAGGTCTAACAGGAAGTAAGTAATATGTACAGCATGTGACCATAAACATGGCTCTTCAGTTAGTTTGTCTTTGTCCGGAGCCTGCTGTCACATGCTGAAATATCTCCAAGAGTATTTTGGCACAAAGACTGTATTGATCTAGAACTCTTAACACCCGACAGTCACATTCCCAGTACTCTTTGGAGTAGAAGACAAGGCGGAGATTTGTTTGATGGTACTGACTCCGTTGCAACATCGGGGAGTCAAACGGACTTAGAGCAGAATATGAATTGTGCTCTATGCTGCCATTTGACTTAGCATCGTGGGATGAATCCTGCTGTAGTCAGTCGGGCAGGAAACTTAAGCAAGGGTCTCTGAAGCAAGAAGCAGTTATCACGGTTTTTGAAGACTGTATTAAGTCTTTGCTCAGGTTTGAGAACTTCCAGAGGCGTCCCGTCTCACCGGTGGCTATGCCAGAGTAGCGTTGGCAGGTGACAAGCAGCAGCATGCACCACTGTGATATCGTGCTTTGGCAGGGATTTTGCAGAGCAAAGCAGCTTCAAGCAAAGTACCTTGAAGCATAGGAACAGTGCTGTACCTGTGTGGTAAAGGGGCTCAATCTGTGCTTGAGAGTTCTGCTGAAATAGGCCTCAAAGTTGCATTTAAATGCCCAATCGCAGCTAGGCATGTTATTTCAAATGCGGTATTAGTATACCAATTGCTGTACTGCTTTGTACAATATATATGTATGTGTATGTTGGACTAAAGGAAAACTTACATTGCTTGAATTGCAAATATTGTGAATCCGTTTTTTAATTACATATATGCAGGGCTTGATCCAACCTGCATCAAAACTAATGGAAAGACCTCACTGCCATTTAGCAGGCCCTTGTTCTGTGCATTAGTAACCTATCCAAAGAAGTTCTTGAAATGTTGATCTACTATATAAACTGGAAAGTTCAGTTGTCAACTTGAGTACACTCAGTCTTCTCTAAATGACTTTATAACAGAAGACTGGAGCTCAGGACTTGATCCCAGTCTGTTAAACCTGGTGAGAGTAGATAGGTGGGCATTTATGTGGCTTTCCTCACCACAGTGCCTAAACCAATTAGTGTAATTGTCTTCACAGCACACCTGGGAAGTAGGACAGTGCTACTGTCCCCATTTTACAGATGGGGAACTGAGGCACAGTTGAGGAAGGTCATGCAGAGGGTGTCTGTAGACATGCCAGGAGGCTGCTCTGAGGCGCTGTAGTTACAGCGCCTCAGAGCAGGCTTGAATAATCGAGTCTGCTGGGGTGCTAATTAGCGCGCTCCACCCAGGCTCCGCATCTCATGGATGAGTGTCCTCATGCTTCAAAATGGAGGCAGGGGCACTTTAGTTAAAGCTTGTTTGATGAGTCCTAGTTAAAGTGCCCCTGGCGCCATTTTGAAGCGCAGGGATGCTGATACATGAGACACTGCGGCACTTTAATTAGAGTGGCTCTTAGCGCCACTGTAATTAAAGTCCACTGCCCCACCCCCAGAGCACATGTAAAATTCCCAGAGATTCTGGGAGGGATCAGGAATTGAAATTTGGACTCCAGAGTCCCAAGCAATGGCTTAAACCATGAAGCTATCCATCAATTAATCAACCAGCTACAGAGGGCAGTGGATACTTGATCAGACCTTTGGGGTGCCTATAGACATGCTCGTTCGCGGTCTGTTTAGTATGCACGCTAAACGGACTGTGTCCATATTCCAGTTAGAACGCTTCAGTGTCGCCTGCTGTGTATAAAGTCCCTGCGCGTTTCAAAATGGCCATGGGGGTGCTTTAAGCCTCATCGAATGAACTTTAGATTGTGTCCCATGGCCTCTTTGAAATGCATGGGGACTTAATGCACACGATGGCGAGCTGTTTTAAATAGAGTGGCTGTCCAGAAACTGCTCTACTTAAAATGGGTGCCCCCCCATCCCCAAGCACACGTATAGGCAGCCTTGATGTCTAGAGGCTGGTTTTCTAAAGGCATTGACTATCCTCTGCTCTTGTTGACTTGAAAAAGAAATGTTCAGCCTCTGGGCAACCAGGTCTTATAGTTCTCATTTTTAATTAACCATTGGGTTCTGTTTGGAATTACTTACTTCCTACAATTAATATATTTTCTTTTCTTTCTCTAACCGCCCCTCCTCAAAAAAAACAACTAACCAGCCCAGAATGGCATTAAATCAATGCTAATACAAGCAGGCAGGCAGAAAGGCCAAATGATAGGGATACACCACGAATTTGCTAAGTGACGAAAATCTGCCACCGAGTGCGTGCAGGAGTATCAAACTCAGTGAGAGGTCTGGTATTTGCCATTCTCAATGTACTATCAAATCTGGAGGCTTACTGTCCATGGAGAACACTTGCTAATATTTAATTGTCTTCACCTTCATCCGTACTGTACTCTTGACTGTTTCCAGCAGTGAGTCAGTCAGGATTTGCATGTTATGGTAAAACAGCTTTACAAAATCCTAGGCAAAAGAGGGTTTTTCTGGGGCAGAGTCCGGCATTGCAGGAAGTTCATTTAATGCCTGTGAAGGATTCTAACCGGATTGGGGTCTTGAGCTTTCAGTCTGTTCATAGTGCAGCATAATCATCATGCACTTTGTACCAGCCCAGATTCTGAACCTCCTTCCCTTGATTTTTCCCCCCGCATAAATCCCTTGAACCAGATCGGCTCTCGGTTACACTGGTATAAATCTAGGATAAGCCCAGCAAAGTCATTGGGTCGCTTCCGATGGGCAGGGGTGTAATTAATTGGCTCGATAACTTCACTTGTGTTACTCCTGACTTATCCTGCTGTGAGTGAGAAAAAAAACCAGGCCATGTATGTAGAAGTCGCATGCTATGAAAATTAGAATGTTATTTTAGCATATGGTATAGGAAATCCTGAATTCCACTGGAGATACCAAATTTAACTTAATCTCTCTCTCTCGTTATCTATCCAATTTCCAGTTAATTTGGCGACATATATTGAGGAAGAAAGAATGCATGTTTGAAAAAAGAAATCAGATCAGTTTGTGGTGTTTTCTTCTAAATGCAGAGACTTCCTCTCTGTTAGGGGCATAGAAATAGCCCTGGCAGGGCCATCTGGTTCAGAATCCTGTCTGATACTGGGCTGTATGTTGGCTGTCTCAGAGAAAAGCAGCAGAAACCTTGCAGTAGGATGCTGTGAAGTGAGGGAGAACAGATCTAGTCTCATGCTGAATGCTTCTGAAGCCTGTAAACAAATGGGCAGGACTGCTGTAGTCTTGTCTTCTTTACAACTCCTTGTTCTCAGGACAGATCTTTGGGGGCTGTAGTTTTCCGGGTCTGTTTCTTGGCCTTCTTTATGGGCAAGGTGCAGTGATTTGCACTGGTCTACATTTTACTTGCAGTAAGTGTTCCTTATGAGAGGGAGAGAGCTCCGAAATCTGGGTAGGGAAGGTGTTCTAGTTCCCACAGCTTTCCAAATATGCTGAGTTGACAGTGGATGCAAAACTGGGGTAGAGCCCAGTATGCAGAGAGGAAAGTTTTGAGTAGAACAAACATTTACCAGCTCAGTTGATTTTCCCCCCCACCATCTCTGTATTTGCTTTAGCTGCAAAAGGAACCAGGTTGATACATTATGAGCCACCTCTTGTGAGGAGCTGAGCCCTGCAGGATTTCACACCATCAGTTGTTTGAACACAGAATCATAAAAAATTAGGGTTGGACGGGACCTCAGGAGGTCACCTAGTCCAACGTCCTGCTCAAAGCAGGACCATCCCCAACTAGATCACCCCAGCCAAGGCTTTGTCTAGGTGGGTCTTAAAAACTTCCAAGGATGGAGATTCCACCACCTCTCTGGGTAACCTGTTCCAGTGTTTTACTATTCTCCTAGTAAGAGTTTTTCGTAATGTCCAACCTAAACTTCCCTTGCTGCAGCTTGAGACCATTGCCCCTTGTTTTGTCATCTGCCACCACTGAGAACGGTCAACATTACCACTAAACAAGTTAATGGAGGTCAGCATTATCATCAAATGAGTTCCTTATCACAGATCCGACAGTCTGCCCACCTGGCTTCAACCTGCCACACCGTCAGTGGGGTTTGCTGAGCTGGTTCTGGACAGGGCAAGGTCAGTGTGCGGCCAACCTCCTCAACTGAGGTTTTCACAACAATCCAGGCTGTAGCTGTGGCAAAACACACACCATGTTGCATATGGTTGATGTGTGCTTGCTGACAAAGTTCAGCGGAGGACTACAGGAACTGCACGTGGCCATTGAGGCTTGGCAATTATGGACACGCTGTGTGTGGCTTGGCAATGATGGACGCACTGACTGACTGAGAACAGTCTAGCTCCATCGTCCTTGGAACCACCCTTCTGGTAGTTGAAGGCTGTTACTAAATCCCCTCTGTCTCATCAGTGACCTCACCAGTGCTGAAGAGAGGGGAATAATCACTTCCCTCTGCTGGCAACACTCCTACTAATGCAGTCCAGTATACCATTAGCCTTGTTTGCAACAAGGGCATGCAGTTGGCTTATATTCAGTTTGTTGTCCCCTGTAACCCCCAAGTCCTTTTCTGCAGAGCTGCTGCTTTGCCAGTTGGTCCCCAGCCTGTAGTGGTGCATGGGATTGTTCTGCCCCAAGTGCAGGACTTTGCATTTGGCCTTATTGAACCTCGTGAAATAACTTGTGGTCCAGTTCTCCAACTTGTTGAGGTTTCTCTGAATCCTAACCCTACCCTCCAGCTTATCTATTACTCCTCCCCCCCGCCAGGTTTGCTGTCATCTGCAAACTTGCTGAGGGTGCACTCCATCCCATCTTCCAGGTTGTTGATGAAGATATTGAGCAAAACCAGCCCCTGGAGCACTCCACTTGATACCTGCTGCCAACTAGACATCAAGCCATTGATTACTACCTTTTGAGCCTGACAGCCAGTTTTCTGTCCACCTTGCAGTCCGTTTGTCCAACCCATACTTCTTTAGCTTGCTTGCAAGAATATTGCAGCAGACCGTATCAAAAGCCTTGCTAGAGTCAAGATATATCGCATCCATTGCTCTCCCCGCATCCACAAAGCCAGTCACCTTGTCATAGAAGGCAATCAGGTTGATCAGGTATGACTTGCCCTTGGTGAATCCATGCTGACTGCTCCTAATCACCTTCTTCTCCAAGTGCTTAAAAGTGGAGTCCTTGAGGACCTGCTTTATGACCTTTCCAGGGACCTAAGTGAGGTTGACCGGTCTGTAATTCCCCAGATCTTCCTTCTTCCCTTTCTTAAAGATGGGCACTATCTATCTGTCTATTGATAGAAAGATAGATAGACAAGGAGATTTTCTTCCTCCTTTCCACCAATGTTGCCCTGTTGTTCTATGGACTTTAACCCTGTTCGTACTGGTGTGACTGTTGAGAAGCAGGCCCCGAGCATTTGATTACTCAAAACACCAACACGTCCTTCATATTAGCTTCCCATAGGTCATTGGTTAAAAGATTTATTGTACTTAGACAGCACTGGAAATGTTTGCAGGGCTTCGCACATCCAGGACAAGGAACGCTCACTCTTCTCAGGACTTTAGGCATGAAATAGCACCATTAAAGGAGAAAAACTGAGCTTGATTTAAGATATCCCTGCATTTTTCAAATGCTTTCTCTGCAGTAGCAGCACTGGTGTAGATGCTCCAGCGCAAACGTCTACTGCAGATTTGCTGCACTGATACAACGTGAGGTTTACCTTGCTAAGTTAAAAGTCGCTTTGGCAAGAAGACAACTTCAATGCCACGCTCCACTGCGGCCTCATAGAGCAGTTCTCTCAGTTCCTGATACAAGTGTATTGTAGAGATCTAATATTCTGATGGGCTGTATAAGCTTAAAAAAAAAAGGAATTGGCAGCAATTAAATTGCTAGTCATGGCACAAAACCTGAGGGCTGCTACTGGCTTAACTAAAGCATGTGGATGCCACAGCTCCAGACTTTTCAGTCTGATATCCCTTATACATTACTTACACAGATAAATTGTTGAAGGAGATACTGATTGCACCTCCTATGCCTATTTGCTTCACTGTAAGTAAGCACAAAAGATTCAAGCTTCCCTTTGTACAAACATACCATGTCTCTTGTCTGCTTCTCCTCTACAGGTCAGAGAAGTGTAGCATATCCGAAAGCTGCGAACCAGGTGAGCAAGAAATAATTGTTGCTTTCTGTTGAAAAGTAATAATGGTGGGGGGGAGTCGGGGAGGAGAACTCAGGACCCTTCACTAGATATTAAATTCCCTGTGATGCTGATAAACTCTCCAGCTCTTTGGCTGAGATGATTACATGCCACATGAAATGCATTCGCTGCATCCCTGTCCTCCCTGCAATGGGCTGTCGTTATAGCTATTGTACTGAAATCTTTCAGCGCCAATGGCAAAATGTAACAAACATTGCTGCCTCTCGCCACTCGCCATGGTGAACCGTGCCTGCCATTGTGCTGGGCGCGGAGGCTCTGAATGCTCCTATTGAGCTACTTATAGAAATAGATCTGTCATTGAGAGGACAATGCCAGAGGTACTGCATATGGCAATGTGCTGTAAAGCATGATGTGAATTTGTGTGTCAAAGAGGTATCTGTACGCAATCACGCATAGAAATGGACACATGGGTGCCCACCCTTTAAAATGAAGCTCTCAGAGTGCTCTGTATGTGGGAACACAGTGTTTTGGGGCCGAAAGAAAGAAGCTCAGTAGCGATGAGAACTCCTACCTGCAGTATAAAGCAAAATGATTGCTGGCAAAAGCCTGAGAAAATAGACAAGCCTCTATTCTGTCTCCTGAAGGTCTGGGGGCTCTATTGTGCTAGCAGCAAAAGTGAATTACAGTCCAGGGCCATTTATAGAGAACATCCCATAAACATATCCCTGTAGCCCTTCACTGACATTAATTAGTTGTCGTAACACTTTGGAAAGGCAGATAGGTCAGGATTATTATCCCCATTTTATAGATGAGGGGATGGAAACACTTGTTTTGTAGGGCTTTGGCTGGGCCCTTACTCAGCAAAACACTTAAGGTAATTGAAGATAATGGGACTTAAGCATGTGCTTAAATGTGCTGCTGAATATGGCCTTCTCCAAGAAAATTGCACTGGTTTATTTTAAGGGGTCATTTTAAACCAAATTACGTACAAAAGGCTGGAGAATGCTCTTATTCTGGTATAAAATAAGTGTAATTCTCTTTGGCTTGAATTGATCCTGAATCCACTGAAACAACCAGCGTTAATATGAAACAGGAGCGTCTGTGTGGGAGGAGACGGAGCAGGAGAAAGTTGGGGGCGGGGGCAGGAGTAGCACGAGCTTGAGTCAGTTTAGAAACTTTAAAAAGGTTTTAAAAGTTCAGCTTGCTCGTACAGATGAGAGCTCAGCCTTTCTCTGTCCTTCTGTCTGCACAATGCAGTTAGTGTGGTTAATGTTGGCTACTTACCTTTGTGAAGCGCTGTGAGGTCTACGGGTGAAAAGCCACGTATTATTCTTTGTAAATAGTTGTTGCTTGGGATCGGACAGGCAGGCAGTGAGGGCTTTCTGGACGCGCACCTTGGTTTTGCGCTTCTGAGGATCTTTTTTCCATTAGGTACCTCAGGAGAACTGAGTGGGATCCGACAAATCAAAATAGAGCCAGATGAGCTGGACATCATTCAGATCACCGTGCCAGGTAAACAGTGGGCAGGTCTGAAAAGCTGAGTAACATCAAGGCAGAGAGCATCCACCTTGTGTTGTACGGTGTGAGGATTTTGCTTTGGGGAAGTGGCATGGGTGGGTAATCCCCTCAGCCTCATTTTGTCCCGTATTGAAAATCCCCCAGCAGTCAGTTGGTCTCTCGGGCAAGTTGTTGCGATAGCATAGGATGTTTCCAGGTATTTTTTTTTTCCCCCCCGCCAAGGGCAGCTTTTGGTTTTAGTCCTGTTTTATGCATCCCTTGACCCAGCCCTGGCCACGTGCATTGCAGAGCAGCTTGTTCTGGAGATGATGCTACTGTTGCTTTTGCAGTGATAATCAAGAAGAACTGGGATAGGCGGGTGTCGTCTTCCTCCATCCCTTTGCCTGTCCCCTCTTCCCAAGGCCCAGGGACTATCAGGGCATGGATAGACAAAAAATGGTACTTCTCGAAAGTGGTGGTAATGAATGCAAAACAGCTTATCCATTACAACTGATTTGTCTGTTTGTGTCTGTCCTGCAGCAAGCAAAACTAAACTGCGGTAACTTTACCCTGTTTCAGTCCGAAGTAAACTACCCTGCTTTAACTTCCACTTACCCTAGGCTAGGGTAGCAGCAGACAGACCAACTGAGCTGTGGGGAATCCTTTCCTCCCTCCCTTAACACAGTATAATTATTTATCTATCCATGCCTCAATATCCCTGGTTATAGATCTACAGGGAGAGTAAGTGACTCAGTGTAGCGCATGTAGCAAATCTGTGGCAAAGCTGAGAGCAGGATCCCAATCTCCTGCCATCATTGTGTGCTCTAATTCCAGAATAAAGGGCTAAGGCCTTCTCAGCTTCCCAAGGAGCAATCAAAACCAGGATAGCAGCCTGGTGGGGGGAGGATATCCTGATGAGTTCAGCAGGGGGGTTTTAAATGAGTTGGCTCCAAGTTGAATCTGTGAATTCATTTTGGAGATGAACGTGCATGGCAGCGATGCAGAAATCAGAAGAAAATGCTGTTCTAAGCAAATCTCTGTAAATTGTGGCTTTCACATTTGTCGGACTGTGTCTCATCTCCTAAGGGTATAATTGGATCGTGGGCTGGTGTTACAGCACCACTTCTGACTCTCATTAGCTGATATGCCCTAGTAACTTTTTTTCCATCCTCCATCTGCCTATGACTTGTTATTGCACATATCGATGAACAGTATCTCCAAGCAACTGGTTCTGAGGCACCTAAGCTTCCAGTGAGCAGTGGTGAAGTTGTGTGTGCATAAAAATGCAATATGTAGTACTACATGTAACAGGGGCTGGATTTATCCTTGGTTAGGCCACTGTAGTTTTAGCTCCGTCAGCTCGGCGGGGGGGTGACTGTAGATTGATTCAGCTACAGTGTTAGGTTATGAATGAGCTCCCTGGGTCAGGAGAATGAGATATACAGGAAATACAAGCTGCCTTGCATGTTGTCCAGTATGGTAAATGGGTGGTTTTAGAGGTTGACAGTGATGGTGGGGCTGAATGAAGGGATTGGATTGGATCTCGAATGCAGTCGCTGGCATCTGACCTTTGGGGAGAGGATCACCCCAGAAGAAGTTGAGCTGACGGCCAGCGTAGAGATTGTAGGCGTGACTGAAAAAATCCTGTAGTTTGTTGTTTGCCTGCTGTGGCGAGTTGGAACGTTTCCAGTCCTATGGGACCTAAGCATTTGCCCAGTTGCTTTCCTGAAATGTGGCTGAGATTGAAAAACCAGGGGCTATGCACCAGAACGGGGACAGTAGCATTGAAAGCTTTCGTTCCTCGAGAGTGAGAAATTAGGAGCTTTCCAGAGGAAGAGTATGCCTTGGGCTGGTGTTTATAGGGCTGTTACCTGAACTAGGGTGTGCATCAAACAGTAGAAACATCTTGAGGAGTTAATGGGTAATTAATTAGCACTTTGCATTTTCAGTGTGTTTTACAGTCATTAACTAATTAATAATCTTGATAGAATTAGAGCAGGAGCATTACTTTGAATGCACCTAAGTGGGAAATGATGCTCTCAGAGAAGATGTAATGTCCAAGTTTGCTGTAGTTTGAATGGTTCTGAATTGCAGGCAAATTCTGCTCTCAGTTCGACCAGTGTTAATGTTAGTGCAACTCCAGGAAAGTTATAAAGGTCAGTCTGGAATTACAGAATATTAATGAAAGCAGATTTTGACTCGTATTTAATGCAGGGAAAGGAAAAGGTTCTAGGTGTTTTAGTAGATGAAACATTTTAATTTTCAGGTTGGGCTGTGATGGGAAAGAAGTTTCATAGTTGTTAGGGGCCGGAAGGGACCTTACAGATCATCAGGTCCAGCCCCCTCTATACTTGGGCAGGAAAGACTGCTGGGATATGCAATACCAACTGGTATTAAGGTGCGTCTGTTATATAAATCTAAGGAAATTTTGGTATCACTTTATTGGGCCTGGTTAAATCACATTTGGAATCCAGGGTCCAGCTTCTATTACTTTATTTGAAGGCAGATGTAGTTAAATTAGATGGAGTACCACTTAAGGCAGCAAAGATAATTAATGGCAAGGTGGTGTTCCTATACAGGGAGAAATGGATGAAATTTGGATTATTTATCATGTGAGAAGCTGATTAAAAAGTGACCTGACCGAGGTAGTTAAACTAGCTAGAGGTTAATTTTAAAACGAAATTTGGATAATTTTCCAAGGGCATGGGAGAGTCCAACACTAAAGTATACAGGTTTATAGTAAGAGGGTATATGTGAGAAGAATTTAAGGAGCGCTATTGTCTGGAGTGAAGCAGTGGATTGGTGGAATGACCTTCCTGTGAAGGAGGTGGGGGGATCAAGTAGCATTAACTTTTTAAGCCAGAATTGGATGTCAGGGTGGAATTAAACCAATTAAGTCATCACGACCCACTTCAGCTCTTCACTCTCCATGGGGCTTAAGAGGAAACTTTTGCAGATGCTGCTGCTTTTCCCCACTTTGGAGAGGTTGGGGGGTGTCGTAGAGGAATGTTTCCAACGTCCTCTTACAAGTGTTAAAATATAGGAAAAAGGTGGTAGATTTGTCTGCTTCTGCTCCTGCATGCCTTTATGACTAAGTAATTGTGCCCCCTACCACAGTCACACATTGAGGTTCATGAACATAGGTACATTCTTGGTAATGGGCCATAAAACTCTGCAGTGTGCTTCCAGGGGCAGGGACCGGGTCATCCAAATTATCTTTGGTTCTTTGTTCGCAGACCGGTCGCCCAGTTCCGATGAAATCCATGAGCCCGTGACCAGCCACCTGACTTCAAGTGATTCCAACTACATGCTAGAAGCAGTAACAGGTAATGAAACGGATGTCACTAAAAGAGTTGTAAATCATGTGAACCTAAAAAAAAAAAAGAAGGGACTACACATTTCAGGCCAACATTTCCAATAATAGGAGCCTAAAGTGAGGGTCCTAGTTCCATAATGGCACACCTCAATAATCGTTCTGAAAGCTCAGTCAGAGCTTCTGTTGGATGAGAAACATTGAAATTAGGTCATCTTATTTAGGAGTGTGAATAAAACCCTTGACCCAAAGGTTTATCCTTTCACTTTGGAGCTTTTGTGTCTGAACAACAGAAAGCAGTTTGAGAATCCAGATGCAAAGCTTGTCCAGCTGTTCATACTTTGCCTAAGACACAGAGAAATGTTGTTGTTATTTGTATTAGGTTAGTGTCTTTGGGCCCCGTCCAGAGTCAGGGTCCCATTGTGCTAGGTGCTGTACCTGCGTATAGCAAGCTACAGTACCTTCGTCTTTGGGTTCTGTTCTGTTTGTCACATAGAGGGGTCGTGCGGCTTGTCTTGTGTTGCTTAGTTTTGTATTATGTTGCCTTCAACAGGCAAGCGCAGTCCTCAAAACTTTCTTTATGGTGCTGTTCTGTTGTCTCGGAAAGGCTGGTTATATACTGCCCTGTCTTTTTTTTTTTTTCCCAATGCAGGAAAAATATAGCCCTCCTAGCAAACTAGCACGTCGGGGGTGTATCTTCATCACTCTCTCCATCCTCAAACAAATTCTCATGCCTGCTTCATGATGTGTCTGGCAGGCTCACTGCCCCAGTATTCAGGAGTAGCTGTTAAACCTTTGCTTCCCTCCCCCAGGTACAGATAAGGGGACCACTGAGGATCTACGACATGAAGACAAGCAGATGGAAGGTAAGGGGGAGTTTGTAATAAATCTCAGCTGAAATACCCTTTGGTGATCTTGGGCTTGTTTAAAGTGTAGTTGGCATGGCTCTATTTTTAAACTGCCTTCAAGGGATGGTCTACATTCTCTGAAAGGCAAGTGGCTTCTAATGCACCATGTTCAGAGCCCCAGTTGGTGTCTCTCCATTGGCATCGTGGAGCCTGGCCCATTTGCACCAGCTGAGCGTTTACACTCATGAGTTTACTTAAGGCAGTCCTGGTGCCAGATGTAGAATTGTGGCCTAGTATTTTTATAGGTTTAAGTTGCAACGATGTCCTTTCATGATGTCATTTACTCTTGCTAGTCTGCATTAGGATGTTTTACTGATCCTGTGCCCAGCGGGGTCAACAGCAAAGTTCCCACTGACTTAAATGATATAGAGCCAAGCTCTAAATTAGCAGAAGCTTAGAGCAATGCTGGCCATTCCCATCAGCTGTCCTTTTTGGCCATGCATTCGCTCTGAGGTTAGCTGCAAAGGGCTGGAGTGCATTCCCGAGTGCGGCTGTGCTAGAGAGAGACTGAGACACCAAACATGTAAACAGCTGGTTAGGACTTGGAACAAACCCTCTCAGCGTTGCTTCAGGCTCTCGTCGGCCTTTTCATCTCAAAGTGGGGCAAAGAGTAAAGTCTTCCAGCTTTGAAAATGAGTCACGTGATGTGATGGGCCAGAGAGTTTAAAAGGCAGAGATTATAGATCAATGCAATAACACTGAACTCTGATTCAGGTCACATGCAGCCTGTGGCAGAGGTTAACTTTAATTCTGAAGGACTTGAGTCACTCGGACAGTTCTTCATCCACGTCTTCTAGTCTGTGTACTAGGTGAGGAGGTAGCATGGTGCAGGGCACTGGAGTCTGAGCCCAGAGACCTGGCTCCGACCCTGACCGGAACTGTGACATTAAGCGTGTCACTTCATCGTTCTGGGCCTGCTTTGCCTACCACTCTCTGCCTTGCCCCTTTCCATTGTAAAATGTTCGGGTGCAGGCTCAGTTTGATCCTGCTGTCCCTTCCCAGCTGTCTTCAGTATGGCTATCCTGATTATTTCAAAACCTGTTTTTGTGTGCAACTCTGAGAGTAAAAAGCCCAGGACTTTGACTTGTGTCTGAATTTTAAATACATTGACTTGTGTCTGAATTTTAAATTCCTTTGACCTGTTTCTGCATAGCTGAGAAATTCTTAAGCAATTACCAACACTTGCATCCAGTCTTATAATAGTTTTCCTTCTGCTGTTATTAGCTAGTAAGAGCTCAGCCTAACTAACACTGCAGTGCTGAGCCAATAATAAAGGCAAGAAATCCCAGTCCTTAAAAAAAAAAACAAAAAAAAAACTGACTGGCAGCGTACAATACAGCAGATAAGTCATCCTAAAACAGCAGGTCATTTATGAAAATAGAGGGACTGTGCACATAAGACGCTGGACCTGTTTGTTCTGTCTCTGTCATAGAATTTAATAGGGAGATGAAAGGATACAAGGATACTACTCTATCTATATCCATTGACAGAGATGTATAAAGCAGAGGATGGCAAGCAAATCAAATAGCCGTCAAGAATGATAGAGATGTGGAACAGTGTAATTAAGGACTCCTTCCTAGCCCTTTGTGCTTCCATTTATATCAGCCCATCTGTACTGTGATCCAGCATAGCTCTTTGCCCCTGAAAAACACAGCACAAGCCTGGCTGTCATCATGGTGTCTTGTCAGGAGTCTCAGATGTGGCTACAGAGCTGAAGGTGGCTGAAAGGCATTTTTTTCTGGAAGCTGGTGCCAGCTTTGGTGCTCTCAAGAGCCCTGTGACGACTCATTCATTGTGAGGCACCGCCTGTAGTCTGGGATGGTGCAACTACCCGCTCCCTAATGGGGATGAGGGTGGTGGCAGTTGTAATGAATGGGACAGACTTTAAGAGCACAGAGAGGGGCAAGGGACAGAAATGACACAAAAACCAGTGTAAGGGATCAGAAACGGTTCAGATGTGTAACACAACAGAATTTCAGTGCAAATAAACTGCTTTCAAAATGGCTGAAACCAGTTTCAGATAAACCTGGATGGACGTAGTGTTAGACTTTGCTGATTTAGATTCAGTCGGTTTATTGAATTTCTGTCCTAGATCCCCTCCAGTTTCAAGTTAACTAACAGTCCCCCAGCATCCCAAGATGCTTTGCATCTCCCCTGCAGACCCCCTTTCTCAAGGTGGGCAAGCTAGTCTTGGCCCAATTGTCTGCTCCACCTGAGCAGGAGGGTGTTCTCTAGCACCCCCCGGCATCTAACCTGGGTCATTGCAGGCATGTGACTGCATTTCTGGAATTGAAAAGTGAATGTCTGTTCACTTCCTTATCAGTACGTGCTTCAGAATAACCTGGGAATATTGAATTGATTAGCCAGGGGAGGTCAAAAAACCACTACTTCTGGTCAGTTGAGAGTTGGGGCAGCTGGACAGCTTTTTTTATATGTCTCTGGGCTAGCACGGTTTATTTCTTGGTCTGTTTCTCTTGTTTTCCAGATGGAATAGGGGATGTCTTAAGTCATTTGAGGAAACAAGTTGAAATTTTGTTCAACACAAGATACGGTAAGATCTTCATTAACAAATGTTCTTAATGCTGAATGCTGGGCTCTGCCTCAGGGAGCTTCTAATTGCTAGGAACTGTCACCTACTATTTCCAACCCCATTGCTGACTAAAGGTGCAATCTAATGTGTTCATTTGCTGTCTGCTGGGCTTACAAATGCATTTGGATTCTCTCTGGGCCTTGTTATTGCACTGCTTCCTCTTGCCACCTTAGATCCTGGATAGTTGGCTACTGCCCAGGAATTGCCTCTGTGACCAGCCATATTTCTCCCACAGTGAGAATGGGCTGAAGTATCTTCCTGTGCTGCTGTTTGCTATTTCAGGGTGCCTTTTCCCTGACCCTGGCTGACCCTAGATTATACCAAGGTATTGGAGGTTCATAAGAAGTCAACAGGGGCATGAGGCAATGCGTTTCTATGAATAGAGCATGGGAACAAGAGGCAGGAACCCTGGGATCATTTTCTCTACTGCCTAGTGTACATGCAAGTTATTTATTTTAATCTGTATTTTCACAAGGGTGCAAAACCTAACAGCTGTGGAAATACAGCAACCAGTAGCCTCAGTGTCACCCTTGAGAAGAAAGGTCCTTGCCCATCCTTGCAAAACAAATGGGGAGCTATAGGTTGAAAGCTTCCTATAATAGCTACAGGAATCTTGCATGGTTTTATCTTGCATGGTTTTGTTGAACAGCAAGAGTTTTGTTAGGATATCTTAACTTAGCCCAGACTGCATGTGAGGCTCAGTTTGCGGTGAACTGAGGCAGTGGAATTTCTATCCATGCGGTGAATGTCACGGGCTACAGGCTGTACGGGAGGGACAGGATAGGAAAGAGAGGTGGG